>NW_026712660.1:1200000-1612985 GCF_030625045.1 Achroia grisella
GCAGGTTTGTTTAGTATATTAACACCAAAAATATATATATTTCAGTCATTCTATAAAAATATACACACTTGCTTTAGTATATATCTGGAAGGTATGTATATGAGAACAAAAATGTGGAGCTGTGCATAAATTTTAACAAAATGAACTTCACCGATATTGTGTGGCGGCGGCGCGGCGCACACTGGACCCAAATTGAAAATTGGTGGACATAGGCAACAAAGTTGCAATATCGATACGATTTTTTTCTATATGAAGTGTTATGACATTCCTGGCAACTCTTATTCTTGGAAAATTGCTTCTAAATTTGATAGTTTGTCTGAAAAATAAAAATATGTTTTTTTTGTATGGAGCGAATCACGTTTTATTTTTTTTCTTCAATTGTACAAATATGTTGGGTGTATGGCGTTGGTATATAATAGTTAGGGTCATTCTCTGTCCACTAAAAAATAAATCAGCCGCGGCCACTTGGAGCCGCGCGAGTAATCGTTCGGTAAAAAAATAACATTTAAAATAAATTCAAAGTATATTTTTGTCTCATTTGGCTGTTTTTGCCTTCTCTTCAGTTTAATACCACATAGGTATTTAGTGCTAGTAGTAGTCTGGTAGAGGTTTAGTTATTATAGCATGGTATCGGTGCCGCCTGCATTGTGTTTGACGACTCATTTGTTTGTGCGCTCGGCTAAGCGCATAACAAACGAGTCATTGAAAAACAATTGTTACCCAACGTATTTGTACAATTGAAGAAAAAAAATAAAACGTGATTCGCTCCGTACAAATAAAACATAATTTATTTTTTTTCAGACAAACTATCAACTTTAGAAGAAATTTTACAAGAGTAAAAGTTGTCTGGAATGTCATAACACGTCATATAAAAAAAAATCGTATCGATAATGGAACTTTGTTGCCTATGTCCACCAATTTTCATTTTGGGTCCAGTGTGCGGCGCGGGGCGCGGGGCGCGGGGCGCGGGGCGCGGCGGCCGCAAAAAGCAGGCAATCCCGGCGCAACCTATTATGATTATGTTAAAATATGGATGGATGAATGTCCAAAAACAATGGGGCTCTTTATTTTTTCCTCGTCGTTTAAGACGCGTTATTTTCAAGTTTTATCTTGGAAAATGGCAACTTTTTGTTTCGACGGTTGCGAGTTAAAATATAAAATCTCTTAAGTATTCTCTTACAACATAAATATACAAATGAAGAATGTATGCTTTTTGAAAATTTACTATAATATTTTTGACATAATTGCCTTGCATTAAATGTTAGGCAGATGTGACGGCCTCGGTGGTCGTGGTGGTCTAGCGGTTTAGCACACCGCCTTACTTCCGATGGTCGCGGGTTCGATTCCTGCACAAGCACAAGCATTTGTATTCATGAGTATGTTTGTATCGGTCTGAATGTTTTCAATGTGTAATGTGTATATTTTACGAAAAATAATAATATATAACCCAAGCTTTAGCTAGCTCAACTTGGGTCTAGATGGCGCTGTGTGCATTGTCCTGATATTATTATTATTATTATATTTAGGTATGTGACAATAAGCACGTAGAATTAGTATATTATCAAGTTTATTAGCCCTTCAGTAAATACAGTTATAAACTCTCTTTACTTGATGACATCGGCGCGCTGGCATTTTAGCTCATACCTCGCTTACCGATTGTTACGGGTTTGATTTCCGTACAATACAAATTTTCATTTTCATAAGTATATTATCAATAAAATATTCAATGGAGTGTCTTGCCAGCTCTTCTCAATTGAATACTGAACGGACGGTAGGGAAAGAACATAATATAAAAAATTTCACGTTCAGAAGCGTCTAAAATGTCCTACGAATATATTATTTTTGAATTTGAATTTGAATTGAATAAGCATTGGTGCAGGTTGTTGTTGTTTTGTTTACAAAAAATGTATTTAGGCTAGCAGCTTGAATATTAGCCACAGTCTGCTAGTACTGTTCTACAATAAATAACACATTAGGAAGTAGGAATTTAGAATTTAGTAAAGTAGGGTTATCCATTTATTATTAAAACTAAAATGACCTCTTTGCGTGCCCTCTTAACAGTTCGTAAGAAGTAACACAATTAACAAAATTGTTCCAATAACACGATTGCCTACTAAAGTCACTTTTGTTTGTACTTTGACATCGGCGGGGCGATCTATTCTCTAAACTAGACAATAAATATCATCCCCCTCCCCGCCCCTCGCCCCTCGCCCCACAATCTGGTGCTGTTCACGGAAAGAGTCGTAACTCTAAAGTTTTTGTCTCTGGCCAGGAGTAAATGGTTTACATCCCTCAAAAATTTGTGTTATAAAAAAGTGAATTAATGAAATTGGGTGTGAAACGCGCCCCTCAGGATGGGGGTCGCTGATGAAATTTAGATTAAGTGCTTTTTTAAGAAGCTCTCATTCATATCAATTTAATGGATGACACTCGTTTATTGTAACAGATTACTGCGTTAATTTACCTTAATATTGGTTTAAAATAAATCTTACTTGAAGTAGACGATGATTATATGTACGACGGATTTCATGTTCACCGGGCCTATTGATGTTATACATTAAGAGAGTGTCTCTCATAAACGTAAATGTACCATCAATACAAACATAGTCAGATGTCCACCTGCATTGTTATTCTGTAAGCGTTTTATTAACTCATTTCACTCATCGCTTCACTCGAGACACTTATCAAATATAATGTTCCTACTGAGCTATCGAGTTTGCGTATATTTCTATAAAATCACTGGTCCCTGTTTTACCTCCGTCCCGCTCTCGAGCGTGTGGCGCTGCAGTCGCTGTCGAGTGATTTTAAAAGCGTTCTGTCGTGCAGAACCAAGGTTTCTTCAGAGAGAAGTTTAGTGTCAAAATATTATACAGTATCACTGTAACATTTTTTTCCGACTTTTAAATTTAATTACTTAATCAAATAATCTCCTATGTCCTAACTCTAACTAAGGAATGTCCTAAGTTTAATATACTCTCATATGTGGCAGTATAAAAGTTAGTTTCTGTACGTAGCTTTATTAAGGTTCCCTACTATTCCGAGTCCAAGTTTAAGTTAAGTTACAGTCACTTTATGTACATTAATTAAAACAGTGCAGCAGCTCCACCGCTCCGTTGTTCCCTTCTGTCTGCAGACTCCGACCAAATTATTATAAATACTAGCTGACCCGCGCCACTCTATGTGTTCAATTTTGGCAACATTGACACAGTAGTTAGCTGGTACATATACATTTAAACTGCGCTCCAATTGTTATAGTCTATAGTCTTCCCTGACAAATGGGCTATTCAACACTAAAATAATATTTAAAACCGGTTTAGTACTACCGGATATTACTCCGAACATCAAAACGTACAAATTTTAGACTTAGTTTTAGTATAGATAAATAAATCCTGAACGATTCTTACGATTTAGTCCCGAGCTAAACAGACCTTGGGTTGAGCAGAGTTATGGGTACCAAACAACTGGTGTAAATACTTTTTTGTAAATCATCATCATCATTTCAGCCCGGAAGACAAAGGCCTCCCCCAAAAATCTCCACGACAATGGATCCTGCGCTGCTCAATTTGAATCCAACGCCTTCCAGCAATCTTGACCACCTTGCTTGAGGCTTTCTCACGCTGCGTTTTCCGGTCCGCGGTCGCCACTCGAGGACTTAATAGTTTTGTAAATACATTTTTCATATACATATAAAACATCCAGACAGATATAAACAATCATACTCATGAATAAAAATGTTTGTACGTGCGAGGAGTCGTCCTGGCGACCATTGGAATTAAACCGGTGTACTAAACTGCTAGATCGGCGAGGCCGTCAAATAAATATAAGCAAAGCTTTTAGTCCCGGTGGCGTCGTCCGGGCGTGTAGCGGTGCAGCTGGTGCTTGCGACCCTCGGGGACCAGGGATTCAAGTGCCTCTGCAGGCCGTCACATATATTTACGAGCACTATGGTACCCAGCGCATACTTCTAGTTTCTAAAGCGTTTAAAATTAAAAGTAATATATAAGTACGAGAGTTAGGGTAAGTAGAAATTAAATGCTCAGATACCTCGTCCGATGCTCTTCTCCAGCAAACAGACACATACCGGGTTTGTATCCTGGAGCATAAACACTTGTGAAGACATATATGGATTCAATACTTAATGTGAATATTTTATTATCGGCAAAGTATATATAACACATAAACTAAACTGAAATACAAGTTTATACTTATTTAGGTTCCAGCGAACAATGTGCTTGCTGCTTGTAGGGACTGGTCTGCTCTAATCACTATGACTGATTTCCTCTTATTAATTGTTTAACCAGTTGGTTATATATTCAATATTTTTTCTATTTGAGTATTTAATTGAATTAGTGCTAATTGGTGGTTTGTATTCACACACTTAAACTTAAAAATGTAAAGTAATAATAAAATTATTTAAAAGAGCAACACACAAGTTTCTTGCTAATTCTTCTTGTGATGAGACAGCATTCCGAATGAGCGGTAGATTAAAAAAAAATTTTGACTATTCAGAAGTGCTTAAATTAAGTTTCTTTGTATAAATGATTTTTTATACTATTCTATTATTATTCACAAAAGTTTAGTGTTGAAGTTGTACAGTTGGTCGTACATATATAACTGTATTTTCCTTCGACTCTATTGAATGTTTTAAGTATAAATTGTATGTATTGAGAGGAGTCCTACAGTCCTACACTTGTATATAAAACGCCGCAAACTCCATGTTGGAACTATTGTTCGGCTAATGGACACTGCGTGCTGCAAAAACCTTATGTTACGGGGAATTCAATGAAAGGAAGTTTTTCCACTCCAAGGGAGTGATGAATGGGGATGCTCCGACGCTATTCGTGTCGGCGAAATATTATTTCGTAGCGTTTGTGGAGTCATGGTTGTTGGTTGTGTTCACGTGTTCACACACAGGGGCCGCCGGCGTCTGTTAACAGTAATAATAATTATAATAATAATACAGGTGTCATACCGAAACACATGCATCAGTCACTAAATACCCTGAACTTGCCCCATAATATATAATGCCAACTACAGAAGGCTGTAGTTCTAAATACATGCCGGATTGTTAGAAAGTTTCTACAGACAGATTAGGCCTACATTTGTATTATGGTATATCGACCTGATATAGAACATTGTTATGTACTTGGCTTAGGCCCGTCCATACCAAGATTACCGGCGAAAGTCGAGAAAAAATAATATAAAAAAAAAAAAATAATAATAATCCCCTCCTCTACTCTAGTAGAACTATTACAAAAAGCCGTCATCAACAGATGCCGTATTGTAAGAAAAATATTTCTTCATCATCATATAACTCATCCACGCTTGGTTAAGGCCCGCGTGTTTGAACGTATTACCCCCGTAAAAAGGGAGATATATAAAACATATGTATATATATATATATAATAATAATAATAATAATCTCAGGACAACTCACACTGCGCTATCTAGACACAAGTTAAGCTAGCTAAAGCTTGTGTTATGGGTACTAGACAACTGATACAAATACATAGATTTTTTCGTAAATACATACATATACTACATAGAAAACAACTAGACCAATACAAACAATCATACTCATGAATACAAATGTTTGCACCGTGTGAGGAATCGAACCCGCGACCATCGGAGGTAAAGCGGTGTGCTAGACCGCTAGACCACCGAGGTAGCCAACATTACTCCTACATTAACTCATATCATGTACTTACTATGCAAATAAATTTTCAATTCTAACTTCGGTCAATAATTTTGTAAACTATATTAAGAGCTACTGCTATATATTAATAACGTAACAATTGTTTATATAACTTATATATACATATTACTAATCCTAATTCTAATGAAATAGTTCACATGAACAATAAGAGGAAAATTCATAGCAAAATGAACGCGAAATGAATGAGACTAAAAAAAACCAGCGGCAAACAAACGGCACCAGCGGCGGACACAAAACGTCAATAATAACACGATACTGTTACCAAGCAGAGGGACTAACACGCAGAGATGAATCCGAACCAGCCGACCGCAGCAATGTTTACTGCCAGGCATGTAGCCGTAACCGAAACTATCCGACATACGAAATGAAAAGACATCTATCTATCTAGATATTAATTTTTTGAAGAGTAAAATACAAGGTGCTAATAAAAATAACATATCTCAATTAGGCTCCGTTCCTATCGGATATTATCCGAAACTTTTATTTCGGATTCGGTTACGGTTACGGATATCGGACATTTCGGATATGTGATAGTTTCGGATACGGTTACGGAGCTCCCTAACATCCCTGGTAATGACATACTATACATCTAAATCACCATTCCATCACCGTGTAAATAAAAATTCTTCAACTTTACCAATCAATTTTATAATATTGTACTGTAATATGAGTTTGATAAATTATGTAAAGTTTGATCAACATTCCGGTGTTCAATTTGAGGTAGGCTCTCTTGTTATCATTTTATCTCAACATTTTTTTATTTAACGTTTGTATTATTTTGAATTATGTCATTAATTGATCTATATATATAAATAAAATTGTAGTGTCTGTTTGCAATATGCAAATAACTGTTTTTACTACATGCATATGAATATAAATACGGTGCATACACCAAAATTTTTACAATTTTTGTTTGTCTGTCTCTTTTTTCCGGCTGATCATTGAAATGGCTGTACCGCTTTTGACGGGACTTTTATTGACAGTTAGCTGATGTAATAAGGAGTAACTTAGGCTACTTTTATTTTAGAAAAATAAAGTTAAATTCCACGCGGACGAAGTTGCGCGTACAGATAGTTAATAAAAATTACGTTAGTATATATGTGAGTTAATAATGACTAGTACTTTAAAATATAATCTCTACACTACTAAGACTACAGCTTCAGAATCATCAGAATTCAGTTTGATGTTATTTCGGGGCGACGTTCATCCGTCACTGGAATATAAAGAGCAGCCGCCACTCACTGCGATTTTCCTCAACTTTTCAGCCGCCTACTATCTGACTAAGAAACGTAAGTACGTCTTTATATTTCTTTTAATATGGTCCATTATCTTCACACAAATTTACTAGTTTAGCAAGGAACAGAGCTTACATTTACATTCTTCATTACATAGTATAAAACATAGTCACTGTCGCTGTCTGTCCGTCCCTATGTATGCTTAAATCTTTAAAACTAAACGGATTTTGAAGCGGTTTTTTTAGTAGATAGAGCGATTCAAGAGGAAGGTTAATATATATTATTAATATATTCAACATTCACAACATTCCGTGAAAATTGTGATTTTATAATAACTGATTAATTGGATCCAGGCGCAATAAATAAATTAAGAATTGGACAGAAAATCAATTAACCTTCGCTTTTATATAATAAATAGGAAAGAAATAATCAGAATGTAGCAAAAGATAGCAGAAAATAATAGTGAACCTGTTGCTGTGTAAAGTCGGTTAAAAGCCACACCACGTTGTGTACGGAGATCTTTATCATCGGAATTTAATTTGCTCACAGAATGTGCAGCAAACAAATAGCAGTATTTTGGCTCAAATTAAATTCCACATTACTGCCGCATCTAATTGTCATCTCATCAGTCATTAGCTATATTTTTACACCACACGTTCTTTATCAGTAATACGCGCCGTTTAGCGCGGCGTTAGATGCGAGGCGGCCTAGATTATCTAAAATTAAAATTTTGTTTATGACACACATGCCTTCAGACAAACTTGCTGTCCCCAAGTATCGTTTAGAAAAAGTCAATAGGTCTTTTATGGGAATAGGTATAAAAATTAACAATAAAGTACCAAAGCATATATTTGAATTACCCATAAAAAATTCAAAATATCTGTTAAACTATATTTACTGTGCAAAGCCTATCACTCACTAAACGACTCTCACTCACTAATGACGAGCGTGCATGGCAATAGTTGTTCATGCACGGGATTTTCATTTAATGTTAGACATAGACACCTATATGTATATATGTATACATTGTAAATAAACTGGCATTTAAAAAGAAAAAGTTAGGATTTCAATTGAGTTTCTTGTCAGTTTTACTTAATATACTAAAATAAAACTAAAAAAAATATATAATAAAACGTTATGTACGTTAAAATAAATGATTTATGATTTTGAATTTGAATTATTATCCGAAGTTACATTTAATATTTGTAAATAATGTGTAACTCTATAATTACATATGTCTTTGCTCCATAATCAGATGTCCTCCATTTTGTCCGCCAGTATCCGCCAGTATCCGTCATTATCCGATCAACTAAATTGAATGAAGTCGTTCGAGAATTGATTTCGTTATGGTGCTATTTACGTTCCTGTAAAGAAAATAGAGATGCTTCCAAACTTAGTTTATTAGAAGATCATTTCTGATCAGAATGAAGTGGACAAATAATTTATAGTTCCGATTTAAACAAGATAGGACTTTCACTAATTCCTTACTGAATTTCATGATTCATAATGCTGATACATGCGTACAGTACGCCACTTAGGTTGTTGAATTGGCTCCAATGTAATTAAACATACTGTAATTTTGTACAACACTAGCTGAATACAGGTAAGCGTAGAGTGGTGATATACTCAGGAATGAAACAATGATTGAAGTTTACAGTTGTCCGTGACGCTTGCGCATATATAGCGTGAGGAATGTGGACGCGCTCGCGTGCGGTGCGAGGGAAGTGATCACTGCATAGGGGTCGCTATCTTCGTACAAACGGTGGGATCAATTTAATTAGCAAATAGTAGGTATACAGGTAAGTAACATAGAATCTTATCGATACACCCTACAAACAAACAATACAGTAAATCATTTATTTATACATATATATTGTAAAGAGTAGGTATTAGTTTATAAATACATTATGGTTATTTCTATATATGTTTATGTGTTTATTTTTATTAATATTTTAATTTTATTATTTTTAGGGGGATGCCTACGTCATAGTAGCTGTGTGCATGCAAAGTCTCAGCCCGATCCGTCAAGTGGTTTAGACTATGCGTTGATAGATCACTACGTCAGTCACCTTTGAGTTATATATATTTAGATTTTACAGAAGTCCTCAAATCTGGAGAAAATTAGGAAACCAATAAAAAATGTTTGCACTTGTTAGTATATACAGTATATGCAATGGTTACACGGCCGTATGGTCCCTGTCCATCATGCAGGTAGGTAGTGTGTGGTGGTGGTAAGAGGGGGGAGAGTGGTCAGCGATGCACCTGCACACACCTCACATGCAGTGTTAATTAACTTACCAGCTTGTTGATATTGCGTCTCTCGCAGTCGTCACGAGGACGACGCGGGAGCACACTACGTCGCCTGTACAGTTTATTAGGGAAACCTACATTAATCCTCTTTGAGATACAAAATAGTATCATTATATAATGAGAGCACAGAATAAACTCAGTCCGTACTACTATAAGAGACTATGACAGAGATAGTGAACAACCTGGTAACGTGAAATCAAAAAGCATTCTTTATTCAAACAATTTCTGGTCAAATCATTAAAATAGGAGACATATAAATAGCGCCATTTTAATTTGGAATAACTCCAGCCAGTGTCTATGAAATAAACTAAAATTAATTAACCAACATCATAAACAGTTAGACGACACAAATATCTTAATTACGAAGAAACTCAGCGTTTCATAATAGTACTCATATAGTTGTTATATATATAAGTTATTTATTTAATATCAAACTCTGTTTTCGTACCAGAGAGGTAAGGAAATATTGTCTGTAATATAGTTTATCGGCCCTCTAAACTTTTCCAATACGATATTATTGTCTAGCAACTCCAAATCAAAACTCAGATCATATCTAGCACATAATAAACTGAGTTTTTATAAATGCTACAATGTTTAAGATATATCTTACTTGCTACTCGCCCCGGCTTCGCACTGGTGTACATATATTATAGGTATATATAAACATTTTTCTTATATCACTCTATTTATTAAAAAATACCGCTTCTAAATCTGTTGCGTCGTTTTAAAGATTTAACCATACATAGGGACAGACAGCGACACGACTTTGTTTTATACTATGTAATGAAGACAAGCAAAGTAATTATATGCGCAATCTTTTGTAGACCTTTTTTGTAAGGCTATCCTTGAAACTCTTTTCTAATTTTAGAGAAGGATTGTAATATTCCCTCCTTACAAACTATATTTTTTTGAAATTATAATTCAAAATATCTTTATTTATGTAGATATATTACAGACTCTTATGATATGTCAAATCTACCGTCCGTTCGGAATGATTTAGATATGAGAAGAACTGACAAGAAACTCAGCTCGTATTCTTTTCAAATAAATGTACATGTCAACAATAATACAGATTCATTTTTAAATTATAATTTGGGAGAATAGAGTCACATATAATATTGCAATAGCAAATAATCTAATAAGTGTTTGTAACCCGAACAGACCAGTCCCTACAAGCAGCACGCGTTCACTTGTATGACTGGTGAGCCAGCCGTCATTGCACTCAACCATATTATAGGGAGCACATCGACCCGGCCCACCACGCCGCCACAAGTTTGAACTTTATAGCGAGCATGACTGTTTCAGGTTACTCCACTACGTCATTTATATTATATACAGCATAAACTGTACCAATCACAGTTTTCACCCATTACAGTATTAAATAATTATACACCTATTGTTATTTACCAAAGAATAATATTTGCTTGGCAGATTTCGTTATAGCAACGCACGTTTCGTCATGAGAATACCTTAAGTAATACAAAGTGATTTAATGCGTTCCCTTTATTAGAGCGGTGCCTTAAGTAGGCGGGCGCGTGCCAAATGACTCCGTCGGGGACTCGAGCCGGGTCCCGTCGAACGGATACAGACCGAGCCGCATGTAAATTAACATTATATAATACAACAACTAAGTCAATAGTGGCAACGTGATTAACGCGATGTGACGTCGTCGTATGGAACATGAAATAAACTACAAATACATCAATAGAATAGAAAATCGTTTATTCAAATAAACTTACAGTGAAACACTTTTGGAGAGTCATCACTTATATCTTTTATCTGCAGCTGTTGCTGATGGCTGTCTTGTCACAAGAAGAATGACAAGAATATTGCGTGTTGCTCTTTTAAATAATGTAATTGTAACTTTACATTTTTAAATTGTAACGTGTAAATATAAAGTACCAACTAGGACTAATTTAATAGAATTAAACACAAATAGAGATATTAATACAACCAACTAATTGAGTAACTAAGTTAGAGTAAGTCAGTGGTAGTGATTAGAGCAGACCAGTCCATACAAACAGCACTCGTTCACGAGTATGATGGAGACCACATTATATATTCTGATGATGGCTCATTCAGAGCCAAAACACGTATCGCAATATAGGTGTATACTCAATAACGGTCGGAATTTGACAACAGTAGAGTAGGTAGTAACGGTTCCTGTACCGGTAGTTTCCGAGCTGACTATTCCTGGTCTCACACATGCTAATGATGGTGAAATTTTTCTGCCATTGTTTTACAAGCAACACTCGTTACCAAGTAGGAAATAGAAGGGGATCATTCCAATTACAACACTATACCAGGCCATTTAGCCGCAAGGCTAATATACTCTTCTTATTGAGAGTGATCTATATATATATAGTATAAATATTAGTGCTATTTATTTTATATAGTTATTCAATATTCTTTAACTTTATTTATAGCGCTTTCCAGCATCAACATTAAAAGTAGATACAATGAAAAATAAATCGCCCTTCTCGCTAACATAATCTCTTCTTACAAACTTAGATGAGTGTTACTAAAAATAAAGTATACGGCACACGAGTGGAAATAAATTAACAAACAAATATATCTTATATATATATAAAATGCTCGTGTCATAATGTTAGTTATATTACCATACTCCTCACAAACGGCTTGATCGATTTCTATGAAATTTTATATCCATATTCAGTAGGTCTGAGAATCGGCTACTATGAATTTTTCATACCCCTAAGTAATAAGGACAACCCTTATTACTTAGGGGTATGAAAAATTCAACCAACCCTTATTTTATTTTTTAAATTATATTTTTTTATTATGTGTCATAAAAAATACATACAAGCCTAAAGTTTCACCCATCTATCACCAACTCCTATTTTTTTATAGCGTTATTAATTGATATGGCCAAACAACGTTTGCCGGGACAGCTAGTAATTTCATAAATAAATCATATTCATGTTCTTATTTGGTGGAATATTTAGTCGTATATTATATCAAATTTAATAATATTTAGCCTACAATATTACCTGTAAGACAACACAGAGTCTGTAGTACTTCCACGTGTAGAATGTTAGTGAACAGAACGCTCGGCTGAGCATAATGTGAATCAAATACGAGTATGTGTAGTTGACAGCATAAATAATGTTGTAACCTCGACTCGAGTATATAATTTTAGAAACATTACTGCTCGGCTTACTGAGGGAGTATAAAAGCAATTAACTAATGAGATCCATAATGCAAACAAAATGAACCTGGGACCCCAGTCAAGATTAGCGACTCTCATAACAGTCTTAAAGCTGCGGCTCAGCGCGCAACGATGTGGATGTTTTTATAACGAAATATTAACATTTGAATTGAGAAGTAAAACGCTGCACTGCTGTGTTAATTACTAACTGGCTTTACTAATTTAATATATAAAGATACGTCAGAAAGATACTTGTCGGACATCTGCGTTATTTATATTAATAGGAAAATTTTACGACTTCGGTGGTCTATCGGTTCGGCACACGGCCTTGATTCTTGTGGTCGCGGGTTCGATTCCTCGGATGTTAGATATGTTTTTTGAGTGTTGACGTCAGTCCTACCTACCTATAATATACAAGTATATTAATATATTTTGAACCATATTTTTTATTTAAAATTTTTGACACTATATTTTTTCTGAATTCTTTTTCTATTGCTGTGTCAAATATGTGTAGTAAATATATCGCTAAGGATTGGTGAGTAATTTATTTACTTTACCCAACTATATTCACTGCCCTTGCCAGCCATATTAATGAGTACGATTATTTGTATCGGTCTGGGTGTTTTCTGTGTAAAATATGTATGTATTTACGAAAAAAAATGTGTCTACATACAAATATTTATATCAATTCTCACGTCACAAGCCCTGCTTAGCTTGGGACTATGACACTGTATTAATTGTCTAGATAATTTTTTTATTCAACGACGTCGGCAAACAAGTATACGGCTCATCTGATGGTAAACGATTACCGTAGCACACAGATGACTGAAGCACCGGGAGTGTCACGTGCTCGTTGCCGGCAATTAAGAAACCTTAATATACCTTTCTTGAAAAACCTCGCGCTATAATCTCTGGAGAAAATCTCGGTATATAGTTAATTCCACAATTTAAGTGTACTTGTAAGAAAGCTCCTCTGAAACCGCTCTGTCCGTGATTATTATTAAAATTTAGTTAACGTATTTTTTTTATAACACAGGGGTAGACAAAACGAGCACGCGGCTCACCTGATGGTAAGTGATTACCGCCGCCCATGAGCACACCAAGAGAATTTTAAAAGGAATAAGCTCTTTTCTTGAACGTTTCAATATCGTATCCGTTCGGAAATACCATTGCTGGAAGGTGATTCCCATAATGTGGTTGTGCGTGGTAAAAAGTTTCTAGAAAACCGCACTGTGGAGGACCGCCATTCATCCAGATGATCAGGATGGTATTTCAGTTTCTGGCGGGTGGTACGGTGGTGAAACTCAGCAGCTGGTATTAATCCGAACAATTCCTCAGAACACTCCCCGTGATATATCCGGTAGAAAATGCACAGAGATGCAATATCTCGCCGCAAAGCCAATGGATCGAGTCTGTCACCTAGACGTTGATTACTAATTATTCTGGCTGCTCGGTTCTAACGTGCTGTCAGTCGAGTATATTTACTGTTAATTATTTGAAGCGTCCATTATAATATTTCAGTGTGTATTAGATAACAAATTAGACATTAATTACGGTGTAAGCAATAACTTATCAAATTACATTAGTCCCGGCCCACGTGCTCTTTGTTCTCAGTATTTATAATTGTACAAACCAACCTACACGTTTATAATCATTTTGTAACAAAATATTCGATGGAGTTACACAAAAGGCTCAATGGTAGGTGTTGCGGGTGAATAATAAGATGTTGCTGGTCGAGACGATGTATATTACTGATGATGATAAACTGACAATGTGTACATAGAAATAATGATCTTATATACTAAATAACAGTAGGAAAATGTAAGGTGGGGTGACACAGTTTAGATACAGCAGTGCCTAGTAGACAATATTGAAATTGTCTTACTAGACATTATTAAATGCAATTATTATTTTGATGTATCTAGGTGACTGTGTCCCATAGATATTCCCCCCCTTGAGAGAAAAAAATATATATATATTACACACAAAAAAAAATATAAAAGTTAACTGTAAAATTTAAGATATTATGCACTTTAGTAACAATAAAAATTCATTATACCCAAATAACGACGTAAATCTTCGACTGTCGTGGGTTTAGGGTACTCGTCGATTGCTTGCCATTTTTCTTGCGTTGGTTTCATCCCTTGGCTCGTTATATGATAACCAAGAAAATCTAACTCATTTGTGAAGAACTCGCATTTGCTCATATTAATTGTTTGCGGCGAATAATTTGATTTCGCTAGCGCTCTCTTTGGTCTGTGCTTGTTTTTTATTCACCGAGATTTTTGCTTTCGGTGTCCACCAAAATTCTATAGCCACTGTTAGAGTCGGTTATAGCTAGGCGGTTAGACGGATGAACAGCACAGCGTTCCGTCTTATTCTGCGTCGAATCTAGTTTTCCGACGGTTGTCTATAGGAGCGCGGCATGTCACGTTTGTATGCCTTTTCTTTATATTTGCGATGATATAATATAAATAATAGTCATTTTTCTGACTATGCAATGACCGTAGGTGCGAATTTGACCTAGATCGGTAGTTGCTGCGTCTGTTTGTGTGTGGCGAGCGCTTTTCGCGTATATCAGCAATTTCTGATCGCAGTGTCGCAATTAGTGACGACAGGTGTGCAATGACGTCGGCGGTGACTGTTGGCTGTACTTTTGTAGACAGCATTTTTGCTTTATTTTTCCAGTTTCAATTTTTCGTCCAGAGATTATATCCAGCAGGCAGTTGTGTTTACTGGGGGTCAGTAGCACGGCAGGATCCTTGTTGCGCAGTATTGCCAACGACTTTTATGCCTCTTGAATTTCCGAGCCGGTGAGACCCGCTTCTGGGAAGCCGGTGGAAATGTGCAATCGTTGGTGGTGCGCAGGATGCCGTCAGACAGAGATCTCTTGTTTGATCTCGTCGTTTTCCCAGGTATCGTCTCGACCACGTCGGCCAGATCACGTCGGGGTCACCACTGTTGCGGGTGAATAATACGATGTTGCTGGTCGAGACGATGTATATTACTGATGATGATAAACTGACAATGTGTACATAGAAATAATGATCTTATATACTAAATAACAGTAGGAAAATGTAAGGTGGGGTGACACAGTTTAGATACAGCAGTGCCTAGTAGACAATATTGAAATTGTCTTACTAGACATTATTAAATGCAATTATTATTTTGGTGTATCTAGGTGACTGTGTCCCATAGTAGGTATTTATACCGAGTTTAACATGTGACGGAGGACATGCGTTAGAGCGAGACAACACTACAAGTTGAGTATTTGGATACGTTAATTTACATTCATCTAAATGCTGAGATAATTTAGTATCTCGGTATAAAATAAAGTTTTTTATGTGTGTGTATACTCACCTCGTGAGTGTGGTGAAAAAGGAGAGACTGAGATAATCGACTCTGTGAAAGTGTCACATGACTTTTTACTAGTATATTTATCCTCTCCGATCGATCCCCGTCCAATTCAAACGGGGATTGATATTATGAGTGCCTGAGTCGAGGTACGGACCCCTAGTGGTGCCCCAGACTGAAGTCGCATTCGTCAGGCGGGAGTTGGCCTTCAGCCGCTCCATAAGTCCTTCTTTTGGTTTGGAATGTCATCTGTACTCGCCCCCTATCGTCCGGTGAAGCTGTAAAGGCCAGCTGCGGGCAATAACATAAGAATAGTCCAAAAAAAAAGGTGTATTTATTTTTATTGGCCACTAGTTCACTTGTAAAAGCGACTTATTTTAAACTAGCTATACCCCTATCCTCGTCCGTGTGGAATATAATTTGATTTTACTATAATAAATAAAATATCTAAGATAAAAGTAGGTTTAATAAGCTTTTATAACATCCTATCTATGAGTGAAAGTATCGTTAATAGGTTCAGCCGTAAATAATGTTATTTTGATGTATGTACCGTATTTATATTCATATGAATGTAGTAAAATACGGTTATTTCAATATTACAAACAGATACTCCAATTTTATTTATACGTATAGATGTATAGATATCGAAGTAAGAGATGTAAATAATTGCTGTTTATACTAACTGTGAACACAACAATGGCCATTAGCAAAAGTGGTTCAAAGATATCACAATTTATGAATGTACACCGACTCCAATTACAGACAGTTTACGGGTAATATTACAGAAACGTTTTATTATATGTAATTTTATGATATTCTGATGTAGAAGCTATATTATTGTAAAGTTCAAAATCTGTTCAGTAGTTTTTGCGTGAAAGAGTAACAAACATCCACCCATACTCACAAACTTTCGCGTTTATAATATTACCAATATTTCTAAGATTTATTTATTATTGTTTAAAATTTACGCCTTTTAATAATATATTTTAGTTATTATATTATGTTTTTAATTTTTTTAGTTGTACAACTAAGTAACTAACTAACTTAAGTTATGTAAATAAAGTAAAGTTAAGGAATAATGTAATGTAATAAAATTGTTTAAATACAGTTATTTTATAACAAGGCATACCTTGTTATAAAATAAATGCTACACAGTTTTTATATTCTAACTAGCTTTTGCCCACGGTTTCGCGCGTTAATTTATCTCCTTAGAGGTGGAATTTATCAAAATCCTTTCTTAGGGGATGCCTACGTCATAGTAGCTCTATGCATGCAAAGTCTCAGCCAGATCGGTTTAAAATTGACAAAGTTTCATACAAACTTTCATCCCCTATTTTATGCCTTTGGGGGCAAAATTAATTAAAATCCTTTCTTAGCGGATGCCTACGTCATAACATCTACCTGCATGCCAAATTTCAGCCCGATCCGTCCAGTGGTTTGGGCTGTGCGTTGATAGATCACTATGTCAGTCACCTTTGAGTTATATATATTTAGATATTTGCGATACAAATATCATACTGTTATTATTCTGATTGGTTTAAATAAAATATTTAATAAGTTAACAGATGTCATAAATAAAATTGCAGTGTCTGTTTGTAATATTGAAATAACCGTTTTTAACAACATGCATATGAATATAAATAAGGTACATTCACCAAAATAACATTTTTACAGGTTTTGTCTGTGTGTGTGGCGATCTGTCTGTTCCGGCTAATCTCTGAAATGGCTGGACCGATATTGACGGGACTTTTTTTGGCAGGTCGCTGATGTAATAAGAAATAGCTCAGGCTACTTTTATTTTAGAAAAATAATGTTAAATTCACCGCGGACGAAGCCGTGGGAACAGGTAGTTTAAAATAAATGAAATAAAAAAATATATTTGAAATACATAAAATGTATTTCAGGGTTCATAGTTGAAGTAAAAAAAATTCCGTTGATGATTGTAAATATATTGGATCGTATGTCAATTACTGATCGCAATTCGTTCCATATTTTGATCGGAGTAAACTCGTTTTTCATAACTCCAACTTAATAGCGTTTCTGCATGCGTTATTAGCAGAGCCCCCAGCTCCATTCCAATGAAAAGTAATCATCAAATCTACCAGAGGGTTCTTAAAATTTGCAATATTTTTGCTTACATTCTATTAATTATAATGTTGTATAATTTGAAATGTTATTAATGTTATAAATGCGAAAGTTTGGATGGATGTCTGTTACTCTTTCACGCAAAAACTACTAAATGGATTTTGATGAAATAGAAATAGAAATAATAATCTTAATATAAGCACGTTTGAATAGTCATGTTTTTTTATTCTAACGCTTATTCGGAATGCAGATTCATCACAAGAAGAATAAGCAAGAAACTTGTGTGTTGCTCTTTTAAATAAATATTGATTTACTTATATTTAAATAATAACAAGGATTAGGCATGCGATAATCAACATAGAAACCGCTACGCTCTTAATCTCTGTTCAATCTTACCAGTAATATCGCTTGTACATCAGAATAACTTATAGGCTTATATAATATTTCTGCAGACAGTATTTATATATTCGCCACAATATATTTATTGCATCTAAATACCGTACTATAAGAATAATTACATAGTACAAAACAAAGTCGCTGTCGCTGTCTGTTAGTCCCTATGTATGCTTAAATCTTTGAAACAATGCAAAGGACTTTGAAGAGGTTTTTTAATAGATAGAGTGATTCAGGAGGAAGGTTTATATGTATAATACATGTACACCCGGGTGAAGCCGGGTCGAGTAGTACCTTATAAAATATGAACGAGACAGATAAATTTGTGAAAGACTGCAGGTGTCAGTTGAAGTTCAGACCAATCAGGAAACATGCTGTCGTTATCAGTTTGTTATCTAATAGGATAGAGTCAGAAATCTCTGAAAACAGCGTGTCTTTGACACTAATTTTGAATGTGCCCAAACTGTGCAAGTGTTGAAAGTTTTATATAAGAGAAAGCCACTTCTTTCTTTTTGTCTACTTCATAAGATATCTGACGTATAGGTACATGTAAATAACAAAGAACAAAATTTCAATTCTAACAATGGATCATTGGACTCCCAAACGTATGGTCAAGCGCAGTGATGGCTGGCTCATCCGTCATACTCGTGAACGAGTGCTGCTTGTAGAGACTGGTCTGCTCTTATCACTACGACTGATTTAATCTTATTGTGTTTTTATATTTGACCCAATAAATTAGTGCTGGTTGGTAGTTTGTATTCACACGTTTCAACTTGTAAATGTGAACTTATAAGGATTATTTAAAAGAGCAACACACAAGTTTCTTGCTCGTTCTTCTTGTGATGAGACAGCTTTCCGAACGAGCGGTAGATAAAAAAATTGTTATGACTATGCTTAAATTAAGTTTATTTGAATAAATGATTTTCTATTCTATACTATTGTAACATTTCAACTTGAAAAGAAAATTTATATGACGTATAAAAAATTTCCTTTGTAAAAAAAGCACATTATAAAATTGAAGATTCCGTTAACGATAATAATGTTTTATAGACAAACTTAAATATGAATCATAGCGCGCATAATATTCACAGATTGCACTAAGAATGAGTGCGCAGCGGTTTCTATGTTGATTATTGCATGCCTCTTACTTGTTATTTCATAATTGTTTATATATATATAAACCATTCATTATTCATTCAAAAGAACAACACACAACTTTCGTACATTGTTCTTGTGATGAATCTGCGTTCCGAATGAGTGGTAGAAAAATATGACTGTTCAAAAATGATTGTTCATTCATTCATAATTTAAGAGTTGTGCTCTTACGTATATTATTTCTGTACTAACAATATTGGATGCAGTTTATTGGTGTGAGGAGCTGTGTATGGGATACAATACTATTTCAATATTCATTCCTGAAATGTATTCAGTGCATGAAAAGTTCAGCACAGCACATTCCGTTTGGACGACGAGTTTAACCCCGACATTGCGAGCGCCGGAGCATCGCAGATGTAAATGTAAATTTGCATAACACTTTTGCAATACTTTTCTATATTCGCAATACGGTTAAAAGTGACCTCTCCTATTTCTAGAACACTCGCGAGAATAACGTGGAAGGTATGAACACTGCACCAGTGTTTGTTAGCGTTATAGTTTTATGCGTTTCTTTTTCAAATTAAATTAATAATATTAAACTAATGATCCGGTTTATGATTGAATTGATAATCTCTTTCAGGGATGTTAGGGAGCTCCGTAACCGTAACCGAATCCGAAATAAAAGTTTCGGATAGAATCGAAGATAATATCGGACAGGGGCGGAGCCTAAATGAGATATGTTATGTAACATTTTGTATTTTACTTTTGAGATTCCTTAAAAAGTTAATATCCGTACCGAAAGAAGAAAATCCGAAAGAAAATAGAAGGTACCGCCTATTGCCCAATGCTGGCAACATAAGAGTTTCTTATAACATAGGGGATATAGCTTGCGTAAAAGTTAGCTGTTTTTCATTTTTACATGAACAATAAATAAAACTGAAATCCAAATGATTACCTCTGCCAACGAGCACCATGGGAATCTCAAATACATTGATAGCCTTTTATGAAAGCCTCTTTTAATGTCATATCGGTTCGGAAATACCATTGCTGGAATATTGACATAGATAATATGGTTGTGCGTGGCAAAAATGTTATAGAAAAATGCACTGTGCAGGTGATCATTCGGATGTTTACGATGGTATGGAGTTGTTTCTTTTCTGGCGAGTTTTGTAATTTATTCCCTTGTTGTCGTCTCTTACTGCTGAATATGACAAAGATTAAAGACACGTTATATTTCACTCCGACATCACGCGGAATAATACAAGTAACTTGCTAATTTTACATTCATTAAAATAATTACACGGCCTCGACGCCGCTCGTGTTTATGAGTGATGTACCGGCAGCCGGGCCGCCAGCCGCCAGCCGCCAGCCGCCCGCGCCGCGCCGGGGCGAATTACGTCACGTTTACTTTCGTTTAAATAATATATATATATATGTTAGGGTTCACATCGATATTGTCGAAAAATCTGATAATTTAAAAATATTAAAAGAAGGTAGTTTCATTATTACTCGGTATCGTTAAACTAGCGTATAACCCCCACTCATATCTTCTCTGTATAGAAGGGAAGGTTTTTGTAAGCCGCGGCATTCGTTGATTGAGCACAGGATGTACTGGTTGTAATTTAAATGCAAATGAATTATGTTAGAGACATAGTTAAGCTTATATTATATAGTTGTTATTTTATTATAATACATACTTTTACTAGTACATAGAGTTGATATATTTTATATATAAATAAAATTTGTGTGTCTGTTTGTAATATTGAAATAACCATTTTTTACTATATGCATATGAATGTATATACGGTACATACTCTTCTTAATCATTCCCTCACTGCTGAGGATCGCGACTCTACAGTATCTTGTCGACCAGCTGTCGCCATCGGTTGCGCTCAGACGCCTGGTGTAATGCGACGCTGACAGTAATGTTTAGCTGACGGGATACCTGGTCTGACCATCGAGTGGGACTTCAGCCTCGAGGTCTTTTACCCTCTATCTTGCCTATTACCATTAGTCTCTCCATATTGTCCACACTCCTCCGCGCAACGTGTCCGAAGTATCGCGCAATGCGTTGCAGACAAGTAGAAGACAGACGCCGTGACTCTTCCTATTTGAGCACTTTTGGTATAGAGACGTTTGTACGGTGGGCTGTCCACGGTATCTTCAATAGTCGACGCCAGCACCACATTTCAAAGGCGTCAACTCATTGCCTATCAGCGGCTTTGAGCGTCCATGTCTCTGCACCATATAGCGCGATGGAGAAAACCAGCGATCTTATCAGGTGTATTTTGGTTTTGTTGGTGATGTTTCTGTTTCTCCATACTTTGCTCAATTGGGTCATTACTATCTTAACCATGGCGATTCGTCGACGTATCTCAGTTTCACAGTTAGAGATTTTCACTACTCCTACCTGTACGCCTCAAATTTGAAATGTAAGTAACAAATTAGTCAACGGAGATTTCTTTATGTATTGAGGCTAACGCGTTATCATTGAAAGCTATATAAAGAAATACTAATCCTAGTAATCAGAGAGAATAACTAAAGCTTGTAATTATGATACACAATGAGAATATGTAATGTAGCGTGAGCGTCCTCACGTGTTGCGTGATTACTCTATTTTTCTGCCTGCTCTAGTATATCATTATATCATTGGCAAAGGTTTTCCAAGTCCTCTGCCTCTCTCATAATCTTACTAACAATAAAGTCGCTCAACAAGGAAAATAATAACTGGACGCGTCGTCCGACTTAACGGATTGGCTCACTCTTTTATTTACGTTAAGTTCCCTCTCGACCCTAATCTCTTCGAATCAGTGTGTGTTTAACTGAACTTTTTCGGGTCCTTTCCTCCGCATCGGAGAACTGAAAAGTTGAGAGGGTCGCACTTAAATCCTAACGGATTAGACTCCGGGTCGTGAGTACGAAATAAAAAAAGATTTAACGAGATCTACTTAGTACGGCGGGACAATTTGCGGGAGAGCGCCTCTTGCTCAACTTGTAACGAATGAACCTAGCCTGCCCCATTACTGATTCAAGACTAGCATTCATGGATTACATACAATAAAACAAAGTCGTTCATGTTGTTTGTACGATTAGATCTTTTGAACTACGCATCGGATTTTAATATAGATTCCAGCAATATACAGAATGATTCAAGATGAAGGTTTATATTTACAACCAGCTGTTTCCGCGACTTCGTCCGCGTGCAATTTAAGTTTAATTTTCTAAAACATATTTCTTTTTCTAAAATAAAAGTAGCTTATGTTATTTTTTACGATATTACATCACCTACCTGCCAAAAAAAGTCCCGTTAAAATCGGTCTAGCTATTTCAAAGATAAGCTGGAACAAACAGACTGAGAGAAAAAAATTGTAAAAAGTGGTTTTTTGGTGTATCTACTGTATTTATATTCATATGCATGTAGTAAAAACGGTTATTTCAATATTACAAACAGACACTCCAATTTCATTTATATGTATAGATAAAAAAGTTACAACATTTATTTAAAAAAAATACGAGCTGAGTTTCTCGTCAGTTCTTCTCATCTCGGTATCATTCCGAACTGACGGTAGATTTGACATATCATAAGAGTCTGTAATAGACCTACACGAATAAAGATATTTCGAATTTGAATAAACATTTGCTGTTACAGTCATATCACATATATCCCGTTAATTGTTGTTGTTTTCATTTAATTTTGTTTCTTTGTTTCCGTTTAAGGTAAATACGAACTGGCAGTCCGTGTTTTGTGGCAAAGTAACGGATACTTCCTATTAAGGTTGGTATAAAGTATTTTTATTTAAGTGGACGGCGCAGCGGGTCTTCCATTCCTTTATTGCGTTCATCCATTGCGGCTACATTATATACAGGTAGGTGTACGTGTCTGATATCAGAAGGCGGAGTACGATTAATACTGATCCCAGTAATGTTACAGAGGTCAGACGCCACTTCGTCAGCAGTCAGCAGGCCATGTAATTATTTTGGCTTCACTGATTGCTGTGTTTGATATGAACAATGAATTTATATGTGTTCTTATTAATTAATATATAGATACTAGCTGTTCCCGCGACTTCGTCTGCGTGGAATTTGAATTTATTTTTCCAAAATAATAGTAGCCTAAGCTAGTCCTTATTACATCAGCTACCTGCCAAAAAAAGTCCGGTCAAAATCGGTCCAGCCATTTCAGAGATTAGCCGGAATAAACAGACAGACAGACAGACAAAAATTGTAAAAAATGTTATCTTGGCGTATGTATCGTATTTATTTTCATATGTATGTAGTAAAAACGATTATTTCAATATTACAAACAGACACATCAATTTTATTTATGTGTATAGATAGATATATAAAAAGTTATAAAAATTGTTATTATAAGAGAACAAAAATAATTTTTAATTAATCTCGTTACTTGTCAGTTTTTATATTCACACAAAATCCTAAACATATAGCTGGTGAAATACTTTCATTTAAATGAGTAACAACGGTGGGAGTTCATTAGGATAACAATATTATAGGACTATATATTCAATAAGTACTTATATTAAGTTTATTTGATTAAAGATTATATATATATTTATTATATATATATACTTCTGGTAATTTTTAAAATAAAGAAGTATTATATAATAAAAAGTACATGAATAATAAATACGATTTTAATTTATCAATCATTACATAGTATAAAACAAAGTCGCTGTCGCTGTCTGTCCGTCCCTATGTTTGCTTAAATTTTTATAACTACGCAACGGATTTTGAAGCGGTTTTTTTAATAGATTGAGTGATTCAAGAGAAAGTTTTATATATATAATACATGTACACCCGTACAAAGACGGGACGAGTAGCTAGTGTTTAATAAAAAAGACATAAAATAATTACGAGGCAATTTAGTCTCTCAAATATATATATATTGTAGGGTAGAGTGCGTTTTAAGATATAAAAACTTCGCACAAATGCTTTATGAAACGTAGTATAGTATAGTAACCTTTAACTATATTTATTATTAAATATGAATACTAAATAACTTTTTCCTAAATACTAAAACATAATCCCACATTCCGACTGCTGTACAACCGGATCAGTTCTCTCTAACAGATGGATGTGTTGACTGTGCCATATAATAATGCCTTCAGGCTATTGTCGGGGCGGCGCGGGGTGGCGGGCGGCAGGCGGCGGGGGGGCGGGGAGCCGCGATTTTGCAGTTCATCGGGTATTTTTTATGCTTAGGTTTGCCCTGGCTTATACAGATTGCCTATTTATACTATAATACGAAAGTGAACCTCGTAGCTCCACAGATTGCGATCCGGCTCCGAATCTGTTCTTAGGATGATAACGAAAAATATTCAGCGTCCGGGAGAATAGTAATTGTACATTCATTTTAGACTGTAAGCGCTTGTATTACTTTATTGAGTATATTTTATGTAACAATATTGTTACTAGAAATACGCTCGTTACGTACATACTCTAATATTACTAAATTTCATATACAATAGAAAATTCTTTACTTCATTTTAGGCTCTTTTGAATAGACGTACCTATTTTAATCTACCGCTCGTTTGGAAAGGTGTGACACCTTCACATCACTAGATGAACGAACGAGAAACTTGCGTGTATATTTATATTTTTTCCCAGTTACTTTGTACACGTTTTGTAATGTTTTCTCTAAAACAGTGTAGAGGACAGCGTGAAATAACGTAGAATAAGATCAATAATAATGTAAAATTAAAATACAACGCATAATATCATATAGATAAGTTTAAAATAATGTAAATGATACAAACAGTATGATATATGAAAAAACGAGCAATAATGTATGTAAACCGTATTCAGTTATGTAAATATAAGCTATATGTTAAAATAACTATAACGAACTAGATATAAGTAATGTTCCTGTTATAGTTGTAGTATTTCACTATTGTTAAATGTGAAAATCGGTGTAAGTTAGAGATAATTTACCTTGTATTTATAAGAAATACTATTGTGATGATTATGTATGTGTACTTTTTAGATAGGGAATTATGCAAAGTTCACATGTAAATAAGAATTATAAGGGGGAAAACGTGTTACAGAGGTAATAACATCGAAAAACTCCCAAAGTCATAATGAAAATTAACTTTAGAATCGAGCTAAAAACACGGAGCTCGCGATAAGGTATTGCCTCCGGAATACGTAACCAACGAAATTTGTTTTCGGATGGATTGGCGTGTTTTTCGCGCAGAATTGGAGCATCTACACCTCGACGGCGAACTATCATCGCCAGCGGGTGTCGAAGCCGCCTCCACACTCATAACGGAGCGAATCCGCACCGCAGTGGAGGCGGCAACTACCACAATAAACGTGGCTTCTCGCCGTCGAGAGGAATTGCCACACCATCTGCGCGAAAAACTCGCCCGGAAAAAGAATCTCCGTCGCCTATGGGCCCGAACCCGTTGCCCGCGGGTCAAGCGTGAGCTCAACTGCTTGGCTGCAGAGCTGTCGGAGGGAGTGCGGGATTGGCGTGGAGCCGCCTGGGATGGTGTCATATCCCGGGCTGGCGAACACGATACCGACCTGCACAAACTCAATCGACAGCTCACCAATGCACGACCCCCGTCTGCCCGTTGCTTGACGAGACGGGCAGACGTCGTTACGCAGCCCAAGACCGGGCAGAAATCCTGGCACAGCACTTGGAGGGGCAATTCACGGCCAATCCAATCGCCGCCGACGCACCCAGCACTGTCGTCGAGCACCACGAGCGAGTCGTACGTCGCGTATGTGATTTCCGTACCGCTCCGTCGCCGGACGTAAACGAAGTGAGCTTCGTTTCGCCCGGCGAGGTAAGGCGGCTCGTCAGCCGCCTGCCGAAGCGCAAAGCGCCCGGAGCGGACGGGATCAGCACCGCAGCGCTCGCACAGCTGCCCCGTAGAGCCCTAGCGTGTTTAGCTAGGCTCTACAACGGTATACTCCGGACCGGCCACTTCCCTACCAACTGGAAGTTGGGTAGAGTCATAGTCCTCCCGAAACCCGGCAAGGACAAGCGCCTGCCGGCAAGCTACCGGCCCATCACTCTGCTCTCGCACGTAGCAAAGTCGTTCGAGCGCCTCCTGCTCCGCCGCCTGAGACCGACTCTGTCGCCTCGCGACGAGCAGTTCGGTTTCAGAGGCGGACACTCGACGACTTTGCAGCTGACGCGCGTGCTCCACCATATGGCTGTCGAGCACAACCGCGGCCACTACACGGTCGGCGTATTTCTCGATATAGAGAAGGCGTTCGACCGTGTGTGGCACGACGGTTTGGTGTCAAAGCTGCTCGACACCAACACGCCGTCAGCATACGTGCGAGTAGTGGACTCTTTCCTCTCGGGCCGGAGCTTCTATGTTTCGGTCGAGAACTGTGACTCTACCACACGCCCAATTGCCGCCGGAGTCCCGCAGGGCAGCTGCATTTCGCCAGCGCTCTACGCGACGTACACAGACGACATCCCCACCTTGAGGGATGAGCTCCGAGAGGGAGAGAGGGATGTCGTCCTCGCTCTTTTCGCCGACGACAGTGCCTTCCTTACGTCGTCTCGCCGAGCCTACGCAGCCGCTCGCAAAATGCAGCGGCTGTTGGACCTGCTCCCCGAGTGGCTGGATAAGTGGCGTACCACCGTTAACGTGGGTAAAACGGTGGCGCTGCTTACCCGCCCCGGGTGCAAATGCCCGCCGCCCCTCTTACTTAGAGGCCAGCCCATACAGTGGGAACGCACAGTGCGTTACCTAGGGGTAGAAATCGACCGGTCGCTGCGTATGAAGCCGCAGGTGGACCGGGTTGTCACCCAAGCCAAGGCCGCGCGCGCTATGCTGCGACCGGTCTTACAATCCAGGCTGCAGCTGCGGACGAAAGTAGGCATTTATAAGACCTACATTCGTTCGCGGCTCACATATGCCGCCCCCGCATGGTACGCACTGTGCTCGGCCTCACAGCGGCGGAGACTGCAGGTCCAACAGAACGCCGCCCTCCGTCTGTGCACAAATGCCGGACGGTACGTCCGTAATGACGTGATCGCCCGCGACCTCAAGGTCCCATCGGTGGAGCAGTTCGTCGTCCGGTTGACGCGCGCGATGTTCTCGCGCGCGGACAGCGGGCGCGAAGCGCACCTGCGCGACCTCGCCCCTCTCCACGCGCGCCCACCGGACGCCACTCGCGCGCTCCCGCGCGACTTACTCTCCACCGAGTGATCACGTCATTTACGTGACGTGGCGGCGTTAAGCCGGCTCGGCGAGCGACATAATGATTCCTGCCACACAACGCCCACAGGCGGCTGCTGAGAAGCAGCCGCCCTCCGGCCGGCCGGCAGGTCGGCCGGTAAAAGAACGACGCTGGGGTGGTTCACCCCAGCAGAATGCCCGGGCAAGGAGCGCAAGCTCGGGGCCCGTACCCAGCGGTCCAGTTAGGACCAGCGGACGACCCAATAATAATATGAAAAATTGAGTCGCTTTCCAGTTTGTTGCTTGTTGAGTTTACCGTTGGTCGTGTGATCCTCTGTGAGACTCCGGTTCGCCGTCGAGTCTCCAGAGTGAGCCCCGCAACTGGTGCCCACTTGCGCAAACTGTTGAGAGCGATACAGTGCGTAATCCAGCTACACAAAGTGTACTTTGTCTAGCGAGAGAACGCGCTAGGATTGCAGACCGAATTTGTTGACGCAAATTCGTTGCTGCAATCCACTTGCGACTGTCTTACAGTGCGATCACCTGCCCTTTCAGGGCGGAATTCCCTACTTTTCGGTAGGTTCGTCGTGGGGTTCCAGCCCCCACACCACCCTCTTCCACCCCTCCAGTCCCCTTTCCTAGTCCATCACCCTTTCGTGTCGTGATGTCGCAAAGGGGCAAAGCCCCCAGGAAACCTCCTGACAGGGGAGCTCCCCGAACTGTTGTGCGTCGGGATCTGAGGAACCCGACCAAACTGGTCCCCGCCACTGAGCTGGGGACCTTCCACGCTCGCCCGGCATCCAAGGGTACCCCCTCTGCCCTCGCGGGAAGCGGCAATGATGCCGCCGACCGGGAACCAGGCAGAGGGGAAAGATGCGCGCAACCTGGCCCATCCAAAAGACGCGCACCGCCGTCGCCGACCTCGCCCGCTAGAGGCGACAAACGGAGGGACGTAGAGGAGTCCCCCCCCCGCGACCTCGACCTAGTGAAGGCGCCGCCGACGCCGAGAATCCGGCTCGTGGACAAGGGCTACCAACCCTTACCGTCCCAGTCGGGTACCGTGCGGCGAAAGCCCTCACCCCCTCCGCGCTCACCCTCCCCCCCGCCGGATAGCGGGAGCGAGGAGGAAGGGGAAGACAGGCGTTTTTACGGCGACGTACATGCGTCGCCTGCGACCTCGCCTGAGCCTTCGCCAGCACCCTCGCGTGTGCCCTCGCCGCTACCTCGCTCCTATACGCTAGATAGGGGCGAGTATGATGCCACGTCATATGCGGCACTTGAATCGGTGCCACAATCGCCCGAGCCGATGCTCCCCCCCGTCCCCTCGCCGCGACGACGAACCCCGCCGTCCTTTGCGGCAGTAGTGGCAGGCCCCGCCACCCCAACCCCCGCCACCACGGCTCCAGCCCCGCAAATGCCCTCACAGGGTAAGGTCGCCGGTACGGGCGTAGAACCCACCACAGGGAGAGGCAAATACCCCCCCATAGTGGTAGAACGCCTCCCTAACTGGACGCGCCACTTCGACCAGCTCAGGCGCGTCCTGGGGGAGGCTCCAAATGCACGACCCTTTGGCAGTGGGGTCAGATTCCTGCCAAGGACGGACGACGAATTCCGTGCCGTCCAAAGGTATTTAATAGAGGCCAGCGAAAAGGACCCAACAATAAGTTGGTACTTTTATAGTCTGGCCTCCGAACTGCCCACCAAGGTGGCGATAAGGGGACTCCCAGCCGACACGCCCAATGAAAAGATTGTGGAGGCACTGCAGGAGAAGGGGTTCGGAGTGCGGCTAGTGCGGGGCATACCCGCGCGTCGCGGCCGCCCCGGCTGCATTTTCCACGCCCAACTCGACCCCATGGACAGGGACGAGCTCACACGCTTGTACGCGACTGACGAGCTCCTGTACATGCGGGGCGTCGTGGTTGAGGCGTGGAAGCCGGCATCGGTGCTGCCACAATGCCACAGATGCCAGGCATTCGGCCATGCATCGGCCAACTGTCACCGGCCTGTAAAATGCGTTCGCTGTGGTGGGGAGCACCCGGCGGCGAACTGCGACAGGCCGCGTGACCAAAAGCCGACCTGTGCCAACTGCGCAAAGTCACACACCGCCAACGACCGGAAGTGCCCGGTTTATAAAAGAGAGGCCCGGCAGAGGGGAATCAAACCCCGTCCCCCCGTCCCCACTGCGACGTCGACGGCGCTCACGGCGCAGCAACGGCGGCGCAACAATCCCACCGCGGCGCCTCGTACATACGTCGCCCAGGCTCCCCCTCCCGTAATAACGGTCGAGGAAACCGCCGGCGCCAACCTAATGGCGCCGGCTAACGAACCGACGCAACGAGGCGCCGACGACGGTGTAACTAAAAAGCGCCGCCGCCGAAGACGCGGCAAGAAGAGGCGCGGAGATGAGCCCGTGACGGCATCAACCCCAATCCCCTTCCTACCTGATCCCACCCCAATATTTGCGTACAACGCACCCCCCTCCCTTCCCATGCATGCCGTCCCAAATCAGGGCCCGCGTGCAGCGCCACGTCGCCGCCAGGCGGCGCCACCGGCACACAATGTGCCGAGAGTGGCATTCAAGCCGCTTTTGGCGGACGTAAGACGCGCACCTCCCGCGCCTCCCACATACACCGCATACCCCGCGCCGCGTTCGGCACACGCCGCGCCCGCGCCCTTCACACAAGCGCCCGTTGACAGAGCACTGAACATGCTTATTAGCCTGTTGACGGAGCTGCTAACTACGCTCGCGGCCGGCGCGGACACAAAGTCGGCGGCATTAAATGGATTGGCCAAAATCCAACAGTACACAAATGGCGGGTACTAGCCTGCGCATTGTGTACTGGAACCCCGGGGGAATAAAGGATAAAGTCCAGGACCTCCGTCTCCTAGCTCGCACCCAGGATGTGCACATCATACTCCTGGGTGAAACGAAGCTCACAGAAAAGGAGACGTTGAGGGTGCCTAACTACCACGTGTATAGACGCGACGAAACGTCACCGGCGGGCATTGCGTACCGCGGTACGGCGGTACTAGTCCGTCGGGACGTAGTCCACGTGGAGTTAGAGCGCCCCGAGTTCCGCGTCATGCGCTCCATAGGAGTCAGCATCAACGTCGACGGCGCGGAACTGAAGGTCCTGGCTGCTTACCGTCCCCCGGGACTGGAATTCAGCCCCTCCGATGTCCGGAACGTTCTGGATGGGAGGAGTCCCACCCTGCTTATGGGCGACCTAAACGCGAAGCACACGGCTTGGGGTTCCCGTCTGTGCTCGCCGATAGGTCGAAGACTCCTCCAGGATTCGCAGATCCATGGGTACGAGGTGTTGGGCCCAGCGCACCCAACCCACGTACCCTCAAATCCCACACATAGCCCAGACGTTCTGGACATTGCCCTAGTGCAGGCTGTGCCTTGCCCGGTCTTACTGGAGGTGCTGTACGACCTTGACACACAGCACCTCCCAGTTCTAGCCACGCTTGACCTCTCCACCACCACCACACCGACGAGACCGTCGAGGCGGCGGATGGATTGGCGTGTTTTTCGCGCAGAATTGGAGCATCTACACCTCGACGGCGAACCATCATCGCCAGCGGGTGTCGAAGCCGCCTCCACACTCATAACGGAGCGAATCCGCACCGCAGTGGAGGCGGCAACTACCACAATAAACGTGGCTTCTCGCCGTCGAGAGGAATTGCCACACCATCTGCGCGAAAAACTCGCCCGGAAAAAGAATCTCCGTCGCCTATGGGCCCGAACCCGTTGCCCGCGGGTCAAGCGTGAGCTCAACTGCCTGGCTGCAGAGCTGTCGGAGGGAGTGCGGGATTGGCGTGGAGCCGCCTGGGATGGTGTCATATCCCGGGCTGGCGAACACGATACCGACCTGCACAAACTCAATCGACAGCTCACCAATGCACGACCTCCCGTCTGCCCGTTGCTTGACGAGACGGGCAGACGTCGTTACGCAGCCCAAGACCGGGCAGAAATCCTGGCACAGCACTTGGAGGGGCAATTCACGGCCAATCCAATCGCCGCCGACGCACCCAGCACTGTCGTCGAGCACCACGAGCGAGTCGTACGTCGCGTATGCGATTTCCGTACCGCTCCGTCGCCGGACGTAAACGAAGTGAGCTTCGTTTCGCCCGGCGAGGTAAGGCGGCTCGTCAGCCGCCTGCCGAAGCGCAAAGCGCCCGGAGCGGACGGGATCAGCACCGCAGCGCTCGCACAGCTGCCCCGTAGAGCCCTAGCGTGTTTAGCTAGGCTCTACAACGGTATACTCCGGACCGGCCACTTCCCTACCAACTGGAAGTTGGGTAGAGTCATAGTCCTCCCGAAAACCGGCAAGGACAAGCGCCTGCCGGCAAGCTACCGGCCCATCACTCTGCTCTCGCACGTAGCAAAGTCGTTCGAGCGCCTCCTGCTCCGCCGCCTGAGACCGACTCTGTCGCCTCGCGACGAGCAGTTCGGTTTCAGAGGCGGACACTCGACGACTTTGCAGCTGACGCGCGTGCTCCACCATATGGCTGTCGAGCACAACCGCGGCCACTACACGGTCGGCGTATTTCTCGATATAGAGAAGGCGTTCGACCGTGTGTGGCACGACGGTTTGGTGTCAAAGCTGCTCGACACCAACACGCCGTCAGCATACGTGCGAGTAGTGGACTCGTTCCTCTCGGGCCGGAGCTTCTATGTTTCGGTCGAGAACTGTGACTCTACCACACGCCCAATTGCCGCCGGAGTCCCGCAGGGCAGCTGCATTTCGCCAGCGCTCTACGCGACGTACACAGACGACATCCCCACCTTGAGGGATGAGCTCCGAGAGGGAGAGAGGGATGTCGTCCTCGCTCTTTTCGCCGACGACAGTGCCTTCCTTACGTCGTCTCGCCGAGCCTACGCAGCCGCTCGCAAAATGCAGCGGCTGTTGGACCTGCTCCCCGAGTGGCTGGATAAGTGGCGTACCACCGTTAACGTGGGTAAAACGGTGGCGCTGCTTACCCGCCCCGGGTGCAAATGCCCGCCGCCCCTCTTACTGAGAGGCCAGCCCATACAGTGGGAACGCACAGTGCGTTACCTAGGGGTAGAAATCGACCGGTCGCTGCGTATGAAGCCGCAGGTGGACCGGGTTGTCACCCAAGCCAAGGCCGCGCGCGCTATGCTGCGACCGGTCTTACAATCCAGGCTGCAGCTGCGGACGAAAGTAGGCATTTATAAGACCTACATTCGTTCGCGGCTCACATATGCCGCCCCCGCATGGTACGCACTGTGCTCGGCCTCACAGCGGCGGAGACTGCAGGTCCAACAGAACGCCGCCCTCCGTCTGTGCACAAATGCCGGACGGTACGTCCGTAATGACGTGATCGCCCGCGACCTCAAGGTCCCATCGGTGGAGCAGTTCGTCGTCCGGTTGACGCGCGCGATGTTCTCGCGCGCGGACAGCGGGCGCGAAGCGCACCTGCGCGACCTCGCCCCTCTCCACGCGCGCCCACCGGACGCCACTCGCGCGCTCCCGCGCGACTTACTCTCCACCGAGTGATCACGTCATTTACGTGACGTGGCGGCGTTAAGCCGGCTCGGCGAGCGACATAATGATTCCTGCCACACAACGCCCACAGGCGGCTGCTGAGAAGCAGCCGCCCTCCGGCCGGCCGGCAGGTCGGCCGGTAAAAGAACGACGCTGGGGTGGTTCACCCCAGCAGAATGCCCGGGCAAGGAGCGCAAGCTCGGGGCCCGTACCCAGCGGTCCAGTTAGGACCAGCGGACGACCCAATAATAATATGAAAAATTCGGTCGTCGCTTTCCAATTTGTTGCTTGCTGAGTTTACCGTTGGTCGTGTGATCCTCTGTGAGATTCCGGTTCGCCGTCGAGTCTCCAGAGTGAGCCCCGCAACTGGTGCCCACTTGCGCAAATTGTTGAGAGCGATACAGTGCGTAATCCAACTACACAAAGTGTACTTTGTTTAGTAAGAGAACGCGCTAGGATTGTAGACCGAATTTGTTGACGCAAATTCGTTGCTGCAATCCACTTGCGACTGTCTTACAGTGTGATCACTTGCCCTTTCAGGGCGGAATTCCCTATCTTTCGGTAGGTTCGTCGTGGGGTTCCAGCCCCCACATCACCCTCTTCCACCCCTCCAGTCCCCTTTCGTGTCGTGATGTCGCAAAGGGGCAAAGCCCCCAGGAAACCTCCTGACAGGGGAGCTCCCCGAACTGTTGTGCGTCGGGATTTAAGGAACCCGACCAAGCTGGTCCCCGCCACTGAGCTGGGGACCTTCCACGCTCGCCCGGCATCCAAGGGCACCCCCTCTGCCCTCGCGGGAAGCGGCAATGATGCCGCCGACCGGGAACCAGGCAGAGGGGAAAGATGCGCGCAACCTGGCCCATCTAAAAGACGCGCACCGCCGTCGCCGACCTCGCCCGCTAGAGGCGACAAACGGAGGGACGTAGAGGAGTCCCCCCCCCGCGACCTTGACCTAGTGAAGGTGCCGCCGACGCCGAGAATCCGGCTTGTGGACAAGGGCTACCAACCCCTACCGTCCCAGTCGGGTACCGTGCGGCGAAAGCCCTCACCCCCTCCGCGCTCACCCTCCCCCCCGCCGGATAGCGGGAGCGAGGAGGAAGGGGAAGACAGGCGTTTTTACGGCGACGTACATACGTCGCCTGCGACCTCGCCTGAGCCTTCGCCAGCACCCTCGCGTGTGCCCTCGCCGCTACCTCGCTCCTATACGCTAGATAGGGGCGAGTATGACGCCACGTCATATGCGGCACTCGAATCGGTGCCACAATCGCCCGAGCCGATGCTCCCCCCCGTCCCCTCGCCGCGACGACGAACCCCGCCGTCCTTTGCGGCAGTAGTGGCAGGCCCCGCCACCCCAACCCCCGCCACCACGGCTCCAGCCCCGCAAATGCCCTCACAGGGTAAGATCGCCGACACGGGCGTAGAACCCGCCACAGGGCGAGGCAAATACCCCCCAATAGTGGTAGAACGCCTCCCTAACTGGACGCGCCACTTCGACCAGCTCAGGCGCGTACTGGGGGAGGCACCCAACGCAAGACCCTACGGCACTGGGGTTAGATTCCTGCCTAGGACGGACGAAGAATTCCGTGCCGTCCAAAGGTATTTGATAGAGGCCAGCGAAAAGGACCCAACAATAAGTTGGTACTTTTATAGCCTGGCCTCCGAACTGCCCACCAAGGTGGCGATACGGGGCCTCCCCGCCGACACTCCCAATGAGAGGATAGTGGAGGCACTGCAGGAGAAGGGGTTCGGAGTGCGGCTAGTGCGGGGCATACCCGCGCGTCGCGGCCGCCCCGGCTGCATTTTCCACGCCCAACTCGACCCCATGGACAGGGACGAGCTCACACGCTTGTACGCGACTGACGAGCTCCTGTACATGCGGGGCGTCGTGGTTGAGGCGTGGAAGCCGGCATCGGTGCTGCCACAATGCCACAGATGCCAGGCATTCGGCCATGCATCGGCCAACTGTCACCGGCCTGTAAAATGCGTTCGCTGTGGTGGGGAGCACCCGGCGGCGAACTGCGACAGGCCGCGTGACCAAAAGCCGACATGTGCCAACTGCGCAAAACCTCACACCGCCAACGACCGGAAGTGCCCGGTGTATAAAAGAGAGGCCCGGCAGAGGGGAATCAAGCCCCGTCCCCCGTCCCCACTGCGTCGTCGACGGCGCCCAAGGCGCAGCAACGGCGGCGCAATAATCCCACCGCGGCGCCTCGTACATACGTCGCCCAGGCTCCCCCTCCCGTAATAACGGTCGAGGAAACCGCTGGCGCCAACCTAATGGCGCCGGCTAACGAACCGACGCAACGAGGCGCCGACGCCGGTGCAATTAAAAAGCGCCGCCGCCGAAGACGCGGCAAGAAGAGGCGCGGAGATGACCCCGTGACGGCATCAACCCCAATCCCCTTCCTACCTGATCCCACCCCAATAATTGCGTACAACGCACCCCCCTCCCTTCCCATGCATGCCGTCCCAAATCAGGGCCCGCGTGCAGCGCCACGTCGCCGCCAGGCGGCGCCACCGGCACACACTGTGCCGAGAGTGGCATTCAAGCCGCTTTTGGCGGACGTAAGACGCGCACCTCCCGCGCCTCCCACATACACCGCATACCCCGCGCCGCGTTCGGCACACGCCGCGCCCGCGCCCTTCACACAAGCGCCCGTCGACAGAGCACTGAACATGCTTATTAGCCTGTTGACGGAGCTGCTAACTACGCTCGCGGCCGGCGCGGACACAAAGTCGGCGGCATTAAATGGATTGGCCAAAATCCAACAGTACACAAATGGCGGGTACTAGCCTGCGCATTGTGTACTGGAACCCCGGGGGAATAAAGGATAAAGTCCAGGACCTCCGTCTCCTAGCTCGCACCCAGGATGTGCACATCATACTCCTGGGTGAAACGAAGCTCACAGAAAAGGAGACGTTGAGGGTGCCTAACTACCACGTGTATAGACGCGACGAAACGTCACCGGCGGGCATTGCGTACCGCGGTACGGCGGTACTAGTCCGTCGGGACGTGGTCCACGTGGAGTTAGAGCGCCCCGAGTTCCGCGTCATGCGCTCCATAGGAGTCAGCATCAACGTCGACGGCGCGGAACTGAAGGTCCTGGCAGCTTACCGTCCCCCGGGACTGGAATTCAGCCCCTCCGATGTCCGGAACGTTCTGGATGGGAGGAGTCCCACCCTGCTTATGGGCGACCTAAACGCGAAGCACACGGCTTGGGGTTCCCGTCTGTGCTCGCCGATAGGTCGAAGACTCCTCCAGGATTCGCAGATCCACGGGTACGAGGTGTTGGGCCCAGCGCACCCAACCCACGTACCCTCAAATCCCACACATAGCCCAGACGTTCTGGACATTGCCCTAGTGCAGGCTGTGCCTTGCCCGGTCTTACTGGAGGTGCTGTACGACCTTGACACGCAGCACCTCCCAGTTCTAGCCACGCTTGACCTCTCCACCACCACCACACCGACGAGACCGTCGAGGCGGCGGATGGATTGGCGTGTTTTTCGCGCAGAATTGGAGCATCTACACCTCGACGGCGAACTATCATCGCCAGCGGGTGTCGAAGCCGCCTCTACACTCCTAACGGAGCGAATTCGCACCGCCGTAGAGGCGGCAACTACCACAATAAACGTGGCTTCTCGCCGTCGAGAGGAATTGCCACACCATCTGCGCGAAAAACTCGCCCGGAAAAAGAACCTCCGTCGCCTATGGGCCCGAACCCGCTGCCCGCGGGTCAAGCGTGAGCTCAACTGCCTGGCTGCAGAGCTGTCGGAGGGAGTGCGGGATTGGCGTGGAGCCGCCTGGGAGGGTGTCATATCCCGGGCCGGCGAACACGATACCGACCTGCACAAACTCAATCGACAGCTCACCAATGCACGACCCCCCGTCGGCCCGTTGCTTGACGAGACGGGCAGACGTCGTTACGCAGCCCAAGACCGGGCAGAAATCCTGGCACAGCACTTGGAGGGGCAATTCACGGCCAATCCAATCGCCGCCGACGCACCCAGCACTGTCGTCGAGCACCACGAGCGAGTCGTACGTCGCGTATGCGATTTCCGTACCGCTCCGTCGCCGGACGTAAACGAAGTGAGCTTCGTTTCGCCCGGCGAGGTAAGGCGGCTCGTCAGCCGCCTGCCGAAGCGCAAAGCGCCCGGAGCGGACGGGATCAGCACCGCAGCGCTCGCACAGCTGCCCCGTAGAGCCCTAGCGTGTCTAGCGAGGCTCTACAACGGCATACTCCGGACCGGCCACTTCCCTACCAACTGGAAGTTGGGTAGAGTCATAGTCCTCCCGAAACCCGGCAAGGACAAGCGCCTGCCGGCAAGCTACCGGCCCATCACTCTGCTCTCGCACGTAGCGAAGTCGTTCGAGCGCCTCCTGCTCCGCCGCCTGAGACCGACTCTGTCGCCTCGCGACGAGCAGTTCGGTTTCAGAGGCGGACACTCGACGACTTTGCAGCTGACGCGCGTGCTCCACCATATGGCTGTCGAGCACAACCGCGGCCACTACACGGTCGGCGTATTTCTCGATATAGAGAAGGCGTTCGACCGTGTGTGGCACGACGGTTTGGTGTCGAAGTTGCTCGACACCAACACGCCGTCAGCATACGTGCGAGTAGTGGACTCGTTCCTCTCGGGCCGGAGCTTCTATGTTTCGGTCGAGAACTGTGATTCTACCACACGCCCAATTGCCGCCGGAGTCCCGCAGGGCAGCTGCATTTCGCCAGCGCTCTACGCGACGTACACAGACGACATCCCCACCTTGAGGGATGAGCTCCGAGAGGGAGAGAGGGATGTCGTCCTCGCTCTTTTCGCCGACGACAGTGCCTTTCTTACGTCGTCTCGCCGAGCCTACGCAGCCGCTCGCAAAATGCAGCGGCTGTTGGACCTGCTCCCCGAGTGGCTGGATAAGTGGCGTACCACCGTTAACGTGGGTAAAACGGTGGCGCTGCTTACCCGCCCCGGGTGCAAATGCCCGCCGCCCCTCTTACTGAGAGGCCAGCCCATCCAGTGGGAGCGCACAGTGCGTTACCTAGGGGTGGAAATCGACCGGTCGCTGCGTATGACGCCGCAGGTGGACCGGGCTGTCACCCAAGCCAAGGCCGCGCGCGCTATGCTGCGACCGGTCTTGCAATCCAGGCTGCAGCTGCGGACGAAAGTAGGCATTTATAAGACCTACATTCGTTCGCGGCTCACATATGCCGCCCCCGCATGGTACGCACTGTGCTCGGCCTCACAGCGGCGGAGACTGCAGGTCCAACAGAACGCCGCCCTCCGTCTGTGCACAAATGCCGGACGGTACGTCCGTAATGACGTGATCGCCCGCGACCTCAAGGTCCCATCGGTGGAGCAGTTCGTCGTCCGGTTGACGCGCGCGATGTTCTCGCGCGCGGACAGCGGGCGCGAAGCGCACCTGCGCGACCTCGCCCCTCTCCACGCGCGCCCACCGGACGCCACTCGCGCGCTCCCGCGCGACTTACTCTCCACCGAGTGATCACGTCATTTACGTGACGTGGCGGCGTTAAGCCGGCTCGGCGAGCGACTTATAGAGTCCCACTCACACGACTCCCTCAGCCGGCTGCTGGGAAGCAGCCGGCTTCCGGTCGGCCGGCAGGCCGGCCGGTAAACGAACGACGCTGGGGTGGTATACCCCAGCAGTATGCTCGGGTAAAGAGCGTAAGCTCGGGGCCCGTACTCAGCGGTCCATATAAAGGATCAGCGGACGACCCCATAATAAATATGAAAAATTATTCCAGTACCAGTTCAGTATATTCCTACGCAGTACAGTATTATATATTCAGTTCAGTAGTTCAGTACGGTCAGCAAGTTGTAACTATCAAGAAATTAAACCAGTGAAGTAACCCTGGGATTTTATTTACCGGCCATAACAACAGATAATAAATATAAAATAAGAAGCCTGACGATATACATTCGAGATGCAAAATGAAAGGAAAACCGATTTAAAAACCATTTGGATATTATAGATTTTATTAACAGAAGTTTATGTTGAGTACTACTTAAATAAATAAGTATCAATACCTAAAGAAATATCCCTATATCAAACATCAGACCACCTGTCTGCTCAGGATAGAGCTAAGAAAAATGAAGGAAAAGCTGCTTATGTTTAACTAAAACGTGTTAAAAAATATTACAAATTTACATATATTTGTCACGTTCTAATATATTTCCTATTGTATATGTATCATATGTACACCACTATATGGAGATGCATCTTAAGCCAATACAGATTCCAATTTCGCAAAGTGACTACATGAATAAAGCAGAGATGGTAACCTTTGCAACTCGACTGTACATCGTGTGCAGTACACGTACGTACGTACGTTATGTGATCGAGATCGCATCGAGTTTACATAGTTAAAGAATTAAAGAATTTATTCAAACCAAAAACCAAATTATAACTACTAACTTATAATTTCTTTAACTTTTCCTATTGAAATTTGAAGAAATTGCGTAAGGTTTTACAATAAATTCTCAGACTTTGTACTCAACTTGCCAGAAAAAAAATTCAAATGTAATTCATAAAATATTTTCTTTGTAAAAAAGCTTATTATGAAATTGAAGAATTTATAAATGATAATAATGTTTTTGTAGAAAATATCCAACTTAAAATTCATAGCGCTGACAATGTTATCTGATAAAACAGAGATTAAGTGTGTAGTAGCTGTTTCTATGTTGATTGTCGCATGCCTAATCCTTGTTGTTAATTAAATATAAGTAAATCAATATTTATTTAAAAGAGCAACACACAAGTTTCTTGCTCATTCTTCTTGTGATTAGTCTGCATTCCGAATGAGCGGTGGAATAAAAAAACTTGACTATTCAAAAGTGCTTATGTTAAGTTTATTTAAATAAAGATTATTTCTATTTCTATTTCCTCTTTTCAAGTAAGTGGTAGGTGTTTATATATGTTTATATAAATATATTTATATGTATGTTCGAGCCACACGTGGCTATATTGCAGGACTGTCCATGCCCGCAACTACAACGCAATTTATTCAGTTAACAAAAAACGAAAGAATCAATATGTATCTCATGATATGCTCGACCGATTACAATAGCTGATTTTTAAGTTAGACCCACTAGTAAAGACGAGACGAGTACTCAATTTATATGAAAATTTAAAACGTCCCTTTACACCACTTGGTTTTATGTTACTAAAGCAATTTATTAACAGCAAATTCCCTCGTGTGTATAACTATAGCATCGGTAACGTTGTTTGTATTAATACTCTAAACATTTTTAGATATTACAGTAACTTTTGAACTAAAATTTAGATCTAACAATGGACACGTGAAATGTAACTTTCTTCAAAGTTAAATGATGTTAACATCATTTAACTTTGACATGCATATATATTATAAAGTCGTACAATACTCACTCAAATATGAAATGAGTTCAGTGTTTATTCTCTAATGACTGCAGATACAGACAGACAGACACTTTAATGTTCAAACTATAAAAAACTCTATATACCTGCTTTTACGATTATTTATATTTATTGCTTCTAGAGGTGAAAACAAATTAGTAAAATAAACAAGGTTCAATTCAATTCAAATTACAGATTCTTATGATACGTCAAATCTACCGTCAGTTCGAAATGACTTCGAGATGAGAGAAACTGACAAGAAACTCAGCTCGGATTCTTTTCAAATAAATTTTGTTGCATGTTTACAATAATACAGATTCCTTTAAATTCAAAATTGGGAGAATCGAGTGACAGACAGCTATTGCAAAAGCAAAGTCTAATCAGTGTTCATAACCCGAACAGACCAGCCCACAAACAGCACCCGTTCACGTGTATGACGGATGAGCTAGCCATCATTGCGCTCAACCATATTAAAGGGAGCATGTTTAAACAAGTCATTATATGGCACCTTATAATTTTTATTGTTGCTTAGTTACCGTTGCTAGGCAACCGTTGTTGATTGAGTGTCGTGAAAATGCAACCGAACATTGTACATTTGAATTGAAATAAAATTAATTTTAAACATGAATAGTGTTTAATCATTTGGTCCTTCTTGAGTCGGATGATGAATAATGATCAGTGAAGTAATATGAATCTTTAATTATTCGATAATATGTGGTTTTTGAAGTAAAAATATTAATCTCCATTTTCACTAGTGAAACAATTTGAGAAGATTTCTATTGCTATAATTTGTGTACTATTTATACCAAGGAGTGGTGAGAAAGTTATATTATAATTATAATTGCTTATAATACTTAATTGAACAAATAATTATATAAAATATATTCGTTATTGAGAAATTGTAAAACATTCATTTTTGTTCATAATTACATAAGAAGACGCTTCAATTTGAAAAAAGAACAGCTTTGAATTGCCTCTAAAATATTGATTACAATTTTGAATTTCGAACACGGTATTTGAAAATTATATCACAATGGAAAATTTAGTAAAATTACAATTATTATTGTCGGATAGAATATTAAAATTATACACAAATTTAAAGAAATGTCCTAAAGACAGATTAACTCGTGGATATTTAGAAACAAGACTGGAAACTTTAGAATGTATTTGGACACAATATAATCAGCAAAATGATGACATTCTTAAATTAGATATAGAATGCTTAGAGAAAATTGATTTTGACTTGACGGTTCAGTTTGATACAACGGAAGAACAGTACTTTGACACTAAAACGTTACTGAAAGATAAGTTATTACAGATATCTGCATCACAACCACCGGTATGTACACATAACAATAATTCTGATAATGTAGTATCTAGTAATTATAAAACAAAATTAGCGCCTATTTCAATTTCAAAGTTTTCGGGGAATTATAATGATTGGATTAGTTATAAAGACTTATTTACTTCGTTAATACATAATGATACAAGTCTTTCTAATGTAGAAAAACACCATTATTTACGATCCACATTGCAAGGTGAAGCTGAACAGTTGCTAAAACATTTTGCAATAACTGATGCCAATTATGAGAAAGCATGGGAGACTTTAGAGAACAGATATGATAATAAGCGATTAATTGTCAATAACATTTTGCACCGATTACTGAACCAAAAGAAAATAATCAACGAGTCATCTAGATGTATAAAAGATTTGTTAGATACCACAAAAGAATGTCTTAACTCATTACAAAATCTTAATATTGCTACTGATGATTGGGATGCAATAATAGTTTACATTGTAGTGTCCAAATTAGATATAGATTCACATAAACTATGGGAACAGTCTTTAGGATCGACACGAGATATTCCGACATTTGAATATTTGTCCTCATTTCTTGAAAGTTGTTTTAGAGCAATGGAGATGTTACATATACAAAGAAAAGATACACAGAATAAAGAACCTATAAAACCACATATTACACAAAGATCCACAACTATGAAAACGTTTGTATCTGAAGTTGACATTACATGCACATACTGCTCTGATAATCACTACTTATGTCACTGTAAAGAATTTTCACAAACAGATGTATCACACAAACAAGATTTTGTTAGAAAGAATGGAATTTGTTTCAATTGCCTTGTAAAAGGACATACTGTATCACAATGTCGACAAAGTACAGTATGTAAAATTTGTAAAAGACGTCATCATACTTTGTTACATAACACAAACTATCAAAAGACAGTTTCTAATGAAACTGAGACACCTGTTGCAAGAGAAGTGATAAGTATGAAGACAGAGATGCACAATGAACAAGTTCTTCTGGCTACTGCTCAAATAAATGTAGTATCAAAGAATGGGAGTATTCATACTCTTAGAGCACTCATAGACCAGGGCTCACAAGCTTCTTTCGTTACTGAAGCAGTTGCAAAATTACTTAATCTTGATCATACAAGAATAGATGGTACAATTACTGGAATATCAGATGCAATGGTAGTTAATACAAAGTCTTTTGTTACTCTCAAATATTATTCGACGAAGGACTCCTCACATTTGATGACTACTGAAGCGTATGTATTGAATAAACTTACTTCACTGTTGCCCTCACAAGAAATTGTCACGAACGGCTTGTATAGTTTTAACTGTTTAGAACTAGCCGATCCACAATTTTACAAACCTGGACATATTGATGTTCTGCTTGGTGCTGAAGTACACGCACAAATAATACTTGAAGGCATACGAAGACACAACTCATTGATAGCTCTCAACTCACGCCTGGGATGGTTAATTTCAGGAAAGGTTTCACATACTGGTCTACAAAAACATAATGTAATAGTCACAAACACAAGAATAGATGTAGATCAGTTACTCAGACGTTGTTGGGAACAGGAACAATATATGCCTCACGATCAACTGATGTCCAAGCTAGAATTACAATGTGAAGATCGTTATAAACGAAAACACACTCCTGATGAAATTGGAGATGACATTCACTTAACTTTTAAATTAAAGAAAGATCTTAACTTTAGTATTTCAAAACCAAAACAAAAAACGTTAAAAAATATGATAGAGGAAATACATACAATTACCTACAAGAAAAAAGATAGAGATAAATATACTAAAGTGAAAAGATGTCTTGCACTTGGACATATGCAGAAAATACCAGTAGAAAAGCTTGAAGCTGAAAACAAACATAATATAAATGATAATGAACAAAAGGAAGAAAAAATAAATATAATAAAAGAAAAGAAAATACACTACTTACCTCAACTTACAATCATTAAAGATTCCAGCACTCGCGTTATTTTAGATGTGTCTGTGAAATTAAGATATGGAAGTTCTGTAACTGAAGAGTTATTTATTTATCTACCACTGCAACAAGATATGCGTGATTTAATGATAATGTGGAGACAACACAAGACGAGCTTAATAGAAAATAATCATGACATACTAGTATCTTTTGAAAATAACATAAGACAGTTATTGTCTAGAGATTATTGTAATCCTGTGCAAAAATTTCAATTACTTACCGATATATACCATAGATCTCACGCGCCGTGTTCTACAATAAAAACACTATACAAATTCGCAGAGGATGCACACAAAGCTGTAAAAGTAGATATAGTAAAAAGTGAATTTTACATGAATGAGTTATTAATCTGGAATAAAATAGATACCATGAATATCCAAAAACGATTAATTATGTTATGTAAATACATATCTTCACATGAATGGACTACAATAAGCAGTAACATGATTTTGAGTCAGGTATCAGAATATAGAACATGTAGTAATAGTGAGATTAGTTTATATGTTGATTCGATTAAAGCACTAAGTATCGCATGGAAACGAAAGAAAAATATTATCGACTTAAATATAAATGTTAACATACCTACTTACATAATTAGGAAACTAACTGTATTTTCGACAATCACTAAAACTTTTGATTGTATAGAGTGGCTAATTGCTATGATAATTATTTTGAAAAATTATATGATTCGTTTACATTCGAATAATGAATTATTGAGTGATTTGATAACTGATAGTGTTATTACATTAACAATATTGTCAAAATAGAGTTGATTTCACTTCCTAGATGGTTTTATATATTCACTATATATATAAAAATGTATATCTTTAGTATTAGTGATAAATGTTTTGTTGTGAATGAAAGAGTTGTACACACGGGAGACATTATTTATGATAAAATTAATGTTTCGTTCTTGATTCCCAAAGCAGAAGTAGTACTTTTTAAAAAGATGTAGACGCTTAGTTTTGCACTCTCCGGTATACAATTACTTGTAAAGTTACTTTATGATGTTACAACAACAGCTAGAAATGTAATTCAGAAATATATTTGGGTACGAATTCCACCATAACATGACTACATAACAGTCGTAATATGATTGTATACATAGTTATTAATTTAGAATAGAAAACTTTTTAACAAATGTAATTTCTTGATTTAATGATAATTTTAATATAAGACAAATGTATATAAATAAGTTTTTAAGCTTATTACATCTGAGTTAGAGTAACTACCTAATGTTATAGATTTCAAAAAGTATGCAATAATGTAAAACGATGCACTTTCTCATGTAAATGAAATACAATATAATAATAAGAATAAATGTTTCAGACGTAAGTTACAATAGATATATTTAAGATAGTTTACATGTAATTGAGTAGATTCACTTTATGAGTATTTCATGTATTAATTGGTAATAATATAACTTCAATTTGTTATAAAGGTCTAAATAGCCCTTGGGGCGCGGAATGTTTAAACAAGTCATTATATGGCACCTTATAATTTTTATTGTTGCTTAGTTACCGTTGCTAGGCAACCGTTGTTGATTGAGTGTCGTGAAAATGCAACCGAACATTGTACATTTGAATTGAAATAAAATTAATTTTAAACATGCCCACCACGCCGCCATAAGTTTTGAACTTTACGCGAGCATGACACTGTTTCAAGTTACTCGACTACGTCATTTATTTACAGTATAGGCTGTACCAACCACAGTTTTCCATTACAATATTTAATAAGACCCTTGGTCCATGGGGTCCTAGCGCTATAAGACTTTTCAAGGAAATAACAAAAAGGTTAGTCGACATCCCAGAAGACCTAAGAGCTGGCTGCTACCTCGGACAAAGAATTAATCTAGCCATTCAACGCTGGGGAACACTGCCAGTATCTTCGGAACCTTGCCTAAAGAGACTCCTTTTACTAACATATTTTAGTTATTATATTATACTTTCTTAAGGTTTTTAATTTTAGGTATATTAAATAAAAATATATAATTTACATTATTTAATTAACAACATGTAGGTAGCAACCTATAGTATGTACATGAGTATCATAAAATACTGATGCATCGATATCGAGAGCAGGTGTGGTGCCGGCGTACACGGTAATTTCGCAACCATGTCTCACCCTCGAGTGATACAGTTCACAAACCAAGCGAGCAGTAAATGATATTGAACTACACATAAATGCTGATGGCTTCACACAAAGTAACGTGTGTGTGTGGGCCTACAACTTATGATTAGTAGTAAGTATTACTTTTGTATCACATTATACAATTTGTCATTTGAATTTCATTTAGTAGTGTTTGTTTTAGACCTACAATGAGAGTCACTGGCAGTTTTTATATCCGTTTATTCATATTTAAAACTAGTTGACCCGCGTTACTTCGTCCGCGGTACATTTCCCCATCTGTTGCAAAATTTTTCATTGCAGCCTCCCTCCTATCGGTCGTAGCGTAATGATATATTTAGTTTAAAACCTTCATCGACAAATGGATTATCCAACACAAAAATATTTTTTCAATTCGAACCAGTTCCTGAGATTAGCTCGTTCAAACAAACAAACGAACACTTCAGCTGTATAATATTAGTATAGACTAGCTACTCGCCCCGGCTTCGCATGGCTGTACATGTATTATATATATAAAACCTTCTTCGTGAATCTCTCTATCAATTAAAAAAACCCGCTTCAAAATCCGTTCCGTAGTTTTAAAGATTTAAGCATATATAGAGACAGACAGCGATAGCGACTTTGTTTTATACTATGTAATAATAATGATATGGGAGTTCATTTTATGCATTTTGTTTTATACACTTCTGTCGCTGCGCTTTGCTATAATATTACTACTATACTGTCTGACATTTCCACCACCTCAATACCACCTATGGCACAGTTTTGTATTGACTGGAAAAGATCTCTTCTAAACAAATCCAACTTTACACAGAAAAAAAAGAAGAAAAAAAAGTAGAAATAGAAACTTACGCAATAAAAAAAAGTTAATTTTACCTAAATACCGTCTGCACAAAATCAGTAATTAATCTTATGATAATTGAGTAAGATTTTATAATAAACTGCCAGAATCTGCACTAAATCTGACAGAGAGGCAATTCAAATCTTATATTAAACAATTTTTATGTAAGAAAGCCTATTACAGGATAGACGAATTCATAGATGATAACATATTAAGTAAATAATTAGTTTATTAGCATACAACTTTATAAGTTATTTATCTCATTGCTTTCATGATTTAATTATTTTAGAAATATGAAACCGTAGCGGTTTTTGTATTGATTGCCGCATGCATTCTTATGTAAAACTAGCTGTATTTTTCTAAAATAAAAGTATCCTGAGTTACTCCTTATTACATCAGGTATCTGTCAAAAAAAGTTCCGTCAAAATCGGTCCAGCCATTTCAGAGATGAGTCAGAACAGAGTACAGACAGACAACAATTGTAAAAAATGTTATTTTGGTATAAGTACCGTATTTATATTCATATGCAAGTAGTAAAAAACGGTTATTTCAATATTACAAACAGACACTCCGATTTTATTTATATGTATAGATGAGTACAATTCCTATCAGATAGCAATCAATTTTAGTTTATTTGCATAAATGATATATAAGTATATTTGGTGTACTCATTACATTCATTACAGGTTGCTGTGTATTTATATATATATATATTTTCATAACCAAATAAAATCAATGTGGGTATAAAACTTAGGGAGTCAATTAAGAAGTGTCAAAACAATGTGTTGGGAAGTATAAAGTTTAGATTCCAATTTTGGAGTTCGTTGCCGCTATAAATAGTAAAAATTAAGTTCACACCAAGAAGTCACCGCCCCTCGGCCCACAGCCGAACAAACTCCATGAATTACCTATACAATTATTGACATGATGTATGTATAACTTATTAATAATAATAATAATATTATAAACGTCAAGGTTTGCGAGTATGGATGGATGTTTGTTACTCTTTCACGCAAAAACTACTGAACGGATTTCGATGACGGATTCAATCTTTACAGCAATATTGCTTATACATCAGAATAAGTTGGAAGTAGCTTTGACGTGGTCTAGTGTTTTGAGTAGTCATGCTCACTAAAATGTCCAGACTTGTGGCGGCGTGGTGGGCCGGGTCATTGGGCTCCCTAAAATATGGTCGAGCGCAGTGATGGCTGGCTCATTCGTCATACTTGTGAGCGAGTGCTGCTTGTAGGGACTGGTCTGCTCTAATCACTATGACTGATTTCCTCTTATTAATTGTTTAACCAGTTGGTTATATATTCAATATGTTTTCTATTTGAGTATTTAATTGAATTAGTGATAATTGGTGGTTTGTATTCACACACTTAAACTTAAAAATGTAAAGTAATAATAAAATTATTTAAAAGAGCAACACGCAAGTTTCTTGCTCGTTCTTCTTGTGATGAGACAGCTTTCCGAATGAGCGGTAGATTAAAAAAAATGTAATGACTATTCAAAAGTGCTTCAATGTAAGTTTATTTGAATAAATGATTTTCTATTGTATTCTATTCTATTCTTTCACGCAAAAACTACTGAACGGATTTCGATGACGGATTCAATCTTTACAGCAATATAGCTTATACATCAGAATAACATATAGGCTATAAATATCACGCAGGTATATCCGCGGGCACAACTAGTATGTTAGTATTTCCATGAGCCTCTTAAAGTAATATGTAATTATTAATTATATTGTATTAAAAAGTATTTTTTCCTATCGTCCTGTAGAAATGATCAACTAATGACATTGTGCTATTTATATCTAAATATATATAACTCAAAGGTGACTGATATAGTGATCTATAAACGCACATCGGATCGGGCTGAAATTTGGCATGCAAGTAGATGTTATGACGTAGGCATCCGCTAAGAAAGGATTTTCATTAATTCTACACCCAAGAGGATAAAATAGGGGATGAAAGTTTGTAAGAAACTTTGTCAATTTTAAACCGATCGGGCTGAGACTTTGCATAAAGCTACTATAACGAAGCCATCCCCTAAGAAAGGATTTTGATAAATTCCACCCCTAAAGGGATAAATTAACGCAAGCGAAGCCGCGGGCAAAAGCTAGTTATATATATGTATAAAGTAAACAAACCTATTTCATTTATCAAATTCAAATTCCTTATTTGTGAAATTCAGATAACCAAGATTGTAGCCGACGTGCCTTGCGATTGCAATCCGGACCTGTAAAATAAAACTAAAATATTAATAAAAATAAAAACACATAAAACATATAGAAATAACCATAATGTATATATAAATCCATACTTACCTTTTACTATATATATGTATAAATTGATGCTTCACTGTTAAAATATATTGTTTGTTTGTAGGGTGTATCTGTAAAATTTATTGTTACATACCTGTATACCTACTTATTTGCTAATTAAATTGATCCCACCGCGTGTGCGTAGATAGCGACCCCTATGCAGTGATCACTTCCCTCGCACCGCAGGCGAGCGCGTCCACTATCCTCACGCTATATATGCGCAAGCGACACGGACAGCTGTAAACTTCTATCGTTTTTCATTACTGAATATTTCACCACTCCACGCTTAACTGTATCGGCTTCAAAGATCTTGTAATAAATAATCAATTTCACCGACTACTGCAATTATGAGTAAAAATATAATTAAATGAAAAATAATATTTATGTTGAAGTATTATATAAATAACTAATCTAAACGTCACCTATAAATTTATTTTGCTGTAATGTCTCATAAATATTTATTAATTTAAAACAAAACTTTACGGAAGAAGTTTCCTATTATTATTTTTTTTCCAAATATTCTCATCTCCCCTCTTAAGGAGAGGAGATTATTATTATTATTATTTCCACCGTTTCACAATATAAATATCGGTTGTTATATAGTGATACAAGGACGGGCTTATATCACCAAGTCACATGTTCACACAATTGAATTTTTACACATTGTTTACTGGGCTGTTTAAAAATTTTCTAACTATTGAACACGTATCCAATATAGTGGATTTCTGTAGTTCAATGTAGCTAAATTTCCTTAATTGCAGTTGATGTAATGACGAATGCAATGTTTTTGGGATCACTCCAGTGGATGATAAAATAATAGGGATAATTACAACGGAAGCTTGGTGCCACATGTCTTTAATTTCTTCTGACAGAGGTAAGTATTTTTGTATTTTCTCGTTGTGTTTTTGTTTCAGGTTTTCAGTATTTGGGATGGATATATCTAAGAGGTAAGTTGTTTTTAGATTCTTATATATAAGTGTTATATCAGGTCTATTAGAAATTATTGATTTGTCGGTGAGAATATCACGGTTCCAGTACAGCTTAGTGTCTTCATTTTCAAGAACTGCGTTAGGTGTATATTTATAATATGGTGTTTTGGTTTTTATAAGTTTGTTTTTGAGTGCAAGTTCCTGATGAATTAATTTTGCAACGTTGTCATGCCTCTGTACGTACTCTTTATTAGCCAATACGGGACAACCTCCTGTTATATGATTTATTGTTTCTGACCAATTATTACATAATCTACATTTATCACTCTGAGCAGTATTATCTTTAATTATATATTTTGCATAGTTACGTGTGTTTATTATCTGATCTTGTATAGCGATCATGAAACCTTCTTTATTATTATTATTATTATTATTAGGCATAATATTTTTATTATATACATACATTATATAAATATAATCTAAAATCTCGGTAATTGCTCTTCTTGCCCGTTTATTACAACACAAATCTACAGAGAAACAAAACAGTATGGAAAATATTTAATTAGTTTTAAGTGACGATAATACTCTACTAGGACATGAAATAACAGAAACGCCAACTGGGAAACTCTATATTGTGTAGTGAGCGAGGTGAATGGTCCCCGGCTCAAGTTAAGCTGCACCACATATTAAATTGTTCGTAGCTACTTACTCACATTGTATACCTCGTTCTACCGCTCCAATATACTACGAGTTAATTCAGCTTCATAGAAGCTTTTTATTCCTATACTAGCTTTTGCCCGCGACTTCGCTCGCGTTAATTTATCCCCTTAGGGGTGGAATTTATGAAAATCCTTTCTTAGGGGATGCCTACGTTATAGTAACTTTATGCTTGCAAAGTCTCAGCCCGATCGGTTTAAAATTGACAAAATTTCATACAAACTTTCATCCCCTATTTTATCCCTTTGGGGGTAAAATTAATCAAAATCCTTGATTGATTAATTCTAACCCCAAGGGGATAAAATAGGGGATGAAAGTTTGTATAATTCTTCTTAGATTTTCGACTGATTGCACTGAAATTAAAGATAGGAGCTACTATGATGAGGACGTTTGCTTAAATAGGATTTTGATAAATTCAACCCCCATGGGGATAAAATAAGGGCTGATGCAGGGTGTAAATGTATTAGTTTGAACCTATTGGTACCTAATGGAACGAATAAATTAAGACGAACAAAATAATGTTTAGTTCTTTAGGCTACTTTTATTTTAGAAAAGTAAGGGTAAATTCCACGCGGACGAAGTCGCGGGAACAGCTAGTATACTATAAAAGCAGAAACAATGTAATCACGTTCAACAGCTCTCAGCTGTAAAAACGAAATCACTTTGACTTAGAAGAATACTGTCTCACAACCGACTTATACAATTAAATTACATGTGTTTACTTTTTATATTGTATCAGCCCAGTGTTGCCAACTCCAAAAAACTAATACACAACAACTCGCCATTAAAAATACAGGAGAAAACAGTAGATGAGTTAAACACAGGCAAATTTCATACTTTCTTCATATAATTAAAATAATATATCTTTTTAGTTACCAGAAGTCGCATGCAAAGTTATATTAATAATCACAACACAGCTGGTAGAGAATGCCATATGGCATTAAGCTCGCCAAATTATACAATTTTTAAAAGTGCAATAAAGAATAAATAAATAAATAAACATAAAAAAATAATGTAAAAACTCTTATTATTTTTACTCATTATCCTTTTTAAAATAATCCATATTTGTTTCTTCATGTCTTTCTCTGGCTTCAAATGATCTAGTGTCACTGTATTATATCTAATTACACAGTGGATTTAAAAAAATATTTGCATAGTGTAATAGGTGGCGTTGCACGCTAATTGAAAACGGTAAAAAATAGGAATGAAACAAAAAAACGTCTGATACAACAATAAATGTTATAAATACTATAAAAAATAAATAATACGAATATTACAATGTAAAAAAATACTCTTATATCTTAATAATATTATAAACACGAAAGTTTGTGAGTATGGAAGGATGTTTGTTAATCTTTTACGCAAAAACTACTGTACGGACATCAACGTGAAAGCAGTATGTATATCTAGTGTTACCGGTAGATACAGTGTTACCAACACTACTGTTAGTGTTGGTAACACTGTATCCGCCGGTGCCGCGCCTCCGCCCTGGGCCCGAGATTTTGTCGGCTCCAAATTTATATCGCCGGATGATCTCTTATTTCTTTTGACATATTACATTGAAAGATAAACTGAGTCGCTCGCAACATTGAATATTTTATTAAATTTCTTTACATTTATTTATAACTAGCTTTTGCCCGCGGCTTCACTCGCGGTTATTTATCCCCTTATTGGTGGAATTTATTAAAATCCTTTCTTAGGGGATGCCTACGTCATGGTAGCTATATGCATGCAAAGTCTCAGCCCGATCGGTTTAAAATGTACAAAGTTACATTCAAACTTTCATCCCCTATTTTCCCCTTAGGGGTGGAATTTATCAAAATCCTTTCTTAGCGGATGCCTACGTCATAACATCTACCTGCATGCCAAATGTCAGCCCGATCCGACCAGTGGTTTGGGCTGTGCGTTGATAGATCTCTATGTCAGTCACCTTTGAGTTTTATATATTTAGACTAGCTGTTACCCGCTATGATGGAGGCGTTTACTTTGTATTAAATGTAATGATATTTTCTAAGCAACAGCAACCTAAGTTACTTAAATACTAGCTATCACTGAATAAAACTGCCGTTTAAATCGGTCCTGTGGTTTCAAAGATAGGCAAGAAGTAATATATAGATGGACAAAAATTTTATTTAGTTATTTAGATGGATAAAGATTACAATTTTTATTAATATAATTTGGTAGTAAGTACCGTTTATACATTCATATTCAATATGAAAAGCTGCTAATTTGAAATTATTTAATTTTACTTATTTGTATACATAAATAAAAAGATTCATAGAATTGAAATAGGTTAATTTACGATAAAAAAAGATTCTTATTATATGCCGTTCCTTCGATTTGTTTTTATGTTTTAAGTCTCGTGAAATAATGATGAAATTCTAAATTTTACAAATGGACATCAAATAATCCACCGTTGGGATAGAATAATTAATTATTGTTCTGTACCAAAATTATGGCGACACATTAAATACAGCATCCCTCTCACGATCCCTTTATTATGAAGTATTTGCGCATAAGATCTTCATTAATTTCACCTTAACGTTGACACCCAGCGGTAATTCGTCCGATTCACTCGCGACGCAAATTGCGACATTTGATATTAACAGTGTATTGGTATTATTTGGAGTTTACATAAACTCAAATTGTTATCTGAATGAGTGGTAAATGTTGATCCGCCCTGTAGGTGTCTATAGGCTCCATTGCGGGTCATTGGACTCCCTAAAATATGGTCGCAAGGTATATTATGGTCGAAACACACAAGTTTCTTGCACGTTCTTCTTATGATGAGACAGCTTTCCGAATGAGCGGTAGATAAAAAAAAAAATGGTTACGACTAATTACTATTGACTATTGACTATTTCGCGTTATTTGTTCAGTGTAAACGTGCAACAATTACTTGATGAATAAACGTGAAATATCATTTACTTTATATATGTGCAGAGTGCTGTGTAATATATCACTGCGTGTCTAATGAACACAAATTGATGTTTATTTCTGGCTTCTAATATTAACTGGTTTATTATGAACAAAATTTCATTTATAAATAGAATAAGGTCATTACACAAGTGATGAAAATAATATCATAGTGTCCTTAAATTTAAATCATAACTTTAACACATTATAGTTGTTACAATATAAAGACAAATTAAAATAGAGATACGATGCCTTCAACAATTACTGATAAATATGCGCTAATGCACTTTTAAATGAATGTTGTCTATTTATTGATGGCCTGGACCGACGATCTGGTCAAGATCTGTGGAAGGCATTGGATGCGAGCAGCGCAGGACCGATCGTCGTGGAGATCTTTGGGAGAGGCCTATGTCCAGCAGTGGATGCCTTCTGAGCTGCGATAATGATGATGATGATGATTGATGGCCTCAGTGGTCAAGCGGTTTAGCAAACCGCTTTATTTTCCGATGGTCGCGGATTCGATTCTTCGCACTGTACAAACGTTTGTATTCATGAGTATGGTTATTTGTATCGGTCTGGGTGTTTTCTATATACAATAAGTATTTACAAAAAAATTATCCATGTATGTATATCAGCTGTCTTGTACCCATAACACAAGCTCTGTTTAGGTTGGGACTAGATAGTGCTGTGTGACGTGTCGTGAGATATTATTATTATTTATCAACATTTGTACATTTCTAAGATAGACGGGTTGTGTGAAAGATGCTATAGAAAAAAGGAGAGTAAGCTCAGATATAAACGCCTATAGGGATCAATGGAAGAATGACATACTGCGCCAACCACAAATAAGGGGACAAAGACAAAGCAATGAATTTATACTATTGTACCTCTTTGAAATAATAATAAATTCATTGAAACATTTCCAAATAAAAGTACACCATATTATGAATGTGATAGAGAGACAGTATGCAAATACAGGCTACACTACACTTGTACGAGTGGCTAGGAGCGAGGACGGGGGTGGGGGCGGATGCGGCTGGCTTTGTGAGGGCGCACTCGAACGTCTATGGAAGTATTGAGGTCGCGTGCGCCCGTACCACTCAGCTCCCATATGAAACATTCAAGTACATGATTTTACTATTATGATTGTACTAAAAGAGTTGTAATATTACCACGGACAACTGAATAATATTGCGCTCAACAGATAGGCATAGATACTCTACTATTTTTCTTCCATATTATCGTCTCTCAGCGTACGCCACTGTTCTCACTCGCCGTTCACAGCTTATCGCCGCATGACGCCAGCAGTGTGCGCAAGGGACGACATAATGCTTCCTTCTCTTTCCCACGTATACCACAGATACCTACTTAAATACTTTTCTTTAAATATAAATATATATTATGTAAGAAAACAGTCATACTAACATAAACAGATATACTTGAAAGTACTACTAAATATATGACGATCTACACACCAATACGGTACTACCAATTGAGAGCTGTATAACTAGACTGGTAATTACAACGTTTAAATTGTGTTTCGTGGTCAAATTTCCTAGATTAACTTTTCTACTACTTTTTATTTTTTGTATATATTCAACATCGATTTTTATTAATGGCAATGTATGACAATAAAGCGTACAATGGATGTCATGAACCACGGTTCGTTATATTAGTAACACCGGCGCGCGCGGATCATCGGGCTTCCTAAATCCGGGAATCTCCGCGTGTGAATAATATCAATATGAAAATCGTTTCTGTACCTCACGTATTCGATAGCTCGGCTACCGTAGCTGGATATTATTGAGGGTAGTAGCAGAAAATATAAATATTTCGAATTGATACAAATGCTACAACACGAGCGGTGAAAGTGAGTGTTTGACTTACATCAGCAAGAGCTCCTTAAATCTACACACTGGTCACAAGTCCCGGAATCAGCTCGGAATTTCCCTCTTTGCCATACGATGGACCTGCCACTGTGAATCCATGGAATGCCAAGAAGTACGTCTCAGTTTATATAAAAATAATACTGAACTATGATAAAAATAAGAATTGTTAGTGAAGCTGCGTGTATCTAAATATATATAACTCAAAGGTCTGACTGACTGACATAGTGATCTATCAACGCACAGCCAAACCACTGAGTGGATCGGGCTGAAATTTGGCATGCAGGTAGATGTTATGACGTAAGCATCCGCTAAGAAAGGATTTTGATTAATTCTACTCCCAAGAGGATAAAATAGGGGATGAAATTTTGTATAAATCTTCTTAGATTTTCGACTGATAGAACTGAAATTAAAGATTGGAGCTACTATGATGAAGACATTCGTTTAAATAGGATTTTGATAAATTCCACCCCTATGAGGATAAAATAAGGGATAATGCAGAATGTAAATGTATTAGTTTGAACCTATCGGTACCTAATGGAACAAATAAATTAAGACGAACAAAATAATTCTTAGTTCTTTAGGCTACTTTTATTTTAGAACAGCCAGTTATAAATATAGTCAGTGGGGAAACACAAATAATTTAATAGTAAATTTAATATTTATGCCACTGGATGTTTGGACTGCGTTGCAGTGGCTGCGGTCACGACCCGTCCACTGTTACACTGACTAAATCGTTGTGCTAATAAAGCATTCATTACGTTTAGGTGGCGAGTGAGTTTAAATTTTCAAATTCAAATTCAAAATATCTTTATTCATGTATATACCATCAGTTCGGAATGATTTCGAGATGAGAAGAACTGACAAGTAACTCAGCTCGTATTCTTTTCAAATAAATGTTGTACATGTTTACAATAATACAGATTCATATATAAATTCATATTTGGGAGAATAGTGATTTGTTAATTTATTGTTTTTTTTAATTTTTTATGACACAGGGGACAAACGAGCATGCGGCTCACCTGATGGTAAGTGATTACCGCCGCCCATGAGCACCCGCAACACCAGGGGAATTGCAAGTACGTTGTCGACCTTTTAAGAAGGAATGATCTCTTTTCTTGAAGGTTTCAATATCGTATCAGTTTGGAAATACCATTGCTGGAAGGTGATTCCATAATGTGGTTGTGCGAGGCAAAAAGTTTCTAGAAAACCGCACGGTGGAAGACCGCCATTCATCCAGATGATCAGGATGGTATTTCAGTTTCTGGCGGGTGGTACGGTGGTGAAACTCAGCAGCTGATATAATAATTGTAAATTGTTTATATAATGTACAACGTAGTGTGTATATATATATATATATATATATATATATATATATGTTTAAAGTTTGAATAATTTTGTGCGAAACAATGATTTTACTCACTCACACAATTACTCACTACAGCGATTGTTTTCGTTCTTCGTTTCAATGGAAACTAAACATATATTTAAATATATTTTCCCCAGAATGTTGCGACGACTTTTGCGCATTCTATCGCATTGTTTAGGTCTTCCTTTGTGCAGGATGTTGGACACAAAAAACAGGTCAATAGATGGGCCATAGTCTGGGATGGCGCTCCGCAGTCACAAGTTTCCCTTGAGGCGACACTCCACTTTACTAAGTTGTACCTGTAGCGGCCCATCTGGATTCGCAGTCTGTTAAGCGATTTCCAAAAGGGCCACTGCACACTAACTGTGTTTGTTAATACAACACATCAACATCGTATTATCGACATATATATAACTCAAAGGTGACTAACATAGTGATCTATCAACGCACATCGCAAACCACTGGACGGATCGGGCTGAAATTTGGCATGCAGGTAGATGTTATGACGTAGGCATATATGCATGCATATATGCAAATGTCTGGCCATTTTAGTGAGCATGACTGCTCCTTCAACTCTACCACGTCACAGCTACTTAAAATTACTATATGGTTCAAATTCAATTCAAATTCAAAATATCTTTATTCATGTAGGTCTATTACAGACTTTTATGATATGTCAAATCTACCGTCAGTTCGGAATGGTTTCGGGATGAGAAGAAATGACGAGAAACTCGATTTTTTTTTAAGTGGTACATATTTTCAACAATACAGATTCATTTAAATTCAAATTTGGGAGAATAAAATGATCACCAGCATATGCTAAAAATCTAATCAGTGTTTGCAACCTGAACAGACCAGTCCCTACAAGCAGCACCCGTTCACGAGTATAACGGATGAGCTAGCCATCATTGCACTCAAGTCTATTAGAGGGAGCACATCGACCCGGCCCACCACGCCGCCACAAGTTTGAACTTTATAGCGAGCATGACTGTTTCAAGTTACTCCACTACGTCATTTATATTATTTACAGCATAAACTGTACCAGTCAGTTTTCACCCATTACAATATTTAATTTACATTATTTAAATTACAATATGTCATTACTAAATTTAGAATAAGTTTCTTTAGTATTTATTACATTATGTATGTCAATGGGAAAGTTATATACCTCATATATAACTTTCCCATCCCTCATATATTATTTAAACTATGTACTATACATACGATATGATTCATTAATGTACTTACTAAATTTTCAATAGAATTCCCGTAACTTATGAATGAATGAGCACCTCTACTTAACATGCATCTGTGCATCCTCACAGCGCGTCACGATAACTTTATTAGAAGGATTTACACTAGCGGACTGCAAGTCCCCCAGCATAGTTAAGAATGCTAATATATTAAATTTGATATATATATCAGTGCAATGTATTCTACATGTGCTGCGATTATGCTTCGACCGTCTGTATTTACTACTAGCTGCACCCGTGACTTCGTTCGCGTGGCATATAACTTTACTTTTCTAAAATAAAAGTAGCCTAAGTTACTCCTTATTATATCAGCTGCCTGCCAATAAAAGTGCCGTCAAAATCGGTCCAGCTATTTTAGAAATTAGCCGGAACAAACAGACAGACAGAAAAAAATTGTAAAAAAGGTTATTTTGGTGCATGTATCGTATTTATTTTCATATGCATGTAGTAAAAAACAGTTAGTGAATGTTACAAACGGACACTCCAATTTTATTTATATGTATAGATTCAGGTGCTACATCTTGTATTCAAATGTTGTACCGTACACGAGTATTTACTTGGTAGGCATGAATATATACTCAGCTACGAATGTATGAAGAAATACGTAGCGTTTCCGTAGCTGTAGCCAAGCTACGTAGTATTATCGTGCTACGTGTGCTACGAGCACCGCTACGAAACCTACGCTCACATGCTACGACTGTAGATTTTTAACTTAGTAACATGTTCTTTTAAATATATATTGTTAGTAAAGTTCAACATATTAAAATAAAGTTTTTTATATACTGTTACATTAAATATGCGTATATTAGTTTTTGTTTGTAAATCGATAGGATTAGAACAAACACAAAACTTTAAGTGAACACCGCAGTACATTAATGAAAGCCACAAGTCGTTTAATGTTTCTATTTTATTAAATCTATACATATAAATAAAATAGGAGTGTCTGTTTGTAATATTGAAATAACCGTCTTTTGCTACATGCATATGAATTTAAATACGGAACATACACCAAAATAACATATTTTACTATTTTTGTCTGTCTGTCTGTTTGTTCCGGCTAATCTCTGAAATGGCTGAACTGATTTTGTCGGGACCTTTTTGGCAGGTAGCGGGTGTAATAAGGAGTAACAAAATTTTTAATTTAATAAAATTTTTTACAAAAATTTTATTTTACAAAAATAAAGCTAAAAACCAAGCGTACGTATTCGCGGGGACAGCAAATTTATAATAACATTTCTAATATAAACTAATGAAAATATAAAACTAAATATAATATTCTTTCATCTATAGATCGCTATTGATTATAGTTATAGATATTGACGGGCCTGGCCCTGGTTTAGTAGAATTTGTACACAAATATGTTATTCACTTAATAATATTAATATATATTATTGTCGGGGTTTTAGATTCTGGCTATTGCAACGAGTACACCGTCGTAATCAGTGTTCTTGATACATGCAAAACTCGAAACAAAACACTAATAAGCCGCTAATATAACGGGCTGTCCTACTATTTTGGAGAGAAATCATTCATCATTCTACGCTGTGGGATGCGAATTTCGTAATGGTTGATTACTAAATATAAAAATTCTATATATTAATCTATATATTATCTCTCCCTGGGGCCCTGAACCCCGGCCGACTGTGCTTCTGTCGGGAGTATGTTGCCATCTCCTCTCCTTAAGAGGAGAGATGAGAATTTTTGAAAAAAAAATAATAATAAGGTAAGTGTAAAAAAAAACAGCAAAAAAGCGTCAAAAGGGATAATCCCTTTAGGGGTGGAATTTATTAAAATCCTTTCTTAGGGGATGCCTACGTCATAGTAGCCCGATCGGTTTAAAATTGAAAAAGTTTCATACAAATTTTCATGCCCTATTTTATCCCCTTGGGGGTAGAATTAATCAAAATCCTTTCTTAGTGGATGCCTACGTCATAACATCTACCTGCATGCCAAATTTCAGCCCGATCCGACCAGCGGTTTGGGCTGTGCGTTGATAGATCACTATGTCAGTCACTTTTGAGTTAGAATATATATATATTTAGATTTCATTCAGGTTAATAATTATACGTACTAACATATATATATATATATATATATATATATAATTACGTATGGTCGTATATTACTTTCGCTAACTAGTGTTTACATTAATAACGTTGTAGCAGAAATTCTCGTACGATTGATAGAAATAACATTTTCAATAGACAACTGTGTATTTAAGTAAGTGGAAATGAAAACGCCATAGTAAACGGAACCCTACAATGTAAACACCTCCTAGCATTATTATAAATTCACGTAGTGGCGTAACATTTTGACAATCAATTTGTAAATTTTAACTATCTTGTGTATATATTAAAATTTGGTAAAAAGAAGAAATATTGGTACATTTTTTATCGGGCTACTCTTACGCTGTTGGCAGCAGATGGCCTTTCCAGCTTCACCGGACGATAGGGGGAGAGTGCAGATGGCACTCCAAACCAAGGAAGGACTTATAGAGCGACTGAAGCCCAACTCCCACCTGACGGATACGACTTTAGTCTGAGGGCACCGCTAGGGGGTTCGAACCTCGGCTCAGGCCATCGTAATATCGATCCCCGTTTGAATTGGACGGGGGATCGATCGGAGGGGACATTGATACATGTAAAAATAACACAACATTTTGACAATCAATTTGTAAACTTTTATACTTGTGTATATCTTAAAATTGAATAAAAAATGAGAAATGTATAGAAGAAAGAAAGAGAAAAGAGAATAGAAGAAAGAAGAAATATACATGGTATATATAAAGTTAAGTTATATACGAATATTTTAAGAGTCAACACAAAGGAATATGTTACTACAATGTAATAGACGCGTTCACGTAAACATACTCCAAACGTTGACTACAGATTGTACGCATTATGTTCCCGTGCACTCGACTTGAAGCAGAAGTGGTTTGTCCTAATAGGTACTTGTAGTTACTACGAGGTCGATGCTTACGTTACTTTTAGTGTATATACAATACAATTTATCCATCAGAACCTTTTCTACTGAGCACTTAATGATAAAGATTCCAGTCTGCATTATTGGAGATTGCGCATTAACGTTTAGTTAGATCTTTTTCTCTAGACGTGTTAGTACTAGAGGTACGATGTTGGCTATATATCTCATCACAAAAACCCCGACGGCCAGTCTGTACCGGGGATTATCACAAGACATATTTTGTTAGTATACTTGTTAGGCAAAGATGTAACAACTTGTAACCACTATTAGTGTAGTGCAACTAAATATATTGTAATAAAATTAGGATTTTACTAACATTAGGTTTAAAATATGAAAATTACTAACAAATTGGCCATTGATGCCATAATAAAAACAATTATTATTGTTATTATATCTTAGGAACTAGGATTGAGCAAACGAGTAAGTTCAATCATCTCAAATTAATAACCAAACGAGAAGCACTGAATCACTGGCAAGAAATGCCAGGATTAACACATTCAAAAGCCTTAATATCGGGCTACTCGACCAAATACTCCAATAGACTACTGCTATTGAGTAAAAACAACATATGCATGATGACTAGGGCCCTCACAGGACACTGCAAATTGAACAAGCATATGGGTAAACTAGGCCTATGCACGACAAGTATCTGCAGATTCTGCCAAACTGAAACGCCGCTACACATCCTAAGTGGTTGTAGCCCACTCATGTATAAACGAAATATCTGCTTTGGAAACTTTACACTCTTTCCCGAGGAGATAAAGACCATCGCTCCTAAGAATATCCTTCAATTCTTGTCCCTGACGGTCTAGGTAGCGAACTCTGAAAAAGGGCGAGCACAATAGATCTATGTAGGTCGCAGTGCTACAGGTGCTACAAACATGTGACAATATCCCAAACAACCCAATAAAAAAAAAATAAAAAATCGAGTACGGAGAATGAAACTTGGTTCGCGACACCCCCAACAAATAACTTTCCCTCTCAACCATTATCGAGGTAATGACATCTTTAAGAAGAGCAGCACCAATTCAGGAGATACGTGGTTAGTACATACAAATTGTGTTTGCGAGTTTGTGCACCCGTTTCACGCTGCTATCTCAGAGTTAAAAGATATTCAGACTTATGTTGCCGTAATAGATACTATTTTTTATTGTTATTCAAATTCAAATTCAAAATTCAAATTCAAATTCAAATTCAAAAATCATTTATTCATGTAGGACATTTTAGCCGCTTATGAACGTCAAATTTTTATATTATAATTTTATTTTTTTCCCTACCGTCCAGTTCGGTATATAGATCCAATTGAGAAGAACTGGCAAGAAACTCAATTGAATTACTTTTTTTTTAAAGCCAGTTTATTTACAATGTATATTTATATAGGTGTCTATGTCTAACATTAAATGAAAATTCAGTGCATGAACAATTATTGCCATGCACACTCGTCATTCAAGTAATCGTTTAGTGAGTAATAGGCTTTGCTCAGTAAATATGATTTAACAGATGTTTTGAATTTATTTAAGGGTAATTCCAACATATCCTTTGGTATCTTATTGTAAATTTTTATACCTATTCCCATAAAAGACCTATTAACTTTTTCTAAACGATACTTGGGGACAGCAAGTTTGTCTTTAAATCTTGTATTAATATTATGAATATTGCTGTTTTTTGGAAATAAGTCAAGATTTTTATGAACATATAGGATATTTGAATATATAAATTGAGAAGCAACGGTGAGAATATTTGCCTCTTTGAATTTCTCTCTTAATGAGTCACGACTCTTCATACAGTAGATCGCTCGAACGGCACGTTTTTGTAATATGAATATATTTTTAATATCTGCCGCTTTTCCCCATAGTAATATTCCATAAGAGAGTAAACTATGAAAATAACTAAAATAGACTAATCTAGCAGTATCAGTATCAGTGTACTGTCTAACCTTACGCACGGCAAAAGCTGCTGAACTTAGTTTCGCTGCAAGGCTTTGAATTTGTGCACCCCATTTTGTTTTATTATCTAGTGTGATTCCTAGAAAGACAGTAGATTCTATAAATTCCAGAGATTCGTCATTTAATTTAATATTGCAATTAGTATTAAAATTTTTAGACAGAGAGAAATTAACACATTTTGTTTTTTTAGCGTTTAACATAAGATTGTTAGTTGTAAACCAGTGCAGGAGACGCCGCAAAGCACTATTTACATCGTCATAATTATTAGTCATTCTATTAACTTTAAAAATCAATGAAGTATCGTCTGCAAATAATACTATGCCGCATCTATCCTGCATGACATATGGGAGATCATTAATGTAAACTAGGAATAAAAATGGACCGAGAATAGATCCTTGAGGTACACCCATTTGCACAAGTGACCCATCAGACGTAGCGTTGCTAACCTTCACTTTCTGTATTCTATCAGATAGATAAGATTTTATTAAATTTAAAGCATTGTCTTTGACGCCATAAAAAGCAAGTTTTTTTAGCAATGTATTATGATCAACGCAATCAAAAGCCTTAGAAAGGTCACAAAAAACACCTATCGCATCCATTTTAGTTTCCCATGCAGCAAATACGTGTCTAAGCAACTCTGCACCTGCGTCTGTAGTTGAACGACCTTTGGAAAAACCGAATTGACTATTGTGGATTAAATTATTTAAATTGAAATAACTGACAAGCTGCATAAGGATTATTTTTTCAAAAATTTTACTGAGTGCTGGGAGTATAGATATAGGTCTATAATTTATTGGGTCACTCCTATCTCCAGATTTAAAAAGCGGTATGATTTTACTAATTTTCATTATGTTAGGAAATTTACCTTCATCTATACATTTATTGAAAATAAAAGCAAGAGAGGGCGCAATAATTTCCATTATACTATCTAGTATTTTAACAGATATACCCCATAGATCCTCTGTTTTTTTATTATTAAGCTGTTTGAATATTTTCATTATTTCTACTGATGATGTATGTCTAAAGTTAAATACAGCTGATGACTTGCTAACATTGTCTGTTAGTAAAGTTTCAGCAGCAGACGGGGAAGATTTTAGAGCCTGTGTCGTAATTAATGGAATATTAGTGAAATAAGATTCGAATGTATCCGCGACCTCTGTGTCGGAATTTACCAATTTGTTATTAATATTTAAAGCTATTTTACTATTTTGAAAATTAACTTTTCCAGTTTCGCTATTTATTACTTTCCAAGTGGCTTTTATTTTATCTTTAGATTTAGTTATTATTTTACCTAAATAGAGAGACTTAGCTGTATGACAAACCTTTTTAAATATTTTCGAATAAGATTTTACATGTTCATGAAATAAGGGATCGGATATATAGCTTCGTTTTTCGTAAAGTTCGTAAAGATTAGCCCTAGACTTATAAATACCAAACGTGGCCCAGTCACAAAACTTTGATTTTACACTAGTTGAAAAGGTTTTTGTTTTAAATTCACTGCTAGCTTCATGTTCAATTAAATTAAAAATATGTTCACATACAATGTCCGGGTCATATTGAGGTACTATGACACTAGATATTTTATGTTCAATTTTATTTTTAAAACGTGCCAAATTCTTTTGTGTTATTTGTCTGCATGTAATTGTTTGAGTCCCTTTGGATCCCTTAGTTTCAATTATAACTTTTTGTCCATAATGATCAGATCCAAGACAGTCGAAATTCATTTTCACCTTTACTTCACAATTACAAAAAACATTATCTATACAAGTGGCAGAATTTCCTGCGACCCTAGTGGGTTCTAAAAAAAGATTGTGCAAATTAAATGATTTAAATAAGTTAATCAATCTTAAGCTTATTGAGCATTCCGATAATAAATCAACATTAAAATCGCCACATACAAATAATGTTTTATTCCTCCGTGCGACTCGTCTCAATGCTTCCTCCATAGCCAGTTCAAAAGAATCAAAACAAGCCGATGGCGGACGATAAACGCAAATTATTATACAAGTAACTAATTCTACGCAAGATAGTTCAATTGTTTGCTCAATAGAAATATTTACAATGTCTTGACGGTTTTTATATTCTACATCATTTTTTAAAATAATAATTGACCCGCCATGAATGGCATTGTTCCTAGCAAAAAAACTAGCTATATTATAATGTTCAAAAGGACAAATTATTTCATATTGTTTAAGCCAATGTTCTGTCAGACATAACACCCGTACATTGTTAGATTCTAAGAATAGACTTAATTCTAATTCTTTGCTGGAGAAGCCACGAATATTTTGATGAATAATGACCATATCCTGTGGCTTAACCAATGTCGTAGATGTTAGTTTAAATTAACACATGTCACATTATTAGTATTATTACTAATATTACTAATTAAATCCGTTATACTACTTATAATGGGATCATAAATGTTATACGCTAGTAAACTAGCAATAGTCTTTTTTTGTTTTTTAGGAAGATAAAAATTACCTCCCGTCATATAATAATTTGTAACAAATTTGTTACTTTCAAAATAAAATATATCATTACAATGATATGTCATCGAATAAATTAAATTATTTATACTATAAATGAACTTATTCTGTTCATTAGTCAGGGATTGAGAGTAGGGAAATGCGCATAATAATATTTTACCTATACCAAGCTCCACTATATTATATAATGATTTTATTAAATTAACTATATCAGATTTACGCATATGCAAACAATTCCCTAACGCTATTACTAGGGTCGTGTGAATATCATATTTTTCATTTACTATATTTCTTATAATCTTATATATACCTGATCCCGGAAAACAATTATTTATTACTTGTTGCGAGAGACAGTTCGATAATAAACTACCTAAATCCTTGCCAAATTCATCTGAATAAATAATTGTTCTCCTGATGGTTTCATGTACAGTGCTGCATTTATTTACTTTTGTACTGTTTCGTGTGGGTAAACATGAAACGTCTGGTTACGTGACGGATGAGATATCAATGTTCAACTGATTATGGTGGGACGGTTGGATATAGTTATCAGACTCTGGTGAATTACAGTGACATCTATCCGTAAGAGAAACAAACCGCTCCATGTTGTAGTTACCTAATTTTATTAAATTATCCAACTGATCAGAATATTCATGTATTTCATTCTTAGCTGATTCGTATTTCAAAGATAAATTGGACAACGAGTTCTCTAATAGTTTAATTTTTTGTGATAATTCATCTATTTCTAAATCTTTGTTATATATTTTTTCTTTACAATTATTTAATTCTATTGATAAGTCAATTTTTTGCTTCCTAGTAATAATTGATTTTAAACACTTTTTATGACTTTTCACTAAATTTTCTGATTTTCGAATAAATTTATTTAATTTTACATATTTTTTTAACTTATTACTACTATTAATAGGTACTTTATTAGGACTATAGGAGCTTGGTGTATTTGTCAAATCTATGGTCACAAGGGGCAGAGCAGATGTTTGATCACTAGTAGTATTTAACATTTCTGTATACAGATCCATGGTCTCGTTATAACTACTCAACCGCCTGTGATCCAACAAAGATTTATTTTGTGATTGAACTTCCTCAAGGTGCCGCTCTAGATGAGTGATTTTCTGCAATGCTGACTCATATGTGTCTCTGCACAGATCATATTTATTTACAATTTCTTGAAGTTTTTCATTTTCGATATGTAGAACTTCAAAGTCTGTACTGATCTTCACTAGGTCATTCTTCAGAGCCACATATTTATCAGACATCAACTTAATTTCAATCTCACTTTCATCTCGTTCCTGTAATAAGGCCTTATTTAATTCATTGGATTTTTTTAACTCTAAGAGTATCACCTTGAGCTTAGCATCAAGATCACATGCTCTGCGGGACATCATTTTTAATTATTATGTTAAATATCTACAAAACAAGACAACAATGAATATTATTCAATAGAAGAAATACAGTGTTGAAAGTGCGCTATTTCCCTTCAATAAAATAATTTAATAATAAATAAATAAATATTGTTAGTAAAAACTTTAAATACCAATACTGTTACAAAAAAATAATTAATCTTATATATTACCACTACAGTAAATATGTCTTAATTTGTCATATGATATCTAGCAATGGCTATGGATTACTAATATTGTATTGTTATTTAATCAAATACATAAGTTTAGTTTCGCACAGCTATTTGGAATATATTATCAATATGATAATAAATAAATTTTATGAGCTGTATTGCAATAACAATAATATTTTATGTTAGTGGGTAGTTTTTTTTTTCCTCCCAACAACAACAACCGATCTTCACTATCGAATATTTAACTTTAATATTATTGTTTATTTGTAAACGGATATAGTAATAGTGAAGTGTAATAACTGTATTTAATTATTAAAGGAGTCAATAGAAATCCAAGACTTCTATTGTAAATTACCAATACTTTGACAGTTGGCGGTCCCACAAATTTTGTAACGTAGATTTTTGTCACAAAGAAATCACAGATTTGCACACCAACAATAATCGACGTTACTTATGCCCAAAACTCACTGATTATATACACTAGTATCGTTATTTCACAAGTAATAAATTAAAAACAATAAATAAATAAGAGCCAACTGACAAAGACTGTTATCGGCAGTGTTGCCAGAGAGAAAAAAAAGTTAGCAATTTAGTTGATAAAATTATTGTGGAGTCCAATAATTTTTACTAAATTTTTAAATACATATAAAAAAATTGGTGTGGCTGTTTGTAATATTACATACATATATATATAAAAACAGTACAGTAAAATTTCATTAACGAGAAAGAAATACATGTTAATTATATATTGAACACAACTGCAAATGTTGATGGATTAGTAGGAATATAATTTTTGCGTATGTAAACAGATCTTATACTAAATTACAGTTGGTCTCTAACTGGTTCTACTTAAGTGTACGAATGCAGAGACTACATTAGGCGGCATTACATTATCAACGTGCATACATCTCAGGAGAGTCTTCTTAAGAGAAATTGTAGAGATAAATTGTATGTAGGTACCTGGTACATATTAGATTTTTTAAGATTTTATTTATTTGCCATGTAAAAACAGGTTACATGTAGCTCGTCAGTTACAAGATTATTATTAAACTAGCTTTTGCCCGCGGCTTCGCTCGCGTTAATTTATCCCTTTAGGGGTAGGCGACTGACATAGTGATACAAATAACGCACAGCCCAAACCACTGGACGTATCGGGCTGAAATTTGGCATGCAGGTAGATGTTATGACGTAGGCATCCATTAAGAAATGATTTTGAAAAATTCCACCCCTAAAGAGATAAACTAACGCGAGCGAAGCCGCGGGTAAAAGCTAGTATATATACATATATATATATATATATCTATATAGTAGAGAATAATTTAATGAAAAAAATACATCATTAATAAATTGAAAAAAATATGTTTTCAAGCAATTTCCGTACATCTCGTGTTTAGAGCTGATAATATTCGAATAAAGTTATTGTGGTTGGTACTTCAATATATGCCCACGCGGCACTCAACAGACCCATCTCAAATGTGCCACTGTTACCAACGATCACATCGACATAGTGAGCAGTCAGGAACAAAAGGCAGGCGTGCCTCCCCGCATACTGTATGTATTGTACAAATGTATGCCTACCTACTCAAAACTATTGACCCAAACGTCTATAACGGCAGTATTTTGACAGCCTCAGTGGTATAGTGGTTTAGTACACCGCTTTACAATCCGATGGTCGTAGGTTCGATTCCTCGCACGGTACAAACATTTGTAGTCATGAGTATGATTGTTTGTATCGGTCTGGGTGTTCTCTATGTATAATATGTATTAATTTAGAAAAAAAAATGTATCCATGTATTTATATCAGTTGTCTAGTACCCATAACACAAGCTCTGCTTAGCTTGGGACTAGATGGCGCAGTGTGAATTGACCTGAGATATTATATTATATTTCTATTTTTATTTCTCATACAAAAATCAAACCAATAATTAATCCGGTTAAGATTAGTATGGAATTAAATAATAATTGATCAAAATAGTCATCGAAAGTATTATGTTGTCGTTTTTTTGAAACTTCCTCCAACATTCTCCGGATAAAAGTGCAAGGTGGCACACAGCGTTCTATTAACACAATAATATTAACTTTGGACAATTCACACAGCGCCATCTAGTCCCAAGCTATGCAGAGCTTTATGAGTATTAGACTACTAATATAAAATATATATATATTGGAAATACATAATATAAATAGAAATCAAACTTTCATGCGCATGAATACAAATGATTGCACAGTGCGAGGAATCGATCCGCGACCATCGAAAGTGGAGCAGTGTACTAAACCACTTCACTATTAAGGCAATCACATTATTAGATAACTATATATATATAAAATTGGAGTGTCTGTTTGTAATATTCAAATAACCGCTTTTTACTACATGCATATGAATATAAATACAATTTGGTACATACATCAAAATTCAAAATAACATTTTAATAAAAATGAGTAAACTTTTGTCTGTCTGTCTGTCTGTTTGTTCCGGCTAATCTCTGAAATGGCTGGACCGATTTTGACGAGACATTTTTTGGCAGCTATCTGATGTAATAAGGAGTAACTTAGCTACTTTTATTTTAGAAAAATAAAGTTAAATTCTACGTGGACGAAGTCGCTGAAACAGCTAGTATTGTAATAAATATTTTACTATACATTTATATAGAAGTAATAATAACTGAAGGTTACACATAATAATTCAATAGAATATAACAGTGCAGCAATCGGAGACAATAAATAAAACATGACGAATGTACAAAGTTGTTTTATATGGAATTTCAGGATATCATTGACCTAATTTCATGACCCTACTGGTTTTATGTTCATGACTATGTATTTCCAGTTTCTATATATAGAATGTATTGCGCTTACCGAGCAAACAACTACAGAATGGATATGTATAGGACAATGAGCTATCTCCGTAATAAATAAACATGAGCATACTAATTTATTGTCTACTATCCATACCATTTACTTGTAAGGATATGCTGCTGTCCCGCGCTGTGCAAGACTTTGTTTATCCGCTGAATAGTTTCTAAAAATATTGGTACATATTTGGGTGGTCGCCAACATCCAGTGTATTAATAAATGTATATTGTATGGGGAGTGACGATTTTTTTTCGGACTACTCTAATGCCGCCGCTGGCCTTTACAGCTTCACCAGACGATAGGAGGCGAGTGCAGATGGCACTCCAAACCAAAGGAAGGACTTATGGAGCGGCTGAAGACCAACTCCCGCATGACAGATACGACTTTAGTCTGAGGGCACCGCTAGGGGTTCAAACCTCGACTCAGGCTGTCGTAATATTGATCGATCGGAGGTTTTTTTTATGGGTGATTATGGAATGGTGCACCCGCCTGCGCTAACGGTTTACGCTGGCGGGCCACCAGTGGAGGATGATAAGATGAACATGAAGTGAGATCAGTTAGCCCAACGTGACAAATTCACCAGGAATGTATCACGATGGTTTCCAGGGGGAACCGCGTAGAGGTCGATCTGACATGGTACATTGCTAGTAATGGAATGATGCACCCGCCTGCGCTAACGGCTTACGCTTCGAGGTTAGTAATATGGACTAACATGTGAACCCTATTGCTATGTACAGTGTCAGGTTTACAATACGCGGTTTCTTCTAGAAACAATCGGGATAAATTCCCAGTGAAGTTGCCAGGGTGGACTGACTGACCTGACCTTATGCTCATCTTATCCTATCCACTGGTGCTCCGCCAGCGTAAACCGTTAGCTCAGGCGAGTGAACCATTAATTTTGTCATCATTAAAATTAATTAATTAATAATAAATAATAATATGTTGTAGTTTAGAATGGTATCTAATGATACCATAAAAAAAGTAATTCAATTGAGTTTCGTGCCAGTTCTTCTCAATTTAATCTATATACTGAATTAGACGGAAAAATTATAATATACAAAATTTTACGTTCAATTTTGAACAATTGAACTTGAATTTTATTCAAATTTGTACAACAGCAAATTAAAATTCAAAAATCATTTATTCATGTAGGACATTTGAACGTACCATTTTTTATATTTTTCCGTCCCGTTCAGAATATAGATATGATTGAGAAGAAGTGGGAAGAAACTCAATTAAATAACTTTTTTTTGAAAGCCAGTTTATTTACAATGTATATATATAGATGTCTATGTCTAACATCATAATCTGTATGCTGATGTAATTTGCTTTATGCTTCGTATCATTGCATACATGTAGCTAAGTAACGTAAGTTCTACCGTTGAATGTTGACTGCACAGAGCAGAACTTTGCAGTCTTGATGAATCAAATACAAATATAGACGTCGCGCGCTGATATCTCGACATGAAACTAGTAAGATGTGTGTTTGAGTGTAAACTGACTATCAAATGTTAACACGAGCAAGTTTCCAGCTATTGAATTCTCGATACGAGAACTGAGAATGGCAAGTAATAAGGCAAGCCTTCACTACTGTAATCTGAGATGGAGCAGGGATGTTCGGGGTGAAGGGGGGGGGGGGGAGGTACAGCTGATACGGGTAGGATTAAGACCGAATCGCTACATGTAATTATTTAGGTTTGATGCGGCTGTATTCTGTGTTCAATACGTTAGCGAGTTAGTTAAAAAATATAGCAACACAAAGTGTTTTGTGATTTAAGGTTTTATAGTAAAAAGTTATATTCTCGCGACTTCGTCCGCGTGGAATTAAATTTTATTCTTTCTAACGTAAAAGTACACTAAGTTACTCCTTATTACATCAGCTACCCGCCAATAAAAGTCCCGTCAAAGTCGGTCCAGCCATTGCAGAGATTAGCCAGAACAAACAGGCAGATAGACAAAAATTGTAAACAAAATGTTAGTTTATGTACCGTATTTATATTCATATGCATTTCATTCATACGCAACAGTTCGTTAGTACTAAACACGAACTACCTTCTTTTAATAACATTTTAGATATATCGGACTTTTTTACAATATTGATGTCAACTGATACTTAGGGCCGAGTTACGAATGAAATTCACATTAGACCTTAGGCTACAGTATATTATCCTAAGTTATAAGAAGAAATGATATTTTATATTGTTATAAATACATTTCAGGACAGACCATTGAACTTGACATCTATTTAGATCTCACCTCTTTTGTCGTAGAAGTCAACAATCAAGGCATATATCATAATATTAAACTCGGCTATCATTTCACATTTATGTTTTTGATGGGATATAAGTTACAAGTACGCTTTAAATTTCTGTACAAATATTTCACTGCAAATAACCGTTCCCCCGGGAGTACGGGGTAGTGGAATACTCCGAATATAAATAATGAATCGTCCTGGGAGTCGACGACGGCTCCCAAATTCACTTCACTGCTGTTGTAAGTAATTGTCCTGGGAACAGCTTGTCTTTTATCGGTATCTTTGTCAATCCAATTCAAAACCAGGTGCTACGCAATTCCATTTTTTTTACGACCTGCAATATCTTCGACAATTCTGAGCTGTTCAATTCTGAAATAGATATTTATTATAAAAAAAAAATACTTTTAGTTACAACTAGCTCCTTGCCACGGCTTCGCCCGGGTGTACATGTATTATACATATAAACCATCTTCTAGAATCACTCTATCTATTTAAAAAAACCGCTTCAAAATCCGTTGCGTAGTTTTAAAGATTTAAGCATACATAGGGACGGACAGATAGCGACAGCGACCTTGTTTTATACTATGTAATGATGTTATCATATTGTAAGAGTTGTAGTTTGATTATGTTTAAATTGATAGAGTAGTTAAAAAAATCAATGTATGTAATTACCAACAAAGTCAAGATAACAAGCAGTTTGGTGAAAACGGTCGTCTGTAACTTGTGTTATTCAATAAATAAATTTGAAAATATAAATTCCAGGGATGTTATGGATACGAAATTTCGGATTCGGATAGGTTTCGGATATAGTAATGATTAGTATACCGGATACGGACACGGATACGGATATGAAATTATTTCGGATTATCCGTTAGTTTCGGATATTAATTTTTTAAGGAATTTCAAAAGGAAAATACAAATAGCTAATAAAATGACTACATAACATGTCTCAATTAGGCTCCACCCCTATCCGATATTATCTGAAACTCTTATTTCGGAATCGGTTACGGTTACGGATATTTTTTTATATCGGATATCCGATAGTTCGGTTCCGGTTTTGGAGCTCTCTAACATCCCTGATAAATTCTTCGCAAATTGTGCGATTTATATTACTTTTATCATTTACACATGTAAATAAAATTGGAGTATCTGTTTGTAACATTGAAATAACCGTTTTTTACTACATGCCTACGAATATACGGTACATACACCAAAATAACATTTTTTACAATTTTTATCTGTCTGTCTGTTTGTTCCTGCTAATCTTTGAAACGACTGAACCGATTTTGACGGGAGTTTTATTGGCAGGTAGCTTATAGTTATAATTGTAATAAGGAGTAACTTAGGCAACTTTCATTTTAGAAAACATCTTTTATTTGAATTCCACGCGGACGAGGTAGCTGGTGCAGGTAGTAATTAATAAAAAAAATTAATGAAAGTAATTAATTTATAGTAAGAAAATCATTAATTACAATAATGGGCGAAACGACGTCCTCGAGTCCTGCGTAAAGTTCAGTGTGAATACTAAATTAACATTCAAATTCGTTTAGTCAACTAGGTTTCATAATTTGAGTATGGTTACGTGATACTTTTGTATATGAGCGTTGCCAGGGCGGGCGGCCATTTATATGTACGAGTACCGACCACCCACAGGTACTTAGTGTACAAACTATACATCTATACATATAAATAAAACTGGAGTATCTGTTTGTAATATTGAAATAACCTTTTTTTACTACATGCATATGAATATAAATACGATACATTCACCATAACACCATTTTTTACTATTTATGTCTGTCTGTCTGTCTGTTTGTTCCGGCTAATCTCTGAAATGGCTGGACCGATTTTGACGGAACTTTTTTTGGCAGGTAGCTGATGTAATGTCTTTTATTTTAGAAAAAGAAACTTAAATTCCACGCGGTCAAAGTCGTGAGAACAGCTAGTTAATTAATAAATCGAGGCACTAGTCGTGAGTTTGGTTTTAATTCTTTTCATTTAACCTTTTAAAGACACAAATACTTTTATAAAGTATTTTTTAATGAAACACAATTTGTAACTGCCTGTTAATAAAATTAGTAACAAACAAAGTCTTGACAGTTTATTATATATTTTTTTATTAAAATTCGATCACCTGTATTTTCCACAACATACTGGAGCAATCATTGTAAAAACTACTGAACGGATTTTGATTAAACTTTATAGTAATACAGCTTATATATATCAGAATAACACATATTTCTTCTATATATTTCATGCGAGTGAAACCGCGGGTACAGTAAATATTATTATCACGCGTATAAAGTTTAATCAAAATCCGTTCAGTAGTTTGTGCGTGAAAGAGTAAATTGCATATATACGTATGTATAAACTCATCAATTTTCGCGATATAATATTAATGAGATAAACTTCCGATATTTTAAAACTATTACAGATATCTTCACGCTGAATGTCCCGTTTACAATTACAACGTCTACAATTTATAATTTAATTAATTGTAGACGGCCGGTCAATTCCCAACTCAAATCAAATGTCACCTTCAAAACACCCTTCACAGAATTCAATTAAATAAATCAATAATACTGTTACAAATAAATACAAAACCTACCACTTCCAATGAATTCCGAATGTGAAAATGAAAATACCTACCGTATATACAGATATATATATCAAGGGATAATTCGAATTTACACGTAGATCTATAATGTAAACTAAAACAATTATTCAGAGTGGCCGAGATCAGAGGCTGTGAGAAAAGATACGGGACCAGCACGTGGGCTGTGATCTTTGACGTTCATATTATTTACGAGAACTTATTTTTAAACCCGACCGACCGAGGACGTGTCTGGCCGGGCCTCTCACACGCTACAAATCCGATACACACATACATACATACATGTACCTATTTCTATGTGAATAGTTCCTATCGTATATAGAATTTCTAATTTAAATTACTTGTCTTCTTTCCTTTTGATTGTTTAATTTTGTGTCTTTGATTAAACTGTTGACCAGTCATATTTTTTGTTATTGTACCGCTCATTCCGAACGAATTATCATAAAAATAATAATCAAGAATAGAATAGAATAGAATAGAAAATCATTTATTCAAATAAACTTACATTGAAGCACTTTTGAATAGTCATAACATTTTTTTTTTTTTTTAATCTACCGCTCATTCGGAATGCTGTCTCATCACAAGAAGAACAAGCAAGAAACTTGTGTGTTGCTCTTTTAAATAATTTATTCTTACTTACAATTTAAGTTTAAGTGTGTGAATACAAACCACCGATTAGCACTAATTCAATTAAATACTCAAAAAGAAAAAAATATTGAATACATAACCAACTGGTTAAACAATTAATAAGAGGAAATCAGTCATAGTGATTAGAGCAGACCAGTCCCTACAAGCAGCACCCGTTCACGAGTATGACGGATGAGCCAGCCATCACTGCGCTCGACCATATTTTAGGGAGCCCAATGACCCGGCCCACCACGCCGCCACAAGTCTGGACATTTTAGTGAGCATGACTACTCAAAACACCAGACCACGTCATAGCTACTCACAATTGCCATCTGATGTTTATAGTATTCACATTTCACATAAGAATGCATGCGGCAATTAATACAAAACCCGCTACGCTTTCATATTTCTAAAATAATTGAATCAAGAAAGCAATGAGATAAACAAATTATAACGTTGTATGCTAATAAACTAATTATTTACTTGATATGTTGTCTTCTATGAATTCGTCTATCCTGTAATAGGCTTTCTTACATAAAAATTGTTTAATATAAGATTTGAATTGCCTCTCTGTCAGATTTAGTGCAGATTCTGGCAGTTTATTATAAAATCTTACGCAATTACCATAGAATGAATTACTGACTTTGTGCAGGCGGCATTTAGGTAAAATTAGCTTATTTTTATTGCGTAAGTTTCTATTTGTACAGTCTTTAAGTTTTCTAAAACTGTCTAAATTCTTCCGTGTATACATGATATTCTCATAAATGTATTGTGAAGTACCGGTGAGGATATTTGAATCTTTAAAACACTGACGTAATGACTCTCTTGAACCCATACCATAAATAGAACGTATGGCTCTCTTTTGTAAAATAAATATAGTATTTATATCGGCTGCTTTACCCCACAGTAGTATACCATATGACATAATGCTATGGAAATAACTAAAGTATACAAGTTTAGCCGTCGCCACGTCTGTTAATTGCCTAATTCTTCTAATTGCATATGCAGCTGAACTGAGTCTATTGGCCAATTTTGAAATATGGGGCCCCCATTGTAATTTCGAGTCCACTGTTATACCTAAAAAAACTGTATCATTAACAAAATTTACTATTTCGTCATTAAGCAATAACTGTGTATTTATTGGTCTTACATTAGGAAGTGTAAATTTTATACACTTTGTTTTGCTGGAATTTAATAATAGGTTATTACATGTAAACCAATTTAATATAGCAGACATAGCACAATTTACATCGTCTAATTGATTAGTTTGACGTCCAATTTTAAACACTAACGAAGTATCATCCGCAAACAGCACTATATCTGCAATTTTCTCTACCATAAAGGGAAGGTCATTTATGTAAATTAAAAAGAGAAAGGGGCCTAAGATTGACCCTTGTGGAACGCCCATCCCAATATTAGCTCCCTTAGATTTTATACCGTCAAGAGACTTACGTTTTCTACTATACTGAACAACATTTATTTATAAGAATAAATAAATGTTGTTCAGTATTACATATTTAACATTTTTTTAGATATATGTTTATGACTTCAATTGTCTAGGTTGACATCTGGAGTTTATTAAGGTTATACATATAAAGTATTTTTTGTTGAATACAAGATTTATTGCTTCATGTACAATTTAGTTAACCTATATAGAATGTATAAAAATGCGTATAACTGTATGAATGGATGCGAATGTAATGGCTGTCTAGTAGAAAGTGTTTGAATGACATTGCTCTTCAATTTCAAAGTAATAATTTGTCTACCCTTTATAAGCGCCTATGTGAATAATTAAGCAATAACTAAAAAATATGAAATTGCTGGATGGAACTTTGTAGGCGCCATCATCAATTATGTGATTCTTTATATAGACGACAAATATAGACAAAAGCAACAAAACAATTATGAAAAACTACCATCCCAGCATCCTAGACTTATTGCTGTGTACTTTTTCAAAAGATTAGAATTTTAATCACATTTTGGTGTGCAGCCGTGCTCGTTGATTGCCCAATTCTCGTACCTCATACCTCTAGCGAGTAAAATAGGTATATACGCGGAGGTAGTCGATGGTAAAAGCGTTCATTCATTATTTGCGTTCAGATGAAGCTTCAAGCGTCGGCAGTGGACGTAGTGTTGCCAATTTAGCATATTATAGGCTAGATGTGGCATATTTTTACGTTATTTAGCATATTTATTAGTTGTTTAGCTCATAGCACATAATTATATAAAAATTTAAGCATGAAATAATTCCACTGACAAAAGTTTGTCCCTAGCACACTAAGTTGGTTTGAAGGGAACAGATTCTTGTACAGAGTAATTTGTACCCTATTTCCGAACCCTTATTAAGATTACCTTTGTCATTATTGGTCATCTGTCGATCAGTATCAACTGTCGATGAAAATCAAGATATTTTTTTTTAATTTAGGATCTTTTGTAATAGTTCATGCCAGTCTCATTATACTAAAAATATAATTAATTACGCCATTACCCCACCAGTGTGCAAATTGCGATAGCCGCACTATCTGAACGATCAGCTAAGGACCAAGATATAAATTTTGTTCAACAACATAATTCATTATAACAGAAAATAAGTTTAGTATTTGATAATTTTTTTAAATTAAATAACGTTATATTTGACATTAAAAATGTTAGCATATTTTTAGCAATATTTTATAACAATTGGCATAATTTTAGAAGCAGTTTTGCATATTTTGATTTAGTAGTCTTGGCAACACTTGTTGGACGGTGGACTGGTTAGTGTGCGCCGTACACGACTGAGGACTCGTTGTCGGTCGACCACTATTCACGAGATCCACCACTAAATAGTCACTATTCTGCCAAGAGCCTGTCTCGCCTTCTGGCGTTACGATTTCAAATATCGGTTTCAATTAAAGTGAGTCAATTGTAAGTCAGAGTTTAATAAAATGTTATAACAATATTAAAATGTTATAGGATTATATATCACTAAAAACAAGGTTACTAAATATTGTAAACGCAAAAATTTATATGTATTTTATTTTTTTTATTTTTTTATTTATTTAGGAAGATTAACGGTGGAATTTTACATGTTACTTGTCATGTATGTATGGATGAATGTTACTCATGTTTGTTACTCTTTCATACAAATATAAACTACCTAATGGATTTTTATGAAACTTTACAATAATATTGTCTATATTAGAATTACACATGGGCTATAATTTATAAATTGTAGCGATATCGTGGGAATTATTCAAAATTTAACGAAACGTGACTCTCGTAAGTAGGAAAAACATTTGATATAAAGATACATAGGACCTTGAAAAAAAAATAAGCTACTGCAAGTACTCCTGCGCAGACGAAGTCACGAGCACCAGCTAGTAATCTATACATATAAATTAAATTGGACTGTCTGTTTGTAATATTGAAATAACCATTTTTTACTACATGCATACGAATACAAATACGGTACATACACCAAAATATTTTTTTTTACAATTTTTATCTGTCTATTTGTTCCGGCTAATCTCTGAAATGACTGGACCGATTTTGACGGGACTTTTTTGGCAGATAGATGATGTAATACGAAGTAACTTATACCACTTTTATTTTAGAAAAATAAAGTTAAATTCCATGCGGACGAAGTCACGAGTACAGCTAGTCTATAAATAAAAAAAAACTGAGCAAATTAGGAGAAATATATTAAGCCCAAAAATCTTTATAATATTTTTATAAAATTGACTTTGACAATCTCTTTATTGATAAAACGGTTATTCTTTTATGTGATTCCGATAACAAAATTCGTTTCCAAATTGGATTATTCGCCTTTTCTGATAACAAATATAACGCTGGAAACAAGAAATAAGCAAATCGTGTAATTGTTTCATTGTGTGGGGGAGTCGCGACTGTCTGTCCGGACCATTACTCGACACTTGCCATCAAACAGAACCAATTTCCGTTGTTTCAGCGCTTACATTTCTGGCTGTTTACGCATCATTGTTTATTATAATTGTTCTGTCATTTTTATTTACGACAATAGAATAGAAAATGATTTATTCAAATAAATTTAATTTAAGCACTTTTGAATAGTCAACAATTTTTTTTTAAATCTACCGCTTATTCGGAAAGCTGTCTCATCATAAGAAGAATAAGCAAGAAACTTGTGTGTTGCTCTTTTAAACAATCCTTGTAAGTTCACATTTTACAAGTCGAAACGTGTGAATACAAACTACTAACCAGCACTAATTTATTTAGGCTCAAATATAAAAACACAATAAGATTAAATCAGTCGTAGTGATAAAAGCAGACCACTCCCAACAAGCAGCACTCGTTCACGAGTATGACTGATGAGCCAGCCATCACTATGCTCGACCATATTTTAGGGAGCCCAATGACCCGGTCCACCACGCCGCCACATGCCTGGACATTTTAGTGTGCATGACTACTCATTCCACTCGACCACGTCACAGCTACATATGTAATATGCCTTCAAATCGTTGATCTAGTAATCCTTGCATATATATATATATATATATATATAATATTTATTATTCAAAAAAAGGCCATTCTCTCCATTTATAGTATGGGTTCCAGGGAGTCTTTACGAGAGTGCTTTAAAGAATCAAATATCCTCAACGTTGCTTCTCAATACATTTATGAAAATATCATGTATGCCAGGAAGAATATAGACAATTTCAAAAGAGTTAGTGATTACACTAATAAAAGCTTACGTAACAATAACAAACTGATTTTACCTAAATGTCGTTTAACTAAAGTTAGTAATTCGTTTTATGGCAATTGCGTAAGGTTTTACAACAAAATACCAAAGTCTGTTATAAATCTGCCTGAAAAAAGATTTGAATGTCATATAAAACACTTTCTTTGCAAAAAAGCTTACTATAAAATTGAAGAATTCGTTAACGATAATGTTTTTATAGAAAAACCTAAAATCCATAGCACTGACAATATTATTTGATTACACTAATAATGAGTGCGTAGCGATTTCATGTCGATTATCGCATGCCTCTTACTTGTTATACTGTAATTATTTATATAAAAAAAACATATATTCAAAAGAGCAACACACCAGTTTCTTGCTCATTCTTCTTGTGATGAATCTGCATTCCGAATGAGTGATAGAATCAAATTATGCCTATTCAAAAGTGCTTGTAATGAGTTTATTTGAATATAGATTATTTCTATTTCTACTTCTTGGTGTGCAAACTTCTTATACAATTTATTACTGTTATGATACAGGTCGTATGCTTGATTGCCACCATTGTAGCTTAAAAAAAAAGGTCTGTACTTATCTATTTAAAAAATGTAGTGTAAACTAGTGGATCACATAAATTAATTAATTTTTACTGTAGTTTTTGTTCAATGAAACTGAAACTTATGCAAATTTTTGACTACCCCTCTCTTTATGTATAATATTAAATTTTTGTATTTCATATTTAAGATATATAATAATAATAATAATAATTTTATTTCAGACAACATGATCCATTGTGTTAGTGACAGCTTAATGATATAAGTATATAAAAATAACTAGAAATCACTCTGAAGGAAACCAAACAAGGGATCTGTGCAAACTTTAAAATGTAGAAGCTACGACTTTACGAGATTATTAAATGAATGTTGGTGTGCGGTGAAGGGACGCCACTGTGCTGGTCGCGGGGCGGCGAGATCGCCCACCCTCACCTCTTTCTTTGCATATTTTACGGCCGAAACGACCATTTAAAGATTTCAACCGACAAACTTGAGAGTTATGACTTGAATTTCAAATTTTAACTTAAAACTGCATTTTGCTGAAAGTTGGTGACATCGGGAGCGTGTCGGGACTGTCGCCGTGAAAGCCTCCGCTGACAGCCCCCCCCCCGCCCGCCCGCGACTTCGCGTCCCCGCTCACTTCACACTTCATTACAGTTGTCTCGCGCGTAACTTGAGTGATACAACAGGTATCACTCAAGTTACAAGTCCGCCAGCCGCTTAAGTCCCGACATGTTCCTTCACATTTATCTTCCGATACGTCGTGCATGTTTCATCACGTTGTTTCACGGTCGCCATACAGTGTACTTAGTAAATATACATTACATAACATACACTAAATATATATAACTCAAAGGTGATTGACGTAGTGATCTATCAACGCACAGCCCAAACCACTGGACGGATCGGGCTGAAATTTGGCATGCAGGTAGATGTTATGACGCAGGCATCCGCTAAGAAAGGATTTTACGCCCAAGGGGATAAAATATAGGATGAAAGTTTATACGAAACTTCGTTAATTTTAAACTGATCGGGCTGAGACTATGCTTGCATAAAGCTACTATAACGTAGCCATCCCCTAAGAAAGGATTATGATAAATTCCACCCCTAAAGGGATAAATTAACACGAGCGAACCGCGAGCAAAAGCTAGTTTAATATATAATAATATAATATACTTTTTTTTTTAGAAATACATTATTCGACCAATAGACAAAACCACTGGCTATCATTATATATATATTATAGTTTTTATTTTTAAACTAGCTTAAAATAAAAAAAAAAGTAGGGGTGGACTACCCCTAACATTTAGGGGGATGAAAAATAGATGTTGGCCGATTCTCAGACCTACTCAATACGCTCACAAAATTTCATGAGAACCGGTCAAGCCGTTTCGGAGGAGTATGGGAACGAAAACTGTGACACGAGTATTTTATATATAAGATAAAATATACGATATTATCGATTATTCCAAATAAGATATACAAAAATAACAATATTATGTATACATATTGTAGTCTAGTAACATTTAACACTATTGAATAAAATAAAATGACTATAACATTACGGCGCGGCGGTGGAGTGAAATATTAAATCGAGTCTTATGAAAAGTTATGTGAGGACGTGGAAATTTGCATAATATCGCTGTTACGTGGTAATCTCGTAAACACCGGCTTTGAGCGATGTGCCCGCCATACAGCCTCCCGGACGAGCCAGCGAGCGGCTGCTCTCAGGGTTGACGACTTAAATCTCCTACGTATTACAAAGTTGACTAAAAAATTGTTCCGTAATTGGAACTCTATTACGACCTCGGTGGTCTAGCGGTCTAGCACACCGCTGTACGACCGATGGTCGCGGGTTCGATTCCTCGCACGGCACAAACAATTTGTATTCATGAGTATAATTGTTTGTATCGGTCTGGGTGTTTTCTATGATATGTATATATTTACAAAAAAAAAATATCTATGTATATGTATCAGTTTCTAGTACGTATAACACAAGCTTTAACTAGCTTAACTTGGGTCTAGATGGCGCTGTGTGAATTGTCCAGAGATTATTATTATTATTATCTTTTTTTTTTTTCAAAAATTCTCATCTCCCCTCTTAAGGAGAGGAGATGGCAACATACTTATTATTATTATTATTTATTTTTTTTCTCAGCTTTTGCTGGTTTTAGAAAAATTAAGTTAAATTCCACGCGGTCGGAGTCGCGGGAACAGCTAGTATTTTGCTTGCTATGGTTTTATTATTCCATTACACATCTTGTCTTCTGCTACCATACTAGTTTTATTATGACATATCATTACATAGTATAAAACAAAGTCGCTGTCGCTGTCTGTCCGTTCCTATGTATGCTTAAATCTTTAAAACTACAAACACCGCCGTTGAGCGATATGCCCGCCATACAGCCTCCCGCCCCGAGCCACCCGGCCGAGCCAGCGAGCGGCTGCTGCCAGGGTTGACATCTTAAATCGAGAGCGGTAAATACCTTTATTTGCCATAAAATTATTCGTGTTAAGACCCGGTTAATAATTTAAATAATATTAAATATCTTTACCTAAGTATTGCAGTGTAAATCGTATACTGGCACTCTATTACAAAGCTTTACAGCAGAAACAAGAACTATAGGTGTATATGTATCCTATTTCGTGTACATTTGACACACAAAAAAGTCGTATCAGACCTGACGTCACAATTTAGGTGATACGATTTTTTTATATTTTTAGTAAACTCTGTGTGATTTAGATTTTCAATTTAAACAGGTGGTTGTAGAATAAGAACATTCTCTATATAGTTATACGGTGGTCAGTCATCGTATAATCAATAATCGAAATCTGTACATATAAAATGAAGTTGTCTGTGTGCTTAAATCACAACGAATTTAAAGCAATATATAGAAATAGAAAGAGTTATTCAAGAGGAAGGTTTATAATGCATGTGCGCAATGTTATAATATTTTGCGGGGGCGTGTAGCTGGTAATATATATTATACATTACATAATATATAAATACATAAAAAAATTACGATACTCGCAAACGATAATTGATAATTTGATACGAGTACATACAGGGTTGATGGTGTCATCATACGTCGTACCAGAGATTAAATAAAATCTTCGTGTCGACAACCCTAACTGGTATATTGCGTGTTAACGCAGTCGAGGAAAATGAGTCCGCCTAGCTGTGCTTATGCCGATATTAACTCTACATTATGATCTTGAATCGAGTCAAATTATTTCTTTTATCTCTCCACTTAATTTTTATTATTTCATACAGACATGCACAACATATTGTGTTAATGAAATTGTGATGACAACTGAGCTTGTATAGCTGCTTCTAAAATATAAATAAGCATGTATATACAAAGTGTAAATTAGACCAAAAATAAAAAGAACATGTACTATATGGGACACAGTCACCTAGATACATCAAAATAATAATTGCATTTAATAATGTCTAGTAAGACAATCAATATTGTTTACTAAGCACTGTCGTGTCCAAACTGTGTACATTTACCCGCAACATACTACATAAAAAAAAACATACATACATTAATGCAAAAAGCAACAGTTAATGGTACTCACTGTTATACGTATTGTGCGAGAAGCGAACCTGTTAATAAAAGAAGGCGATTAGTCCAATAATATATATCTTATATATAAAATTCTCGTATTACAATGTTAGTTACCATACTCCTCCCAAACGGCTTCATGGATTTTTATGAAATTTTATACGCGTATTCAGTAGGTCTATAGTAATAGTAGTCGATTACTATCTATTTTTAATACCCCTAAGTGGTAAGTGATAACCACCCCTAAATATATTTTTTTTATTTTGGCGACATAATATTTTATTTAGATTTTATTATTTAGAATTGAAAATTACATACAAACCTAAATTTTCACCGTTCTATCACCAACCCCTATTTTTTTTTTGCGTTATTAATTTACATGGCAAAACAACGTTTGCCGGGACAGCTAGTAATCAAATAAATATAGTGATTATATTATAGTTGCAGACTACACTTTTTGGCCACAAAAATAAAAATGCATGCTCTTAAAATTTACGGATTATAAACGTTAATGCACTCCATTTTTAGTGTTAAATATAGAAATGAACAATTATCTAACAACAAATTTAAATTCAAATTCAAAAATATTAATCATGTAGAACATTTTAGCCGCTTATGAAGCCGTCCAGTTCGGTATATAGATCCAATTGAGGAGAACTGACAAGAAACTCAATTGAATTACTTTTTTTTTTAAACCAGTTTATTTATAATCTATAGGTATTTATGTAGGTGTCTATGTCTAACATTAAATGAAAATCCCGTACATGAACAACTATTGCCATGCACGCTCGTCATTCAAGTAATCGTTTAGTGAGTAATAGGCTTTGCTCAGTAAATATGATTTAACAGATGTTTTGAATTTATTTAAGGGTAATTCCAATATATCCTTTGGTATCTTATTGTAATTGTTTATACGTATTCCCATAAAAGAACTATTGACTTTTGCTAAACGATACTTGGGGACAGCAAGTTTGTCTTTAAATCTAGTATTAATATTATGAATATTGCTGTTTTTTGGAAATAAGTCAAGACTTTTATGAACATATAGGATATTTGAATATATAAATTGAGAAGCAACGGTGAGAATATTTGCCTCTTTGAATTTATCTCTTAATGAGTCACGACTCTTCATACAATAGATCGCTCGAATGGCACGTTTTTGTAATATGAATATATTTTTAATATCTGCCGCTTTTCCCCATAATAATATACCATAAGAGATTAAACTATGAAAATAACTAAAATAGACTAATCTAGGAGTATCAGTATCAGTGTACTGTCTAACCGTACGCACGGGAAAAGCTGCTAAACTCAGTTTCGCTTCAAGGCTTTGAATTTGATTATTTACCGTTACAACATGAATCAATAGTTTTGTACAGCATTGTTTCTATATATGTGGTAACGTGATACCCACTTTATAAATCGTATTGGCAGCCTAGTTGTAAAGTTCTTAACCAACTTATATTACGGACTGCAGCAGAGCAGAACTCAATAGAGTGCGCTCAGAGCTCAGAGAGTGCCTGAGTGGGAGATCTCAGCACTTTCATTATCTAGTTTGAGAACTCGACCTGTATTCCGCATCGCTTATTTAAATTCTGTCTCATTCATAAAAAGCTTAGTTAAGATTGCACTTACAAAGCTTTTTAGGGAGCGCTGCGAGCTTTCGCTCGTGACCACGGCTGGTGCAGTTGAAACTTCGAGTGAAAGCACATTAGGAGTATTTACCATGTTACATTATTCATGTGATTTGTCTAACTATATTAATAACTTGCTGTACCCGCCACTTCACCCGTGTGTATATTAAATTAATTTTTCTTCATCGGGTACCTGTCAAAAAAGTCCCGTTAATCTACCGCTCATTCGGAAAGTCTCATCACAAGAAGAACGAGCAAGAAACTTGTGTGTTGCTCTTTTAAATAATTTTATTATTACTTTACATGTTTAAGTTTAAGTGTGTGAATACAAACCACCAATTAGCAATAATTTAATTAAATACTCAAATAGAAAAAAAATTGAATATATAAAGTGTTTAGATTTCAAATCATCATTATTTACGATCATTTCACGTCTTTTCCATTTTCCTTTGCCCTATAGCGAATTTACGAATGTAATTTATGGGTCACAGTTACCTAGATACATCAAAATAATAATTGCATTTAATAATGTCTAGTAAGACAAATCCAATATTGTGTACTAAGCACTGCCGTGTCTAAACTGTGTCACCCCACCTTACATTTTCCTATTGTCATTTAGTATATAAGATCAATATTTCTATGTACATATTGTCAGTCCATTAACATCTATAATATACATCATCTCGATCAACAACATAGTATTATTTACCCGCAACAAAATTTATTTATATTTGTTGTGTGAAAATCATCCAAATGTGGTTAGTATTGAGTGTATGAGTAATTATTTTTATAAAAAACCAGACTTAATTGACTTATGATTTTTTTTTATGAATTAGTCGTCCAGTGCGGTAGTCAGTCTGTAGGCGATTATACAATTCTTAATGAGATCCCGAGACAGCTCGAATCATGGGCTCGGTGCTTTATCACTACGTAGTATAAAACAAAGTCGCTGTCGCTGTCTGTTCGTCCCTATATATGCTTATAATAATAATAATTTCAAGACAATTCACACAGCGCCATCTTGACCCAAGTTAAGCTAGCTAAAGCTTGTGTTATGGGTACTAGATAACTGATACATATACATATATACATAGATATATATTTTTTTTTGTAAATACATACATATTATACATATAAAACACCCAGACCGATACAAACAATCATACTCATGAATACAAATGTTTGTGCCGTGCAAGGAATCGAACCTGCGATCATCGGTCGTAAAGCGGTGTGCTAGACCACTAGACCACCGAGGTCGTCAAATGCTTAAATCTTTAAAACTACGGAGTTTCGCAATTCGACTACAAAAAGCCCAAACTCGATTAATAAATCCTCGTTTACGATAGCTAGCTATTCGTTTATTTAGTATATCGAAGTAAGAGATGAAAATAATTGCTGTTTATACTAACTGTGAACACAACAATGGCCATTAGCGAAAGTGGTTCAAAGATATCACAATTTATGAATGTACACCGACTCCAATTATAGACAGTTTACGGGTAATATTACAGAAACGTTTTATTATATGTAATTTTACGATATCGTATAATAAATTAACAAACCTCTCGATTTATAATAAATATTACTCCGACATATCTTATCATCACTTCATCACTACATAGTATAAAACAAAGTCGCTGTCGCTGTCGGTGTCTGTCCGTCCTTATGTATGCTTAAATCTTTAAAACTACGCAACGGAAGCGATTTTTTTAATAGATAGAGTGATTCAAGAGGAAGGTTCATATGTATAATATATACATAATATTGTAGAGAAACACTGATAAATTTCGAGTTTCTAATGTGATGTCGTAAATGAACACATTTTATGCGCTTACATAGCAAACGCTGGCTGGACCCTACGAGATAAATCAAAATAATGTATTGTACACTATAAAAAGGACAATAAAAAACACCGCGATGGTATATGTCTATCTCTTAAGGATAACCCATAACGACCATTTTTTATCCTTTACATTTTACGAAAAAAATGGCTTTTTACGAAGTGATTTTAGGCAATACAGCATTAATGTTTAATGCAATTAAGTACCTTAAATACATTGTTCATTTAATATACATCAATATGACTATTTACAGCATGTAATTTAAATGAATATTTCCGAAGATATTACAGATTTAAAATGCAGGGACATAGCGGTGCGGCGGTACCGGCCCGGCCGGCGGCGCTAAACAAAACATGTTTGTCTAATGACAAAAAAGCTGTAAACGTTGTTTATAAGGACATTCTGTAGTAGGTAGATATATTTAGAATCAGCATTGCACCCGTGCGAAGCCCGGGCGAGTCGCTAGTTCATTATAATTACTGACGTGACTGTATTTTAATCAACTCTTAAATTTAGTCCCAACCTCGCGCATAAATTAAATGGAACGAAACGAGAAAACATAATATATTTTAGTATAAAAATAAGTTAATCTGTTTCTGTAACAACGTGGACGTGACATTAGAATGATTCTATTTAGAAACAGACCAAAATTACTGTTTCAAAGCAGGATTGGGTATTTCGATTTCCGTAGTTTATATATGTAAAATTTAACAAAAGAAAAAACAAAATTGGTTATTTCGAATTCAAATTCAAAAATCATTTATTTATGTAGGACATTTTAGCTACTTATCAACGTCGAATTTTTTATATTATATCTTTTTCCGTTTCATTTCAGTATATAGATCCAATTGAGAAGAACTGGCAAGAAACTTAATTGAATATTTTATTTATTTATTTTAAAAGCTAGTATATTCACAATGTATATTTATATAGGTGTCTATTTAACATTAAATGAAAATCCCGTACATGAAGAACTATTGCCATGTACGCTCGTCATTCAAGTAATCGTTTAGTGAGTAATAGGCTTTGCTCAGTAAATATGATTTAACAATTGTTTTGAATTTATTTAAGGGTAAATCCAATGTATCCTTTGGTATCTTATTATAAATTTTTATACCTAATCCCATAAAAAACGTATTGACTTTTTCTAAACGATACTTGGGGGCAGTAAGTTTGTCTTTAAATCTAATATTAATGTTATGAATATTGCTGTTTTTTGGAAATAGGTAAAGATTTTTGAGAACGTATAGAATATATGAGTATATAAATTGAGAAGCAACGGTGAGAATGTCTGCCTCTTTAATTTCGGTTTCTGTAGTATATATATATGGTAAAATTAAATAGAAGAAAAATAAAAAATTACTTGAAACTGGTATTATATCTAGATCTATCGAGACAGATGATATACTATTTTATTGCTGAATTTTACTGAACTCTGATAGAGGTGTCAAAGGAAAAGGAACCGGGAACTCCACTGATTATACTCTTTAATAGAGACAAAGTTTTATATTTACTTTAAACGTTTATTTATTCACACGTTTCGACTTGTAAAATGTTAACTTACAAGGACTGTTTAAAAGAGCAACACAAATTTCTTGCTTATTCTTCTTGTGAATAGACAACTTTCCGAATTAGCGGTAGATTTAAAAAAAAATTGTTGACTATTCAAAAGTTTATTTGCATAAATGATTCTCTATTCTGTTCTATTCTATATTACTATTTACTTATGCACCGCCCACTAATCTCTGTTTGCCTTATGGTTGACTGGGAGAAAATGCCTTATGGTGTTAAGTCCTCCATATGCACCTTTATGTTTGTAAACATTCATCTATATGTGTAAGTATGTATTTAATTATAGGAGCCAACAGAATACCAGCGCTGCAGACTTATCTGTAGCTTGATGCTGAGTTGGTTGCCTCTTCATCATTGCGACAACACTCCTAAAGCCACCTCCAACCAGATTTTTTACTTTATAACATTTATAGAAATATAAATGTTATAAAGTAATCTGGTCATTTAAAATTTGTAAACTTTATTTCTATTTATTAACATGTATCTCCTCTATGGGGGGAGGGGGGGTGGAGGTGAATACCCCAACCCCCCATAGAGGTATCCCCCTTGTCAGCAACAGTAAATTACGTAAACGTTTTTCGATTAATGTATTATTATTTAGCAAAGACAATGTGAGGGTTGCCATTCGTGTAAAAAAGTAAACAGCTACCGATGATGTAATCATCATCTAGACCAGTAATTCCCAAAGTGGTCTATATCGACCCCCAGACCGACAAACTGCAAGGGGTCTACGACAGCAGTCATGTTGTTGTTTTTACTTTATGTTTTTAACACTAAACTTTACTACAGTTAGAAATTGACAAAAAATCAATACCAGCTAAGACCCCCCAGGGTCTACCCAAAACAGTAAAATATGGCAAGGAGTCTACGACACAAAAAAAATTGGGAACCTCTGATCTAGACTCCTCTACCCCCATTTCAAACCAAAATAACCAAACCAAAGCCCCCCCTCCCCCCCCCCCCCCCCCTTAAAGTGTTTACGTAATACTTGAACGGCCCCTATGCTGTGTTTGTAATTGTTGAATAAAGCATTTATCTATCTATATATATATATATGTGCATTGTTTTAATAAATAAACAAATATTTGTGTATATATGTCGATACAAGTATACAGTATGTTAACATCTGACATATTATTTTTTTTATATCACCGGTGCGACGGAAGAGTAGGTGGTTAAAAATGAGACACGTTTCTAGCTAAGAAATTACCTTAGCAACGAACGTGTCTAATAATATTCAGCTTCACGAGATAAAAACGTAGTACAATCATAATAAAAACAATCGTTATAAAAAACAGAATGCCAAAATATAAAATACAATAAAATATATAAAAAAAGCTAAGTTGTCCTTCGTCAACAAATGGTATAGCAATTTTTGTTTTTATTGGGTTGTTTAAGCTATTGTCAGGTGCAACCTGTAGCACTGCAACCTACATAGATCTATTGTGCTCGCTCTTTTTCAGAGTTCGCTACCTAGACCCGTCATGGACAAGAACTGAAGGATATTCTTAGGAGCGATGGTTTTTATCTCCTCAGTAAAGAGTATAAACTTTCCAAAGGAGATATTTCATTTATACATGAGTGGGCTGTGTACATAGGATGTGTAGTGGCGTTTCCTCTTCAGTTTGGCAAAATCTGCAGATTAGTGGTATAGTAAAGTTGAGACTGTAGAATATAGATTCTTACAAAATATGTTGTGACCTGATCTTGGGATATCCATGTAGGCAACCCATCTCAGTCATCTGTAGCACTACAATATCTCATCGTTCAGCCTGGAATATAGCTTACAAAGCCAGCTGATGGCTGCAATACAGACAGACATCCGGGCAATCTTTCTACGCTACCTGTTTTTAGAATGCATTAACACTCACCTTCATTACTTGTGGTATGCTCCCAGTCCCAACTTATAATAATAATAATAATAATAAAGTGGAGAAAACCAGCAATAGCTGAGAAAAAATAAAGAATAACAATAATAATAATAATAATCTAATAACAATTCACACAGCGCCATCTAGACCCGAGTTAAGCTATCTAAAGCTTGTGTTACGGGTACTAGATAACTGATACAAATACATAGATATTTTTTTTTTGTAAATATATACATATTATACATAGAAAATACCCAGACCGATAAAAACAATCATACTCATATATACAAATGTTTGTGCCGTGCGAGGAATCGAACCCGCGACCATCGGTCGTAAATCGGTGTGCCATACCGCTAGACCACCGAGGTCGTCAAACTTATAAACCTCCCAATGCTTTCAATATTCACATTTACATATCTCCTGTTTGATAATAATAAACACTCCAACCTTTCGCTCCAAAACTCCCGCTACATCAGTTCCATCCATCCATCAATCTACTTGTCAATGTCACAAAGATTATTTCGGCTCTGGCCTCTGCCGTTTCGTTCCAGGTTACTCTGAATGCCTTAGATAAAAAAACATGACTTTACCATTTTTAATTAATGGTGCCTCACACGATATTTAACACTTTGATGGTACATTTCTACCACATGTCCAATTACATCTCGGTGGTCTAGCAGTTTAGCATACTGGCTTACTATAGTCGTGGGTTCGATTCCTCGCATGGTACAATCATTTGTATAGTCATAAGTATGTTTGTTTGTATTAGTTTGGGTGCTTTCTATATATTGTAGATATGCATTGCCAAAAAGAATTATTGGAGATACTCAAACAATAATATCGGCTGTTTAGTATCGATAACACAAGCTCTGCTCAGTTTGGGACTAGATAGCAATGTGTAATTTTGCTGAGTTATGAATTATTTGTCATGATTGTCCTAAGATTCAATCTGAAATTACCGCTAACAAAATGACAGATTTGTGAATGTATATATGTATAATAATAATAAATAACCCTGAACAATTAACACAGCGCCATCTAGTTCCAAGCTAAGCAGAGCTTGTGTTGTAAGCAACTAATATAAACACTTAGATATATATCTTTTGTAAATACATACATAATATACATAGAAAACACCCAGAGCGATACAAATAAATCATACTCATGAATACAAATGTTTGTACCGTGCGAGAAATCGAAACCGGGACCATCGGAAGGAAAGCAGTCCTATATCGCTACACCACCGAGACTGTCTATAAATATATATGTACGTAATTAGTTGCTAAACCTTGTATGGGCACTAAATGTATGAGTCTCATACATTTATCATGAGGGGCAGCGTGTGTGAGACAGACGTTTACTGTATCTACGTGTATTCTGAGCAATCATAAAATTTTATTGTCCCAGCCCAAAAGGGAAATAAACTACCCAATTAGGAATATTACTCGAGTTTTATACGTTTGTCTGTAAATTTGTTGATTGAGATTCTCGATAAGGTGATAAATAGAATAATCTACAAGCTGTTAACAAACGAAATAGTTCTCTGTTTCCTAGCAGTCTAAATATAGCTCTAATAGAATTTGTATTTATTAATAGGCTCTCATATACTTCTAGAACAGTCTATCAAGTATTCTACTACAACGCAGTGGGGATAGTGGCACCAGGCGATGATGATGATGATGATGTAATCCCGGCCGATTTCGGCCACGGCAACTGTCTTCAACTTCAGTTTTGCCGTTGATGTGCATGTGACTTATGTAGCCAATTTTGTCTCTGAAAACCCTTGTACATTGCGGACATGACAGCACATCCCTCACATAATTATAGCTGTTAGCCGCAGCTGGTCGGGCTTCCAGCTCGTCGCGTCTGGCATCCAGCTCAAGGTCCGCAGGTTCTCAAAAGCTTTGACGCTAGATTAAACAAGCGCTTTCCACTCCGGCCGTCCAGCTTACTGCTCTCACAGCGAAGAATTGATGTCGCACTGCTTCATGTGTCGCTTCAGGACAGGTAGTGCTAGTGATGGCAGATTACGTCGTTATAATATACTACAGTATAATACAGTAGTATTATAAAGTATACGACGTCGCCGGAATCGCGACGGTACGCAAACTCGACCTCTAAACTTCGGCAATGGAGCTTGTAGGTGGTTTTTTAAGGGTATTTTTTTTATTGGGTTGTTTGGGCTATTGTCAGGTACCTGTAACACTTTTTCTGCTTGATTGTGCTCGCCTTTTTCAGAGTTCGCTACCTAGACCCGTCAGGGACAAGAATTGAAGGATATTCTTAGGAGCGATGCTTTTTATCTCCTCGGGAAAGAGTGTAAACTTTCCAAAGGAGATATTTCGTTTATGCATGACTGGGCTACAGCCACATAGGATGTGTAGTGGCGTTTTCAGTTTGGCAAAATCTGCAGATTTTTTTTGTGATACCGTACATACACCAAAATAACTTTTTTTACCATTTTTGTCTATCTGTCTGTTTGTTCCGGCTTATCTCAGAAATATCTGGACCGATTTTGATGGGACTTTTATTGGCAGGTAGCTGATGTAATAAGGAGTAACTTAGGCTACTTTAATTTCAGAAAAAATAAAATTCCACGCGGAAGAACGCGATTACAGCTAGTAAAATATATAGATAAAAAGTTTTATAAAACAGTTTCCATTAAATAACTTTGTTGGAACCGTATTTCAAATTAAATGCTTATACATTTTCGGTATGGTTCGTAATTACTGTCCTAATATTGTGTGCTCGATGTGCGTACATACTCGTAGCACCTATTAATTTGTGTTATTAATTAGGGCACCCAACAGCCAGGCTTGCTAAATACAGTTTATAGATGTACATAATTTGCTGTAAGTTATAATGAACAGACTGCTGTAACTTGAAATTTAAGTTCAAGTAATCCTTTTTTTTTCGAACTATTTTAAGGCCGCAGCTCAGATTTAACTTATCACAAATCAGCTGTTACCATCGACTTTGTCCGGGTGGATTAAGTTTTTAATGAAAATCTCGTAATAAAAAAAAAACAATTGAATTTTTAAACATCTGGTAAAGAAAGATCTTGAAACAGGGCTAATACTCCGATATAGTGGATATCTTATTATTAATATTATAAACTCGAAAGGTTGTGAGTATAGATGGATGTTGTGGCGGGGTCTTTTGTATTGAGTTGATATGTGAGATGATATATTTACTAATAATAATAATAATAAGTTTATTGTGCAAAAAACAGTTATAAAAATGGACTTAACCAAGGTTCTATATCTACTATATATTCACTTTTTAAATTATACTAATTTAAAATGTTTATGTAAACAAATCGTTTGTATATTAAAAAGTATATATATGTAAAATAAAAAGAAGAATCAGATACAATATTTAAGTCTCAATATAACATTATGTCACTGTGTCGTAAATAATAAATAATATCTACGTTTGCAGCAGAATTGTTTTGTTTTTTTTATAATATTTTACAATAATGTCAATCAGTATTTCACAACTAAACTATTATTAAACCGTAATCGGTGAAGAGGCCGTATATACACCTAACAATGGATAAACATCCATTGTTACTCTTTCACGCAAAAACTTATCGGGGACGAATCACTTGTAGCTAAGAGGCTTCAAAGTCTTAATCACCGACGTAAAGTAGCTTGTCTATCGGTGTTCTATAGGCTCCATTTTGGCGAATGTGCTCAAGAACTGCACAACCTCATTCCTCCAGCACCGTTCCATCAACGTACAACAAGACGTGGAGAGCGGCTCCATCCCTACACTATTGACATCCCAGCTGCTCGAACTAACCGTTTTGCATCATCTTTCCTTATGCGAGCAGCTAAGGAGTGGAACTCTCTACCAGCGTCTATTTTTCCTGCCTCTTACAACATTGGGTCTTTTAAGTCAAGAGTGAATAGGTATTATTTGAGCTTGCGTGTAACAGCTTAGACCACATCATCACTTAACATCAGGTGAGATTGCGGTCAAACGCGCTCAAATTATGATATAAAAAAAAAAAAACTACTGAACGGATTTTGATGAAAGTTTACTATAATATAGCTTATACATCAGAATAACACATAGGCCATAATTTAAAAATATGTTATGTAAATTGAGCGAAATATGTGTAATGTTATATGTCAAGTAAGTGTGATGCTAAGAAGTTGCGCGGGTCAGCTAGGAAATAATAATTCTAAGATACAAGTAGCCCAATTTACTCATTATTTATAACTTATCTGCAAGGAAAGTTCCGTCAAAATTGGTCCAGCCGTTCCAGAGGTACAGAACAGAACAAGAATAGAATAGAAAATCATTTATTCAAATAAACTTACATTGAAGCACTTTTGAATAGTCATCACATTTTTTTAATCTACCGCTCATTCGAAGAACTGTCTCATCATAAGAAGAACGAGCAAGAAACTTGCGTGTTGCTCTTATAAATAATTTAATTCTTACTTTACAATTTAAGTTTAAGTGTGTGAATACAAACTACCGATTAGCACTAATTCAGTTAAATAATCAAACAAACAAAAAAGAAAAATACATATAAAGAACAAAATAAAAAAAAAACTGTAAGTATAGTATATGTATTTATTTTCATATGCATTTATTAGAAGGCTGTTAATTTAAAATTACAAACATACACTGAAGTGTCAAGTAAAATCTATACATTTTTTTTTATACTCCTGTGGTGGTAAACAAGCATACGGCCCATCTATTCGTAAATGGTTACCGTAGCCTATGGACGCCTGAAACACCAGGGGTGTCACATGCGCGTTGCCGACCCTCAAGAAACCATAATATACTAATAATAGTAAGGACAATTCTCACAGCGCCATCTAGTCCTAAACTAAACAGATTGTGTTATAATATTGTTGCGGCCTCCTTAACAGCATTGCTTGCTGACCGGATGTAAGACCAGGATAGAGAGAACAATTAACAAGGGACAGATACGAATACGACAGATAAATACGGATGACATAGAAATTTGACTAATTATATTTTACATTATAAACAAGCTCTCTGTTCATTAACGACGAGATTCTTAACCGTCGACCGACCAGCTGATCGTTCAAATATTACTATACATCTGATATAGTTGCTGAAATATTTTTTTTTTATTATAGAGCAAACATATAAACCTACCCAGATATACAAACAGTTATACTCATAAATACAAGTGTTTGTGTAGTGCAAAGAATCGAACCAGCGACTATCGGAAATGAAAATTTATTTATTTGTCCCTTACTTTAGCTGTAATAAACCGATATGAAAAAAGACGTATTAATTAAGTTTCGATATAACACAAGTTGCCCAGTTGAAGTTGGTAAAACTTGGCCAGCAAATGTAAATAATTCGACGTCTTCCAGCGTCACACTGGCTCAGTTGAGTCACCGACACAGAAAGTATGTTTTAGGCTCTTCGTACACCACGCTACTCAAATCTTCGATGACGATGTTGTATAGTACATTATATAGATAACTGATTTATTGCCAACATAACACAAATAACACAATTTACAATAAGACACAAAATGAGAAATAAATAATTACATAGAAAGTTGGCAATAGCAGCTGCCTCAGCTGTTGCTGATATAAGCACAACCTTAATGAGGTGCACCTATACAGCGCTGGTTTTCAGGCAGCTCACATTACTCATTAGAAAAACTAAGATGCGGGTTTTTTACTATATAGAGATACATATTTTAATATTATTTATTATTATTATTTATTATTAATATCACAAAAATTTGCATCACATAACATTCTTACATTTGTAAAATAAAAATAAATACACTCTTATATAAAACTATATACATATGTGTAGTTGGTAATGAACAAGTGCATCTTAATATAATACTACTCATGATTCAGAACGCAACAGTTTACTAAGTACCTACTTATTTACAATATTAACACGAATTCACGTTACATAGGCTTTTTATGCACCTGGGCACCTGCAGCAAATGTTAATATTGAGTTATCATAGGTGGCTTTTAAACGGATATTATATAGAATTTATTTACGCAATATGTATCTATACTTCACAAGGTTTTCACAACACAAGACTATGGAGAATTCATCAGTTAGCACAAAGACAAGTAAATAGTACAAAATTTGTTTTATAATAGATGGATGTAAAAATGGTACTTAGCGGACATTATTATAAAGTATTACTGTATCTATCCCAAGACTACAATAGACACAATCCTATACAAGTACGTGAAACGAGATTAGCTATAATTATTATGTTAGAATATCATGTAAGACAAATCATTGGTTTAAATTTATTAGTGCCACTAGCATCTAAACTAGGCCGTGCCTGTGTCTTAGATGCCAGTTCTCCCAATGACATTTATATATATTTTCTTAAATTCGTGAATTAACTTAGTAATTATTAGTGTACCATATATATAGTATTATGTATACTAGTGTATATATACACACACAGATATCAAACTTATGACAAAGAATGTTAAATCCAAAATTAGTGTTTTTTCCAACGTACACATTACTACCAACAATATCAACTTATTGTGGGTAGTACTAATATTGTGTGTACAGTGAATGAACATAAAGTAAATCACTACTATGACTGTGGACTTGCGAAATTATTCCTTGATGAATATTTATTAATGATACACGGTACATACAATAAAATTAGTCTGTTAATACAAATACTAATACACATGTCCCTTTGGTATTTATTTACAACCGCTAATATTACTTATATACTAAGTTATATAAGTATAAGCATGTTATGTATATTATGGATGTACAAACTGTTCACAAGTTAAACATGATTTATAATATTATTATATATATGTATATTCACTGAATTATTGTAAACAAGTCTTCAATACTATGATAACTTTGCGGTTTAAGCCAGGAGCTTAACACCATTTTACAATTAATATAATTTAGGTTATAAAGTTCAAGTACATTATTTAATTTATTATATAACATCGGTCCCAAGTAATACTGGAATCTACGCATAAATTCAGTTTTTACGTAATTATGTGGACAGACCTTATGTTTTCGGCGTTTTGTTATTGGTTCTAAGGTGTAATAGAGCTTGGAGTGTTGAGAAAGAACGGTGTCTCGAATAAATAACTTTCGAACAGACAGAACATTAAAGTCCGTGTATAGTTGTGCAGTAGGATATCGAAATGTTTTGAAAGAAGTTACTTTTAACAAAGCTCGTTGAGCTCGCTCTAGCTTTATAATGCGGGTTTTGTGTGCTCCGCCCCATGAAGTTATACAATAGGTCAATATCGATTGGGCTAGTGAGAAGTAAATTGTTTTCAGCAGTTTTGAGTCAGCTATATGACGTAAAATTTTAAATACATAAATAAGTCTTCGCACTCTTTGAGATAGTTGGTCGATTTGTGGTGCCCATGACAGTGTTTCATCCAAAAGAACTCCAAGGTAATTTATAGTTTCCGATCTATTCAAGTTATTACTACAATTGCATGTTGATTTATCACTGAGTATATTATCACAATAATGAATTTGAATTGAAAAGTTCTGTATACTTGATATTTGTTGTTTTGTGAGGGCAAAGGTGATATATTTAGTTTTAGAAGTGTTTAGTGTTAAGACGTTTTGTTTGAGCCATTGAAAAACCTTCCGAAGACCTAGTTCTGATACCATCTTAACCTGCTCCCATGTGTGATTGTGAAATATAAGGGCGGTATCATCAGCGAATGTAAATATTTTACAGTGAGATATATCGAGATTGCACAAATCATTAATGTATATGAGAAAAAGGCTTGGACCAAGTACACTGCCTTGAGGGACACCGTATGATACAGAAACTTCAGAGCTGCAATAACTACCTATTTTAACTTTCTGGGTACGATCACTAAGGTAGTCCCTAAACAGAGCCAGTACATTACCTCGAATACCGATCTTATTCATCTTGTTCAGTAGAATTGGAATGGATACTGAATCGAACGCCTTGACTAGGTCTAGAAAGACGCCAATGCATTTATCTTTTTCATTCAGTTGGGAAGCAACATATTCCGTTAAATTTGAAACTGCTTCGCTTGTTGATTTGCCGGCTCTAAAGCCATATTGGTTCGAGGATAACACATTCTCCTTTTCCAAAAATAACATTAATTGCCTATTCATAATTTTTTCTAGAATTTTTGAAAGCGCTGATAATACTGAAATAGGACGATAGTTAGAAGTGCAGTCGGGATCACCAGTCTTATAGATAGGGTGTATTATAGATATTTTAAACACTTTAGGGAAAATGCCGCTCGAAATACATAGATTAAAGATGTGTGTTAGAATGGGGGCTATTTTGTTCTTTGTCATTTTCAGGATATTTGTAGATATGTTATCCCAGCCAGTGGCACAATCATTTTTGAGATTAATAATAAGACTTTCAATTTCATGTTGTGATGTTCCCAGCATAACCATGGAATTTGAAGGAGACTTCGAAGTATTTTTTGGAGTCTGCGAGTATGAGCATGGTTGTCCTTCCAATTGGCTAGCAAGGTCTCGACCCACATTAGCAAAGTATTTGTTGATGTTATGTACAGCTATCTCAGGAGTTTTATGTGTTCTAAGAAGGTCCATTTGAGGTGTTTTTTTTATTTCCGTATTAGTAAATGTTTTAATCAATTTCCAAGTCTTTTTAGGGTCGTTAGCATATTTTTTTAGTTGATTTCCTTCATATGTTTTTTTTAACCGTTTCAATAAATCATTACAGTAGTTTTTATAACGATTATAACTAATTTTCAACACTTCATTAGTAGGCTCCTTTCTACATTTCAAGTGCATTTTATCTCTATTTTTAGTACATCGTACAAGCCCTGGTGTCATCCACGGTTTGGTACATTGCATTTTTCTAGGTGTATGAATTGTGGTTGTGTTTTTTAGAATAATACTAGAAAGTTTATCTACAAACATATCAGCGGAGTAATTAGCATCATTTGAATTCATTATACAATCGAAATTAGTTTGATCAATTTGGGAGTAGATTGCGTCGTAGTTAATTCTTGTTTTAATAATTTTTGATTCCATTTTATTTTTGTCATCTAGATTTATGGAAGCAAGAACTCCTGCGTGGTCTGTCAAGGGAGCAGTTAAAACTACAGTAGTTATGGGCAATCTTGATTTGATCATTGCGTGATCAAGACAGTTATTTTCACGGGTAGGATATACGTGACCAATCATAATACCGTGACTAGCCAGTAGATTTAGATAATCAGATGATTTATTGTCACTGTGGCTCTTTTTTACATCAATATTTATATCTCCCATTAATATAATATTTTTGTAGTTAGAATAACTGTTTAAGAGATTATCTAAAGAGTTAATGAAATTATTAATATTTTGAAATGAGGGGGATCTGTATATGCCTATTATAACAGTATCAGGTTTTAACTCTACTACAACGCATGAGGCGTCAGTCAAGATATGCTCCTTTACTGAACAATTTAGCCCTTGTTTTGTGTATACCACAATTCCGTCATTCTCATTATAGTTATTTTTAGAATGAAATGTGTTATATCCTTTTAAACATGGAAAGTGAGTTGTTTTGCTATTCCATGTCTCTGTTAAAATATATATCTCGCAATCTAAATCAATCCTTGACAATAAAACTTCAAAATTAGTGAAATTTTGAGAGATGCTTCTGATATTTTGGGTCATGATTATTATGTTTTTACAGTCGGGATGCTGGGATTTTAACCTTAATTTACAAGTTTCCGGTTCACACAAATATGCTTCTCCCGCCGATATTTTGTCAATATTCTCAGTTAAGTTGCTATTGTTTAAAAAATCGAATTTGATTATTTTGCTTAATTGACTTAGGTATATCGATTACACAATGTAGAATAGAGATTTGAGTAATGCTTAATTTATATGAGTTAGTTTTATAAATGTGTGTGCACGTAATCAAAATAATTGATGTATATAATGTCCTAATCAACACATCAGCATATAATAATTTAGTTCCATTTGTATGTCTATTAGATTTGTAAATGAAAGCTTTACAGTAGGAAATCAACTTAGCATAATTAAAATATACGTAAACTAAATAAATAATTTTGATTGTATATAAAATAACCTTAATCATACCTAGTCATAGAACACTTTTTAGTTCTGTGAGCTGGGTTTCATCCTTGATTTCAATGTGACGTGAATCCTCGCTTTTTCTTAGGTATATTTTGCCATTATTAGACCAGCAGTATTTGTAATTCTCAGATTTTGCGACATCTCGAGCCAAATAGAATAATCTTCTTGCTTTCCTAGTTAAGGATTCTGAAATATAAATGGCACTTATTTGGCCATCTAATCCGATATGTGTAGTGTTCAGACGATTCGACGGGTTCTTCTTATTATATTCTTTTGCGCTTCTGATAACGTCATATTTTAAGACACTTGTGGTGAATTCAGCGACAATAGTGCTTTTATCTCCTCTTTCATTCAAAACAACTACGTCTTTTATATCTTTATTAGAGACGCCGGCATTTATAGCTCTGCAAGTGTTTTGTACAATATTGCACAATTCTTCCTTAGTTTTTTTCATTTTCAGAATTGGTAGGTTTCTAATTTCAATAGATGATGACTTCAAGGTTCTTTGCATTTCTTCAACTTTATTTTCCAGCACCGCTATTTGAGTGATATGACATTTCCTCTCGTTTTCTAACAGTTCTACTTTCTTTCGCATGTCTTCATATTGGTAACTTATGAATTCCAATGATTTTTCAATATCTTTGTTTGATTCCTTTATTTCAGAATTCTGTAGCTTAATTACAGCAACGTCAGCAACGAGCTTATTCAAAATCGTATTTTGGCTTTCTTTCCATTCAGACATCATATTTTTGATATCATCCGAGGGATATTTGTCCTCGGGAGAACCTCTTCGTCGCTTGGAACGGTGCATTTGAAAGACTGGTGCTGGATTATCTTTCTTAATAGATGCTACGTCTGAATCTGACATAGTATGTTGGATTTCACTAACTGGAGGTGACCGAATAACTTTAGGCATATTTCAATCTTTGAAGTCGTCACTTCAAAGTTTCTGTAGTCGCATAGACGCTTCACAGATAGTTGAAACCGGTTTATACTGAGTTCTCTGTCTTGGTTACTTGTATTGTAATATAGTTCTTGTTATTCTGGACGATGCAACAGGTTACAGTAAATATGACTCACTATTTGTTGAAAAGAATTTTTAAATAATTATTAGTAGTGAACACGTCTTGTCGCTATCGCGGTCCGAGCGGGAGGACATATAAATTTAGTACATTTAAAATAATAAAAAAAAAAAATAAGATCTAGGATACACAAATATGAATATATATAAAATGAATTACAATATTCAATGCTCATAAAAACCAAAATCAGTTACAATAACAGTATGAAAAGAAAAAAAATTACAAAGATAAAAAGAAAAGGCCAATCCGTGTCACCGCTCTCAATCATAGTATGTAGTAACATATACGAGTACAAGCCCATAGGCCATGTACCTATATATTATTGGTACATACTATATTAACTATGACTATTCAAAAGTGCTTCAATGTAAGTTTATTGGAATAAATGAATTTCTATTCTATTCTATTCTATTAGACTATGATACCCATATGTTATGTTAATATTCAGTATCCCAATTACTTAAAATTTATTTTTCCAGTAAAACTCTTTCCAATTTACATTTGAAACTAAATTGGGACATTGGATGGGACACACATTAGTATCGAGTAGCGCATGGTCCGTACACGACACTGTATCGCAAGATGCAAAACGCCTATTCAGTCACTAATAGGCGTAGAGGCTGAATAGCTCACATGTTTACAAAGTGTGTAATGCTCCGCCATCTTGGAATACGCCGGGACTTATGTAGCGACCATCTCGGCCGACAGGTAGTGCACGACTGACGCGATGTAAGTCGCGGGATGAACGGCGACACGACTCGAGTACTTTTTTTACGGACTACTCTAATGCTGTTGGCCGCAGCTGACCTTAGTGGCTGGGCTGACGAGTGGGCAGAGAAGTGAGTAGCGCGAGAGTGTAAACACTAGTAGAAACACTTCCCATGCCATTGACATATTTCCGGCAGCGCGAGTGGCAGGGGAAGCGGCTGAATGTAAACGTAGCATTACAGCTTCACCGGACGATAGGGGGCGAGTGTACATGGCACTCCAAACCAAAGGAAGGACTTATGGAGCAGCTGAAGGCAAACTCCTGCCTGACGGATATAACTAGTCGGGGGGCACCGCTAGGGGTACGAACCTCGGCTCAGGCCATCGTAATATCGATCCCCGTTTGAATTGGACTGGGGATGGATCGGAGTGGACGACTCCGACAATGGATTTATTTGGCGGTAGTCGCTGGAGACTAAAATCGTAGAGTACCGAAGAATTGAGTAGCCTTGTGTACGAAAGGCCTTAGAATTATGAACACGGATAAGTGCGCTCAAAGTTGACTTAACTTCAGAACTAATAACTCTACATTTTGCTTATTCAAGTTTCGAACTTCAGCAGTGACATACGGGCATATATTACCATGTTATATCGTCTAAACTGTTAGAAAAGTAGCTGGTGAATAGCAATGTCTTCATTGTTCATAAGTTCCGCCCTCACGTGAACTACGGAATTGAATGTAATAAAAAAATAAAAGGGCTAAAACGGTAGAACAGAACAGAACTGAACAGATGTAGATATGTGACTGCAGTTTTTTCATCTACCGTCACTATATTGTTCAACGAAAGGTAGATGGAAAAACTGCTGTCAGCTATCTACATTGACATCGCTGTTACTCCAGTCAGCTCGTGACCACGACTAGTGCAACCTAGTCGAAACGTCGAGAAAGGTAAATACCTTTATTTACCATAAAATGATTCGTGTTAAGACCCGGTTCATAATATAAATAATATACACGTAATTTGGTTCAAAACAAAACTTCAATGTTTACTACAATAAATAGGGAAAAAATCGTCTAATTATAATGAACCTCCAATTTATCGCAATAAGTCTTCTAAATATATATAACTCGAAGGTGACAGACTGACTGACATAGTGATCTATCAACGCACAGCCCACCACTGGACGGATCGGGCTGAAATTTGGCATGCAGGTAGATGTTATGACGTAGGCATCCGCTAAGAAATGATTTTGATTAATTCTACCCCCAAGGGGATGAAATAGGGGATGAAAGTTTACATGAAACTTTGTCAATTCTAAACCGATCGGGCTGAGACTTTGCATGCATAAAGCTACTATGACGTAGGCATCCCCTAAGAAATGATTTTGATAAATTCCACCTCTAAGGGGATAAAATAGGGGATCAAAGTTTGTAGAAATATATAATTCTTAGATTTTGTGGGCCCTAATTTGTCATACACGCTAAACAAAAGTAAAGCCGCAAAAATTACACCTAATTAATAATATTACTTACTACTACGCGAGCGAAGCCGCGGGCAAAAACTAATTAAATATAAGGATATTAATTTGAAATAGCTTGTTTACGAGTGAATTCGTCAGCTTTTTTTATTTGCGTTTCAAAATGAAATGCGAAGTAATGGAAAAAGGTATTACTGAGTCGCGGAGTCGCTGATGTGTGGCGTCCTTTTTGCTTTCTTCTTTCCTGGTGTATTTTCAAGATTATTTATACGTTTCTTTAAATAGAACGTAAATATATTTATACATAGAATTTTTAAATGGAATCTCACTTTGAACAATTACGCAGTGAGTCTACTTCATAAAAATAACTTTGCTGACTTGTTAGTTAGAGCAAAGCCTATTATTCACTAAACGATTACTTGTATGACAAGCGTGCATGGCAATAGTTGTTCATGCACGGGATTTTCATTTAATGTTAGACATAGACAGTTATATAAATATACTTAGTGAATAAACTGGCTTTTAAAAAAATATATATTCAATTGAGTTTTTTGCTAGTTCTTCTCAATTGGATCTGTATACTAAACTGTACGGTACGGAAAAAAATAAAATTGTAATGTAATAAATTTTACCCCTTGAACGTTATAGCAGGTTTATGCATGCAAAGTCTTAGCCCGATCGGTTTAAAATTGACAAAGTTTCATACAAACTTTTATCCCCTATTTTATCCCCTTGGGGGTAGAATTAATCAAAATCATTTCTTAGCGGATGCCTACGTCATAACATCTACCTGCATGGCAATTTCAGACCGATCCGTACAGTGATGTGCGTTGATAGATCACTATGTCAGCCAGTCAGTCACCTTAGAGTTATATATATTTAGATATGAGCTTGCTGTGAACCAGCATCTCCAGACAGCTGGAGCGCATTCAACAAGGTTTTAACGACCCGTATTATGCGAGAGTACGACCCGGCTGAATTAAGGAACCCTCAGCAGCCATCTCTAGCACCGACTAAAAGCGTACAGAGAGTCAGTCAGCTTTTAAAAGCGCCTTGCATCCTTGACTTGCACTCAATCGAGGTGCCACCAACGTTAGACTTGAAAAGCCGCGTCGCTAATGACAAACGCTTTTATAGCAATTAAAAAGCTCACAGTAGGAACTAAGTTCTTTGGTTGTTTAAAAAACATCAAAAGGTTCAGTGTTTGAATCAATGAATAGAATTATACAGTCTAATTAAAAAAACAAATTCAAAATATCTATATTCGTGTAGGTCTATTACAGACTCTTATGATATATCAAATCTACCGTCAATTCGGAATGATTTCGAGGTGAGAAGAACTGATGAGAAACTCAGCTCGTATTATTTTCAAATAAATGTTGTACATATTTACAATAATACAGATTCATTTAAATTCAAATTTGTGAGAATAGAATGACCACCAGCATATGTTATTGCAAATGCAAAAAGTCTAATCAGTGTAAACCCGAACAGACCAGGCCTCACAAGCATACCCGTTCACGAGTATGACGGATGAGCCAGCCATCATTGCAACCATATTAGAATACTTTAAAACTTAGCAAGCTTATTTTTTCAAATGAGCTTGTACATATTTCTAAAATAAAATATCATTTTAAAATTCAAATTTCTATTGGAATTATATCAAAAGTAAATAGTCTAAGCAGTGAATCCGAACAGACCAGTCCCCACAAACAGCACCCGTTCACGAGTATGACGGATGAGGCAGCCATCGTTTCACTCAACCACATAAGAGCAAGCACATTAGGCCCACCACGCCACCACAAGTTTGAACTTTATAGTGAGCATGACCTTTAATTGTAATCTATACATATAAATAAAATTGGAGTGTCTGTTTGTAATATTGAAATAACCATTTCTTACATGCATATGAATATAAATACGGTACATACACAAAATAACATTATTTACAATTTTTGTCTGACTATTTGTTCCGGCTAATCTCTGAAATGGCTGGACCGATTTTGACTGGACTTTATTTGGCAGGTAGCTAATATAATAAGGAGTTACTTAGGCTACTTATAATTTAGAAAAATAAAGTTATTTTCCACACGGACGAAGTCGCTGGTACAGCTAGTTAGATATAAGAATAGACTAAAAGAGCTAGATTCTGTTCAGTGGATAAGTCAAGTTGAAGTGTTGGTGTTGAGTTAGCACTATTGAACACTAGAAGTCACTTCAAGAAATTTCTAGAACAAAATAGTAACGCGATAGTACTACTAGAAAGTACCTATTGCCAAAAACTGAAGTATAGTTGTGTGGGCGGTTGAACACATAGTTTGTAACTGTGGAGAAGCACCATCTCATATCCAATACACATGTTAAATATAAATACTGTAAATTAAATATTGTAATGGTTGAAAACTGTGTTTGGTATAGCCTAGAGATGTGCTAATAAACATAACGAGTTAACTCGAGTTAATTTTTTTTTTATTTTTTTGAACAAATCTAATGTTTTTGGGCGCAGCTATCCTTGAAAGCGTCACCGAATTTTAGGGGCCGTAGAAATGACACTTTAAAGACGCGGAAGGTCTAGGAACGCATAATCATTTTATTGATAACAATCGGACGAATATGCAAAAAAAAATGATAACAACCTTACCTCAAATCGATATTGAAATTTGAAATTGAAATATTTGTGACGAGTGAAAATTATACGGTATGAAATGATCGGAAAATTTCATGTCATTGTTCGATGACAGAATCATGCTCTCGCTCTTTCACTTGATTCATTCATTTACCAGTTGAATTCTTCCAACTCGAGTTAACTCGAGTAGACACATCTCTAGTATAGCCTATGCTGTAAATAATATAAATGACGTAGTGGAGTAACTTGAAATAGTCATGCTCGCTATAAAGTTCAAACTTGTGTCGGCGTGGTGGGCCGAGTCGATGTGCTCCCTATAATATGATTGAGTGCAACGATGGCTGGCTCATCCGTCATACTCGTGAACGGGTGCTGCTTGTGGGGACTGATCTGTTCAGGTTGCGAACACTGATTAGATTTTTTGTTTTTTGTAATAGCATATGCTGGTGATCACTCTATTCTCCCAATTATGAATCTGTTGTATTGTAAACATGTACAACATTTATTTAAAAAGAATACGAGCTGAGTTTCTTGTCAGTTCTTCTCATCTCGATATCATTCCGAACTGACGATAGATTTGACACATCATAAGAGTCTGTAACAGACCTACATGAATAAAGATATTTTGATTTTGAATATGAAACACAGTACATCGTGTATAGAGGTTTAATATGATAATAATAACACTCCTGGACAATTCACACAACGCCATCTAGTCCCAGCTATGGGTACTAGACAGCTATATAATAAACACTTAGCAACTTTCATTTTTGCTATACATAGAAATCACATGTAAAATTCAAGTAATTAATATAATTATACTACTGAAAATCAGTAATTAAGAGGCACGCATATTTTAAACACCCAGTACGCTGACAAATAACTATTCAGGACTTCCCAGGACACTTCAAAAACTGGGACATGTCCTGGAAAAACAGGACGGTTGGTAACTCTAGGCTAAATCAAGGTTAGTTCGAATAATGCCTCTGGTTCAAATAGCGTGCTATAGTTGCTGTAATCAGAAAGATTGCTTGTTTGCAAAGTCGTAACTAAGTTCAATTTAGAACTTCTTTCCGTTAGTATCGGGTGTCCAGTGATGTTATATATTAAACTAGTACTCGCCCCGGATGTACATGTATTATACATATAAACTTTCCTCTTGAATCACTCTATCTATTAAAAAAAACCGCTTAAAAATGTGTTGTTTAGTTTCAAAGACTTAAGTATACATAGGAACGGACAGAAAGCGTCGGCGACTTTGTTTTATACTATGTAACTATATACTCGCCCCGGCTTCGCACGAGTGTACATGTATTATATATATATAAACCTTCCTCTTGAATCACTCTATCTATTAAAAAAACCGCTTCAAAATCCGTTGCGTAGTTTTAAAGATTTAAGCATACGTAGGGACGGACAGACAGCGACAGCGACTTTGTTGTATAGTATGTAATGACGATAATGATACATTAATAAAATAGAACTTAATTTAATCACTTTTGAATAATCAACAATTTTTTTTTAAATCTACCACTATTTAGGAAAGTTATCTCATCACAAAAAGAACGAGCAAGAAACTTGTGTGTTGCTCTTTTAAATAATCCTTGTTAGTTTACATTTACAAGTCGAAACGTGTGAATACAAACTACCAACCAGCACTAATTTATTACGGTCAAATACAAATATACAATACGATTAAATCAGTCGTAGTGATAAGAGCAGACCAGTCTCTACAAGCAGCACTAGTTTACGAGTATGACGGATGAGCCAGCCATCACTGCGATCGACCATATTTTAGGGAGCCCAGTGAATTTGACTCGAGTTATCTCGAGTCAGCACACCTCTACTCTTAGGTCTGCAAGACTCGACTCTCTCTGCCTACCTCGTAGGGTCTGGTAATGTTATACAAACGAAATTGAACGTAGAAGTCAATATGAACGTGATCATTTTGTGTTGATTTGCATAAACATGGGAACACAAGTTGATTTTATACAAATCTATTTGAACATTATGGAAATGGGCACCGGAATTGAGAATTAAATAGCGACCCCTGCCGAACGAGATGCGGATCTTGTTTGTTCTCGATCGGCGCCATACAGGAACGGTACTTTTTATAAATTGTCTATACAGACATACGTAGATATATTTTATGTATATATAAAATGCGCAATTTATTTATTTGCTTTTATACATATCTTTATTATTACAGAGTATAAAACAAAGTCGCTGTCGCTGTCTGTCCCTATATATGCTTAAATCTTTAAAACTACGCAACGGATTTTGAAGCGGTTTATTTTTATAGATAGAGTGATTCAAGAGGAAGGTTTATATATATAATACATGTACACTCGTGCGAAGCCGGGGCGTGTAGCTTGTGTAATATAATATTAAAAAAAAATAACTGATCACTATACATGTAATATTAGAGAAAAAATCAAATAATTACGACTTTATAAATATTATAAACTTAGCTATTGTAATATTAGCTATCGGTACGTGATAGTCTCATCAAATATTTTTTTTAAAATAACATTCAACAGAGCAACACGCAAGTTTCCTGTTCGTTCTTCTTGTGATGAGCCTGCGTTCCGAATAAGTGGTAAGATAGACAGACGGATAGACGGACAGAAGTCCGTCCTTCTGTGGACGGACGGACGACGGACGACGGACGACGGACGACGGACGACGGACGACGGACGACGGATACCGGACGACTGACGATGGACTGACGACTGACTGGCGTCGGATTGATGGACTGACGGACAAAGGGATTGACGGTTAGACATACATATAGGTAGATAAAATCTTTATTCGTATCCAGATATCACGAGTTCAAACAAAGATTGCCATAATGATCGCCAACCTCCGATAGGAGATGGCATGATCTGAACAAAGATGACATGAAAATGATGAAGAAACAAACAAGCACTTCTATTTTATTTGTTTGTATGGATATAAATATACAATAGATTGCATAAGTACTGACTCGGTAAAATTAGGACTAAATAAAATATCGTGGTTTGGGGACCCGCCAAATGCTGTGAGTGAATATATATTATGTTAGTATTGTTACATGTAATATATATGTTCCATCAATGAATTACAAGTATTAGTAATGGCAGCAATTTGGCCGGCGACCAATACTGTTAGATAACGTTATATATAACTCAAAGGTGACTGACATAGTGATCTATCAACGCACAGCCCAAACCACTGGACGGATCGAGCTGAAATTTGGCATACAGGTAGATGTTATGACGTAGGCATCTGCAAGAAAGGATTTTGAATAATTCAACCCCCAAGGATAAAATAGGGGATGAAAGTTTGTATGAAACTTTGTCAATTTTAAACCGATCGGGCTGAGACTTTGCCTGCCTAAAGCTACTATGACGTATGCGTCACCTAAGAAAGGATTTTGATAAATTCCACCCCTAAGGGGAAAATTAACGCGAGCGAAGCCGCGAGCAAAAGCTTGTAAATCTATATAAATATAAATAAAATTGCATTTATATTCGTCGTATTTATATTCATATGCATGCAGTAAAAAACGGTTATTTCAATATTACAAACAGACGCTTCAATTTTATTTATATGTATAGATTATTACACATACTATTATTTTCTAAGTTAATTACTTTTATTATACTTAAGTACTTCATGAAAATTTTTATTAAAATGGCCACTTTATATTCTATATTTTATTTTATGTTGAAACGTCTCGAGATTTGAGATCCAAACTTGGACTCTATCCAAACTGCTGTACTAAGTTGAAATGTGCCTCGCGTGGCTTTTAGTTTGTAAATATTGTTTGTACAGGTATGATACGACCTGTTACTTTTACTGTTTTAGGAAATAGTAATGTTAATTTTGTAGCTGAATTTCTATTACAAAATAGTACTTAAACAATAAAACCATCAAACTATTTAAAAGTAATTTACTTTAATAAAAATATTTCTATTTATGTAATTAATAATATTTATTTATTTGGAGGATGTTTATTTAATATTGAACTGTTTATTTGTGAGGAGAAATAAATATTTATTTATTTCATCTCATTGACAACAAATACATGTAATATTTTAGATAATACAATGCATAAATTTACTTTTACAATCAATATACTGTGAGCAATGAAATAGTATATAACTTGTAATACAGATCGCCAGGTATTAAAATGAACAGAAAATTATTATGAAAAAGTTGAGATCAACGATAATACAGCTGTTATGAATATCTATACATCTATACATATAAATAAAATTGGAGTGTCTGTTTGAATATTGAAATAATCGTTTTTTACTACATGCACATGAATATAAATACGGCACATACACTAAAATAACATTTTTTACAATTTGTCTGTCTGTCTGTTTGTCTGTTTGTTTCGCCTAATCTCTGAAATGGCTGGACCGATTTTGACGGGACCTTCATTGGCAGGTAGCTACATATAATAAGGAGTAACTTAGGCTACTTTTATTCAAAAGAAAATAACGTTTAATTCCACGCGGACGATGTCGCGTCTACAGCTAAATAATAATAAAAATATGTTATGAAATGAACTAAGATGTTGATCTCAGGTGTTATGTAATATAATAATAAATATATATACATATATGTATACATCCATACAATGTAACAACAGATACACGGATGTAAAATCAAACGGAAAAAGTAATATATCAAAATTGCACGCCAGATGACGAAATGATGGGAGTATATTGTAGAGAATATTGACATGAACATACGGACAACAAAATGAAATCCATATTATGAATATACTGTAGGAAATATTACATTCTATTTATTTTTGTAGGCACTGTAGATAAATATATAGCACAGCATTTATCCTTGTGGATGTATATAATCAACGATCTGGTCAAGATCTCTGGAAGGCATTAGATGCGAGCAGCGCAGGACCGATGATCGTGGAGATCTTTAGGGCTCTATGTCCATCAGTGGGCATCCTCCAGGTTGCGATGATGATGATGATGTATATAATCATTAATATATATATATTCGTGAACAGGTGCTACTTGTGAGAACAGGTCTGTTCGGATTACGAACACTGATTAGACTTTTTGCTTTTACAATAGCATATGCTAGTGAACACTCTATTCTCCCAAATTTGAATTTAAAAATGAATCTGTATTATTGTAAGCATGTATAACATTTATTTGAAAGGAATACGAGCTGAGTTACTTGTCAGTTCTTCTCATCTCGAAATTATTCCGAACTGACGGTAGATTTGGCATATCATAAGAGTCTGTAATAGACCTACATGAATGTGTAATTTTTGTGTATTTTTAGTGTAAATACGTAATAAATAGAATACATTCAGACTTATATAAACAGTCATACTCATGAATAAATGTTTGCACCGTCCGAGGAATCGAATACGCGACATTCGGAAAATAAGGCGGTGTCTAGTGGTTGCCAGACCACCGAGGCCGTCGTTCTCAGTATTTGTGTCATGAATGTCATTTGCAATTACTAAATTGTCAATTAACTAAACTAGTTTTCTCCGAAGTTACACAGAACTTTGAAGTTATTTTTAGAGAGTTAGAAACTCTCCTTAAATAGTTCTCGAAATATCCATTAATTTCATTTACAACTCGGCCGTACTAAAGAGCTTTGCAGGTAAACTAAATTCATAAAGCAGATTTCGGGCACTTCGTATATCAAGTTTGAGTAGGGCATCTTCAGCTGTAACCTTTCCAGTGATTTCTCTGGGGTGAAACCTTTCTGTAACTACACTTGACAAACTTTAGCGCCTACATACAAATGTTAACTTCAAATCTTAATACTACATACTCTATTCCATTGCTCTTTCAACGAAATGCTTAAACGGGCTTATATTACAAACAGTTGAGAGTAATAATTCGTCACGCGTATCACAGTTAGTATAGTTATAGTACCACAATTGCCACGTACAACCACATTGTGGGATCACCTTCCAGCTATGGTATTTCCGAACCGATACGATATTGAAACCATCAAGAAAAGAGCTTATTCCTTTTTAAAAGAATAGAATAGAATAGAAATCATTTATTCAAATAAACTTACATTGAAGCACTTTTGAATAGTCATCACATTTTTTAATCTACCGCTCATTCGGAAAGCTGTCTCATCACAAGTAGAACGAGCAAGAAACTTGCGTGTTGCTCTTTTAAATAATTTTATTCTTACTTTACAATTTAAGTTTAAGTGTGTGAATACAAACTACCAATTAGCAATAATTCCGACAATAGGCCGACATTATACTGGCAATTCTCCTGGTGTTGCGGGTGCTCATGGGCGGCGGGAATCACTTACCATCAGGTGAGCCGCATGCTCGATTGTCCCCTGTGTTATAATAATAAAAAAAATCATACACGTGTAAAGTCAGTGCATTATTCTTACAAAATTCAAGCCCCACCTACCACTTTTGTTGTTTTTTTCTATATAAAGGTAGTTTGGAAGAGTTCGTTACTATGATGAATGAAATAAGAGAGATGCTTGTAGAGACTACAGCATGGGGTTTTTCAAGAAGGGTATATTAAGGTTTTTAAGGGTCGATAACACCCACGTGACCCCTGGTGTTTCAGGCGTTCATAGGCTACGGTAACCATTTACCATCAGATGGGCTGTATGCTTGCACCATCTAAATATATATAACTCAAAGTTGACTGACTGACATAGTGATCTATCAACGCACAGCACAAACCACTGGACGGATCGGGCTGAAATTTGGCATGCAGGTAGATGTTATGTAGACGTCCTAAGGCATCCTAAGAAAGGAAGGCTAAGAAAGGATTTTGATTAATTCTTCTTCCAAGGAGATAAAAGAAGGAAATGAATGTTTGTATGAAACTTTGTCAATTTTAAACCGATCGGCATGAGACTTTGCATGCATAAAGCTACTATGACGTAGACATCCCCTAAAAAAAGATTTTGATAAATTCCACCCCTAAAGGGATAAATTAACGCGAGCGAAGCCGCGGGCAAAAGCTAGTATTATATATGTCCAAAAAATATCTAAGTATTTATATCAATTGTTTAGTACCCATAACACTCTGTTTATCTTGGGATATTAGAAATATAAAAAGAAATAATCCAAGATGGAGATGTCAGACGGATTGCCATCTGTAGACGTGATGGTGAATGCAACACTAAATATAATAATAATATAATATTATATCTCAGATCAATTCACACAGCGCCATCTAGTCCCAAGCTAAGCAGAGCTTGTGTTATGGGTACTAGACAACTGATATAAATGCATGGATACATTTTTTTTGTAAATATATACATATTATACATACAAAACACCCAAACCGATACAAACAATCACACTCATGAATACAAATGTTTGTACCGTGCGAGGAATCGAACCCACGACCATCGGATAGTAAAGCGGTGTGCTAAACCACTAGACCGCCGACGTCGTCAATATATATGTATGTCATGCGTGCATGTAAATAACATCAAAAATAATTTATTCATGTACGACATTTGAATCGCTCATGAACGTGTAGGACATATAGAATACATATGATGTGTTGACGCGATTCAAACGTACAGTCTTCAAGATCTGAAGACTCGTCAGTACACCACTGAGTCACAATGCTCTCGAACATACCCATAAAACTTGTGATCATTTCACGAGATGAAAAATAATTTTAAATTCGCTCAATCCAGTGATCCGTTACAGCTCCAAGTTGACCATTTTCATTGGCTACAATGTAAAACAAATTCGTGGATTTCTTGAGAAGTAGTGAAAAATGCTGAGTGCAGGCTGAAGTCTATGTTTTATGATCTTCAACGAAAATTTTATAGCGGCCCAAGTTTTTTAGGGTTCTTTGGGTATAGAAATATTGTTTAAATATTCAATACTCAAGTGCGGTAACGTTGTTTTATTGTTTTGTACAATAAATTTACAATTTCAACACTTCGAAGAAGATTGGCACGAGAATTGGAGGAGAAACGTAATTTCTTTAGGCACAGTATCTGTACATATAGGAGTAATATGCATTTTGCATAGTTTCAATTGTTAGATTCATAACGGGACAATTCACACAGCGCCATCTAGTGCCAAGCTAAGTAGAGCTTGTATTGTAGATAGAGAATACGATCCCGACTAGTTTTTCAATCCCGGGATTTCGGGATTACTGAAAGATAATACCGGGATTTTATGAAGTGGCAATGAAAAGTCAGTAAATTATTTTCTATGATGCTATTTTATTTTGGTATTAGGTTCATTTTATAGCTATACTAGCTGACCCCGCAAATATTGTTTTGCAATATAAATTAAAATCGCTATTAAAAAATAGGTGTCGATTTTTGATCTGATCGCTGATCACATTATAAATGAAATAAAAATATTTTGTCCATAATAAAAAAAATTTTAGAGACGGACAACCCTTATCACTTAGGGGTATGAAAAATAGATAGTATAGCCGATTCTCTCGAGACTTACATTACTGCATATAGAATTTCATAAACATTGATCAAGCCGTTTCGGAGGAGTATGGTAACGAACATTCTGACAGAGAATTTTATATACAAGATTAAACAAAATTATGCTTCTAATTTCTTTGAAGACTAACATTTGTAGTTTACAATAGTAATACATATTTACAAATATTAACCTTTGAGAAAATCAAATCTGTTAGACTCACTTAGAGAAACCTAGAAAATACCCTACAACCGTAGTAATGTAAGACAAGTAGGTATGCGAAACCATCGACTTAGGATATATATAGTATCGACTTATATAAATATAGCATTTCTTATATACATATCATTATAGTTCTTACAACAAATACCTACTTGTAGTCAACGAAATATTTGCTACGAAATTCATTTCTCAGATGATCGCAGTGCTCTGATGATGAACTTTTGTACACATGCACACACAACGCCGCACAGTGGGAACTTTGACTCATTTTCATCTCATAAATCTATAACTTCTGTATTAATAAAGATATGTACATGATTTTTTTTCCTGATAATCTTAAATATATATACTTTTAAATAATGTATGCTTTGTGAGTAAAAAAATATTTCTAATAGTTATAAATAATTTAGGAATACAAGAAATATAGAATTTGTAGACTTACATTTATGTCCTAAGAAGTTTATACAGAAATAAGTAAAAGTATCAGCGTAAAAAACCAAAATTCTTATAAAGATAGCTTACAAGTCACTCAAGAGCTCCTTTTCTTCACCAAAAAGTACTAAATATTTTTAATTCGAAGGTTTTCTTAAACTTGTTATGTATGGGTCAGAGGTACATAAAAATGCGTGTAGAACATCTTTGTTAGAGGCTACTCTCGAATATTGTCTTGCATGATGATGCCTGAACTGTTTATAGTATTTTTTCCGTGACTCTTGAGCATCTTCTGAAAGTTGCCTAAAAGGCAAGACAGAAAAGTAACGTATCACTCGTTCAGATTTCATTTCATAACATAAAACATTTTTATTAATTCCTCATATATACTAGTAATTTCTGATGTGCAATGATAATTTTGGAAAAATCTTGTGGCTGTATTGCCGTCATTAGTGTTGCCACTAACTTGCTTCGGCTTATCTATATTTAATCCAAGTTCTTCTCTGAACCTTCTTTGTACATAAGCCTTCTTTTGCTTTTTTAAATCTTTATTTTCTGTTGTTGTGGCAGATCATTTTTATTGATTTGTATTTTGATTGTAAGATAAATGTAAAATAAGTTCCACGAATGCAAAGTTGAAAGGCCATATTGATAGGAAGTTTCATCGACAGGTTTAATTTGTACTTTTTCTAAATTGTTCATCTCTGTGGGTTTTGCACTGCAAATGGTACATACATTTGATTTCTGGTTTAACGTTAGTAATTTCTATACATAATTTTGGCGGATACCACGATTCTTTAGCTTCACGAATCAACCTGTATGATGGAAACAATAAGTAATTCTTTACTATCAAACAACTTTTTCATCAACATTACTATCAATCAACATTTTCGTACAGTGCCTTGTTCAGATCCAATTTTATGAAAATGTTAAGAGCTTAATGTTTTGAATACGCTGTTATATGTGCCGGTTCATTAATAAGATTATTCATTAAGATTGCTCATTTCATCTAGTTTTCTGTCGGCAATGCTCGTAAAATATCAATGATGATGAAACCCTTAAACCCTGTACATATGTACAGGGTTTAAGGGTTTCATCATTGACTCATATGAGTTCAATATGAAGTCCACAGGTATCAAGCAAGCCTTGTTTTTCCCTTTCTTTATCCGAACTGTCTTCGTACGTTTTAGAAGGTCTTCCTCTTTTCTCTGTCGAAGTAGGAGGTTCAGGTTCGCATGTAGTTTTTTCTAGATTTACAGTGAAAATACCATCCTATCAATTGCTATTTTATTTAAAAGCGTTCTTTCTTTCTACCACATTTCGTATAGCGTTGACGAAACTGAGTTATGAAGGACTTCTGAATACTTGCGATAAAATTTGCTATATTCGCATCTGAAGATTCGGTAAAATTATTTCGTAGTTTGATATAGAATCAACATAATTTGTATCACTTTAAATCAATAAGACACTTAAGTCGCGTCTGGTACACGAGAATTCACTCATTGGGGCGAGATGAGTAATTAACAATTTTTTAGTAATAACAAATGCTTCTAAAGAACTGTAATATTTCATATGCAAATACATACACTATTTTATACTTAATAATGATCATATACATGTGCAAAATTACTTGATAAAAAATATTTATCATTATGCGGTATAGAATAGGTCTGTATGGGAATGGGAACTATATACTGTGTGAAATAGTTGATAAAAGTAAAGCAAAAGATAAAATATAAAGCAATAATTGAGCAAAAAGTATTTTTTTTAATATTCAGACAGAGAATCTCAAATAAAGAAGAAAATCTTAATATACGTACTTAGAAAAAACAAATCTCACCATGATATTATACTCGATTTAAATATTTTACGCAGTGAAACTGCAAAAAAAAATGTTATGCCATCAAATTACATTATATTTCCTAATAAATAAAACCAAATTTACAACTTCGGCAAGCTTCGGCAACTGTCAAATCTCCAAGTGAAAGTCTGAGAAAAGAAAATAGTACATATAACGATATATGGATTTTTAGTTAAATAATATTCGACTAAACTAAATATATTTTTATTTTATAGTAAAGTACACATTCTAAGCATTCTAAAATGGTATCACACTATATGACTTGATATTGTTGCGATACTATAAACTTATACCAAACAAATTTAAGTTACAAAATTATTTTTGTATTTTTTTCATTCCTTGACTTTAGAGGCTCTATTTTATGAAGTATGAATTGTCAGAGATTTGAATCATATTTATAATGATAGAGTAACTCTTTGGCTACAATTTGAGGTATTATACAAGCATATCCATGGAGTTTTAGAAAAAGTATTTATGAGATGGCTTTCTTAGGCGAGTTCCCACTGTGCGCCGTTGCAAACTAATTCAATCAATCAGATTGAATTAATGATTATCCAAGATGGCCGATAACTGTTAAATAGACATTAAGTATATAGTACGCACATAGACTACAGCATGGGGTTTTCCAAGAAGGGTACATTAAGGTTTCTTAAGGGCTGGCAACGCGCATGTGATACTCCTGGTGTTTCACGCGTCCATAGGCTAGGGTAACCGTTTACCATCAGATGGGCCGTATGCTTGTTTGCCACCTATGTGGTATAAAAAAAGTTCGTTTCGTTTCATGTAAAGACACATAATTTATTAAATCGTAATAATTTTTGTTAATCCCGAAAATTCCGGGATTTATTACAAAAAATCCCGAGAATTTCCTGAGATCCCAGAAAATCGGTTACTCTAATTGAAATCTTCTAATTGTAGATAACTAATAGCTGTTTTAAATAGATTTCTGCTGCTGCCAATAACATTACAGTGATCCAAAAAAAGATGAGTTCTCACGCATCATAGATACTGCCATTGAATCTGTTATCTATATACGATAACGACTTACCAGCTGGTATGCCGCCGTCAGCTCTTGTCACTACAGCTATAAAATCTCCTAGCACCCATTACAAAACCTTTCATTTTCCACCATCTCCGTTGTTGTTGATGTTTAGGGACATTTTAGTATACAAAATTCATTTTACATATTACGTACTCATATATTGCTAGCGTTGTAAACATTTTAGGTTCCTTGAGTGAAGTTTATGAGAACAAACACTATATCTCTTATGTGAACTTACACATATATCTTATGTGCTATCTCTCTCTCTCATAAAAGAAATAGCTCGTAGCCGCGGTTAGATGAATTTTACAATCCATTTAGCTATATTGGGCCATATCTTACTGGCAGTAGAATTTGAACATTATTTTCTATGTATATTATGTATGTATTTTAAAAAATGTATATATATTAGGTAATACAACCTCTTGACTTGGGATTAGATGGCGTTGTGTAAATTTTATTTGGTTGTGATATCCTTACAGTAATATTATAAATATTAATATATTTGCGGCGAGGTGAGCCACAGAATGTCCTTTTTTTTCGGACTTCTCTAATGCAGCTGGCATTTACAGCGTTACCGGACGATAGGGGGCGAGTGCAGATGATACTCCAAACCCGGTGAAGGATTTATGGAGCAGCTGAAGGCCAACTCCCGCATGACGAATACGATTTTAGTCTGAGGGCACCGCTAGGGGTTCGAACCTCGGCTCAGGCCGTCGTAATAAATCCCCGTTTGAATTGGACTGGGATGAGTGTCCTTATAAACAACGTTTACAGCTTTTTTGTCATTAGACAGTAAAAACATGTTTTGTTTAGCGCCGCCGGCCGGGCCGGTACCGCCGCACCGCTATGTCCCTGCATTTTAAATCTGTAGTATCTTCGGAAATATTCATTTAAATTACATGCAGTGAAGGGTCATATTGATGTATATTAAATGGACAATGTATTTAAGGTACATAATTGAATAATAATTAATACTGTATTGTTTAAAATCACTTCGTAAAAAAGCTATTTTTTATGTCTTTTTTATTACCAGATTCAAATTTATGATCTTCGAAATCTATACTGGGGTACTAAACCAGTAGGCTCAAGTAGCATAGAATAAAACTCAAATCGCGTAATGTAATTGTGCGTAAATCAGCTTAGTGCTCATTGCGGGTACCATTTGCTACATTCTCTCAATTTAAAAGGTAAACGAGTGGCCTATAAATAAGAATTTGGAAACGCTCTCGAGGTAACGTGAACCGTTTCATCGGAGTATCGCGATCCGACGCGGAATATAAAGTGCAGTTTTAAGGGTCATTAAACTGCAATTACTAGTAATGTGACGCAGCCAATAACATTATCATGTACATAGGTTTTCGTGACTCGCCTGCTTCTGCACCGTCACGTACTTACCCTTCAATGTACTCTACCTGTATCGGGAAATAGCAAAATAAGGATAACTTTATGAACCCTAAATTTCAGTTTATATTTTCATATGCTACTTATCTATACATATATATAAAATTGGAGTCTCTGTTTGTAATATTGAGATAATCGTCTTTTACTACATGCATATGAATTAGAAAGTCGGTACATACACCAAAATAACATTTGTTACAATTTTTGTCTGTCTGTTTGTTTCTAGAAATGGCTGGACCAATTTTGACGAGATTTTTACTGGCAGGTACTGATGTAATAAGGAGTAACTTATATGTAATATTTGTATTATATATAAATTAAAATCGCTATTAAAAATAGGGGTTAGTGATAAAAAACTGAAAATTTAGATTATGTATTTTTAGTGTCACATTAAAATAAAGATAAAAATAAAAAAAAAAATTAGGGGTGGATAACATTTATCTTACGAAAAACAGATAGTAGCCGATTCTCAGATCTATTGAATTTGCATATGATATTTCATAAAAATCGGTCAAGCCGTTTCGGAAGAGTATGGTAACTAACATTGTGACACGAGAATTTTATATATAAGATATATATGCATTAATTTTTTTTCTCGTTTTGATGCCACTGAAAACCAGCTGTATGTTCACATAGGACATACATTTTAATGTATTTTAATATATAAGCTAAAGCAGCTAAAGCTGAGTGTAGCCATTTCAGTGCCTATATGGATGTAAAAAATTATTATTTTATGTTTATTTTTAATTATCTACACATTAAATTAAGTTTATTTATATATATATATATAATTAAACTTAATTTAATGTATTTAATATATTTTATTTAACCATTTTTTTCGTTTGTTTGTAACATTGTTGATAAGCACTGAATAAATATTTTTTCCTTCTTTCTTTCCTTCACTTATTCAATAAAAATGTCCTAAATCGGATCTTAAACATTGTAAAGTTATAGTTTTAAAATCTATTTTACAGATATATGTTCTGTTATAAATAAAGTAGGTAGTCACAACATGGTAGAGCGGGGTCCGTTTAGAGAGCTATCCGGCGGCGACAAATATTTCATTTGTTGGTTGCAAACGTTTTTACTTCTCAAATCTATATTATTTATGGGACGTTTCACGGGCATTACGGTGAAGTATAAATTGTTTAAGCTTATTTATGACTGAATTTATTTTCCTCCTGAAAGCCAGATGCCCAATTTAAGTTAATTGTATTTTCTTTTAAAAAATATCTTTTCTTCAACTTGTTGTGTAATTGTATGAGTATTATTGAATTGGGATTATATCTAGATAGATTAATCATCTCAATCAATCAATCAAGTCATGCCTTACTTAGATTAGGTAGACATATTGGATTGGACATGCATAAATTATTAAGATTCAATTTTAATTATTAAGTTTTATCATTACACTAGCTTTTGCCCGAAACTTCGCTCGCGTTAATTTATTCACTTAGGAGTTGAATTTATCAAAATTTTTTCTTAAAAGATGCTTACGTTATAGTAGCTTTATGCATGCAAAGTCTCAGCCCGATCGGTTTAAAATTGACAAAGTTTCATACAAACTTTCATTCCCTATTTTATCTCATTGGGGGTAGAATTAATCAAAATCCTTTCTTAGCGGATGCCTACGTCATAACATCTACCTGCAGGCCAAATTTCAGCCCGATCCGATAAGGAGAAAGAGTGAGTAGAAGAGAAGAACTTAAAACAGTCTTTGAGATAGGAAGGAGTTCTGGAATTAAAAAGGATGTTGTGAAGGAATGTAAAGTTTTATAAACTGTATTTGTGCATTAAAGTTTAAATAAATAAATAAAACAGGTTCTAATGTTATTCATTTTTATTTTATAATAATTCCAAGTCATATAGATATTGTAGCCAGTGACGTGAACTGTCACAAATACATACATACATTTTGAAAAACAATACGTTGTCACATTGTTGTAATATTTTAATAATTTCGTTCTGTTTGTAGTTATATATATTTTGTAATTGTAATTTTAGTGAAAAATGGCCGACAACTTGCCTCTGATACCAGATAAAGGGTGAGTGAGAATATATATATATATATATATATAAATAAATGAAGTGCTTGTGGTAACTAGTTTTCGGGTTACGGTTACTGATTAGATGATTTCCTTTTGACAAAAATACAATAGTATATGCTGGTGGTTACTATATTCTCCCAAATTGAATTTACGAACGTATCTATAATTTTGTAATATAATAGAATAGAATAGAAATCATTTATTCAAATAAACTTACATTGAAGAACTTTTGAATAATCATCACATTTTTTTTAATGAACCGCTCATTCGGAAAGCTGTCTCATCACAAGAAGAATTAGCAAGAAACTTGTGTGTTGCTCTTTTAAATAATTTTGTTTTTACTTTCCATTTTTAATTTAAAATTAATAAAAAAAGCTTACTATAAAATTGAAGAATTCGTTAACGATAATAATGTTTTTATAGAAAAACTTTAAATCCATAGCACTGACAATATTATCTGATTACACTAATAATGAGTGCGTAGCGATTTCTACGTTGATTATCGCATGCCTCTTACTTGTTATACTGTAATTATTTATATAAAAAAAAACATCTATTAAAAAGAGCAAAACACACGTTTCTTGCTCATTCTTCTTGTGATGAAACTGCATTCCGAATGAGTGGTAGAATCAAAATATGACTATTGAAAAGTGCTTGTAATCAGTTTATTTGAATAAAGATTATTTCTATTTCTATTTCTATTTTTGTAATCATGTACAAGCTCATTTGAAAAGAACACGAGCTGAGTTTCTTGTCAGTTCTTGTCGTCTCGAAATAATTCCGAACTGACGGTAGATTTGAAATATCATATTCCGTAATAGGCTTAGATGAATAACTATTAAAAAGTACACTATTACAATTCTGGCTAATTCTTCTATTAGTCTAATAAAAATTTAAATTGAACATGAAGTTTTGGCGCAATATATATAAAAAATGTGGTTAAACACAACAGATCATGAAAAATGAAGAGGAAATGTTTTGTGCAGAATTTTTATCTCTACAATTTATATTTAAAACAATTTTTCATAGTTCTTCGATTATTTTGAAAGAAATTTTTTTTTAAATTTCGTCATCCATTTCCCATCAATTTAAATCAAAATTTTGACTCTCTACTCTATCTTCTGTCTACCACCATTAAAATATTTATCCCTTTATAAATAATTTTACTATAATTTCTACAATAAACCATCGACAAAAAATTACTGAAATGAATCCATTGTTCACATTTTTCGCTCCAAATTTAACTTTTTTAAACCAAAATTAATAAAATATATAATATCCACCTTTTTGCTACCATATCATTAAATAAACATGCAAACCTCGGTCCTAAATAAATATTTAAATCATGATATTACTTTTATTCTGCGTCAATAATTATTGTGTCGAATTTAAAAGTACAAGATTATAATATAAATCTAAAAGGACAATGTCAAAATATTCACATAAATTAAAAACAATAATAAAAAAACACCTGAAATGAATTTGTTCATATTGCGAACTTACCTTCAAGTCACTGCAATAGACACCGACACGAAAAACTACCTGGAACCTTTACACCTAAAGTTTATTAAAACTTTTACAAACAGATTAGGCCGATATTTATAGTATATTCATCTAAAAATTTAACATTGCTATGTACTTGGTTTAGGCTCGTACATACCAAAATTACCGGCGAAAACCGAGAAGAAAAATAATAATAATTATCTCGTCCACAGATGTCATCCCAACATCCCTACCCACTAGCCCCTGTCATCCCAACACACTAGCCTCAAGATATTACAACTTCACCCACTCACTTATCACCAAACAATAACAGCATAAATGAATGATGAGGATGGAGATTTTTTAAGTGGAAGACAAAAATTTGTGGACTATTCTACAAGTGTTCAGTATTACAGCTTTTTGGAGAAGGATGAATCTCCAAAAAGCTGTAATTAAAAGCGGTTCAAAAATCTCCATCCTCACTATTCATTTTAAAGGATAGATTTTCCGAAAGCAATGGGCATGTTCTTTTCGGTGTATTTTATTTAAAGTAATAACTCTATTTATAATGATATACATTTTGCTAATGAGTAGATCAACACGCTAGTTTCTTGCTCGTTCTTCTTGTGATGAGACAGCTTTCCGAATGAGCGGTAGATTAAAAAAATGTAATGACTATTCAAAAGTGCTTCAATGTAAGTTTATTTCAATAAATGATTTTCTATTCTATCAAATATTTAACTACTAATAGAACGGTTAATGTAAACTTATAAACTTAAACATTAGTTATATGTATACACTAGTTACTAATTTGATGTTAGAGAATTGATAATATGTTTATAAAGCTTACCTTTGCTAAAACAAAAGCCTATGCTAATTTACATATTTAGCTAAAAATAACATTGAATTTCCATCTCAATATTCTCGGATGTTGATATGATTTATAGGTTATATGTATAACAAAACTGATGATGACATGATGACATGATGCCCACGGCCACCTTTTACCGTCGCACCGCTCGCCATCGACAGGGAATTCATCCCCACACGCTAGAACCTAAGTGATTTCGGACAGTCTCTCCCGCATATACTTATATTGTGATGAACTACCTGCTGAGATTTCCTCGAGAGACTACAGCATGGGGTTTTTCAAGAAGGGTATATTGAGGTTTCTTAAGGTCAGCAACGCGCAAGTGACACCCCTGGTGTTTCAGGCGTCCATAAATTACGGTAACCGTTTACCATCAGACGGACCGTATGCTTATTTGCTACCTACGTGGTATAAAAAAACTTGTGGTTCACTTACTTGTACTGGAGTACAGAGAAGATATAGGGGTATTTTATCTATGTAATAAACTTTATCAAAGTAGTTTTGCTGGTTATTTGAGTAATCTATACATATAAATAAAATTAGAGTGTCTGTTTGTAATATGAAATAACCGGTTTTGTTTGGGGGGGGGGGGGATGGGGATGTATCCCACATTGCTAGCAATGCCAGGTCGACTTCTACGCGGTCACCCCTTTTTTTATATACCACTATGGTGGCAAACAAGCTTACGGCCCATCTTATGGTAAACGGTTACCACAGCCTATAGACGCCTGAAACACTAGGGGTGTCACGTACAAACCAAACCTAGTACCATAGTGGTAAATTTCTGGTAATTCACCACGATGGGTAAACTGACCTGACTATACTCATCTTATCATCCTCCACTGGTCCCCGCCAGCGTATACCGTTAGCGCTGGCGGGTGTACCACTACCTTATACGTATTATAAGTACTGTATTCTGCGAATAAATAATTTGATTTATAATTAAAAAATATATAATCATAATGACTAGGCACGGATTGGCTTTTTGTTTAATATTTGTATTTTTTTTTCATTTTCATACTGTTATTGTAACTGATTTTGATTTTTATGAGCATTGAATATTGTAATTCATTTTATATATATTTATATTCGTGTATCCTAGATCTTATTTTTTTTTAAATATACTAAATTTATATGTATTTGTAATAGTAAAAAACCCGTATCTTAGTTTTTTTTTTTAATGAGTAATGTGGGCAACCTGAAAACCAGCACTGTATAGGTGCACCTCACTAAGATTGTGCTTATATCAGCAACAGCTGAGGCAGCTGCTATTGCCAACTTTCTATGTAATTATTTATTTCTCATTTTGTGTTTTATTCTAAATTGTATTATTTGTGTTATGTTGGCAATAAATCAATTATCTATCTATCTATCTAAATAATAGGAATAATAATAATAATAAGTACACACACACTCACACATACACACACGCGCACATACACATACACACACTCTGCACTTACTTGGTTTCGGCGCGTAAGTGTGGAGAAAACCAGCAAAAGCTGAGAAAAAAAAAATAATAATCTTTATTTAATAACCTTTCTTACATAACATTAATCTTATTTAATTACTTGACACCGGTACATAAAAGATGTTTTGCCGTGCATCACAGGCCTCCCCTAGAGTTCGTCATCGAATTCTGCTCTAGTCATTTCCATGTATATATAACTAGGCTAAATCATCATCATCTGCTTCTTCCTTATCCCATTTATTTGGGGTCGTCGTAATATGTTTTTCGCTTCCATTCATCCCTGTTCGCAGTCATCGCGTTATTTACTTCCTTTCTTACCATATCATCTTTCACACAGTCCATCCATCTCTTTTTTGGCCTTCCTCTGCCCTTATAACCATCCACATTCATTTGTAACATCTTTCTTAAACTAGGCTAAATAACTATGGCTAAATATTTCTTTAAACAACTTTAATTCATAATTAGAAAATTTAATAACTAAAACGACCGTTTTCTTATTCTATCACACACAGATTTAATTTATTATTATATTAGGTTAAGTTATTAATTTAACAGACAGTTCCTAATTGTGTTTAATTAAAAATACTTTATAAAAGTATTTGCGTCTTTAAAAGGTTAAATGAAAAGAATTAAAACCAAACCCACGACTAGTGCCTCGATTTATTAATTAACTAGCTGTTCTCACGACTTTGACCGCGTGGAATTTAAGTTTATTTTTCTAAAATAAAAGACATTACATGAGCTACATGCCAAAAAAAGTTCCGTCAAAATCGGTCCAGCCATTCAAGAAATAAAAACTAAATCATTGGGAATATTTGCGGGTACTGCCTCTATATACTAATTGACTAGCTGTACCCGCGAAATTGCTTGGAACTTAACCATATTTTTCTGAAATCACCGTGATATATGCGGTAGAAAATGCCTGATTGTGAAATCATTAGGATGTTCGAAAAAATCGCAGGGCACAGCTAGTTAATATAATTATATCAGACTAGCTGTTCCCGCGTCTTCGTCCGCGTGGACTTTAACAAAAAAGTTAATTAGAGAATTTTTCTAAAATAAAAGTAGCTTAAGTTACTGCTTATTACATCAGCTACCTGACAATAAAAGTCCCGTCAAAATCGGTCCAGCCATTGCAGAGATTACCCGGAACAAACAAAAATTGTAAAAAATGTTATTTTGGTGTATATGTACTGTATTTATATTCATATGCATGTAGTAAAAAACGGTTATTTCAATATTACAAACAGACACTCCAATTTTATTTATATGTATAGATAATATAAATATGACGTTCATAAGCGGCTAAAATGTCGTACATGAATAAATTATTTTTGAATTTGAATTTGAATTTATGTCCAAACTCGGGTAACCACACGCCCGTAATGTAGCGGGACACTCGTAAATCACAAATATTGTGTGTTGAACACAAACTTAGACTGATAAACTTTAAAGTGAATATACGAAGATTATTATAAACTAGATGAAAACCCGGCTTCGCTCGGGTGAAATGTGGGTAGATATTTCTGTAGTCATCGGTTCTAAGCACGCCATAGATTTGTAAAGCTTCGTTCATTGTGGTTAATTAATATAGTAAATAAAATATCAAAAGTAAATAATAATAATCAAAAGTTTTTATACAAATATTTTTTATTTTTTTGTAATTTTAAGTTGGGCTAAAAAGAACTTGTATCCAGAGCCGTAAAACAAATTAATAAAAAAAATTGCCAAATTTGTCTCGCAATCGGCCAATTTCAGGTTTAAAGAAAAAACATACTCTTTTATCATAAAAAAGTGTCAAAAACAATATTTTCGCGAAGCTCAACGACCGAAGAAAATGTTAGTGAAATGAAAAGATGGCGACTGCAGTTTGTTTGTCATTAGAATTTAACGAAATACTCCATAATCCGAATTTTGCGGACATATGTTGTCGACTCGAAATCAATATTTTTTTATATTTTGTTATTCACATAAGGTTTTTTTCGAGTCTACCGTACCCCTTGAAGAAATTATTGATATAGATTTTAGTTATTACAGTATATATATATAATCTACCAATTTTATATACTCTACTAGCTACTCGCTTCGGCCTCGCACGGGTATACATGTATTATATACAGGGTGGCCCAGAAGTCGTTGCAACAATTGACCATCCATTTTCAAAGTACAATTCAATTATCATCACTCGCTGTTCTGTTGCTAACTTATCCATGATAAAAATTTCCAGGGATTATATTTTTTAATTCTGAAAAGAGAAAAAAATATATATTAATAGAAAAAAAGTTATTTAATTTTCAAAATGTAAAGTGACTTATGGGCCACCCTGTATATAAACCTTCCTCTTGAATCACTCTATCTATTAAAAAAAACGCTTCAAAATCCGTTGCGTAGTTTTAAAGATTTATAGCATAGCATACATAGACAACCATTTAAAGTATTTAGATTTATTTAAATAATTTTTCCCTTTAAAGTTTTAAATTTACATAGAAGTGTTATATATTATTTTAAAAGTATTTAGATAATGATTAAGACGACGCGGTTAATTTAATCGACTTATATAAAATGAGGCAATTCTAGCTACTAATTTTGAAAAATATTTTTTCTATTTAATCGACGATATCTAAATATATATACATAACTCAATGGTGACTAACATAGTGATCTATAAACGCACAGTCCAAACCACTGGACGGATCGGGCTGAAATTTGGCATACAGGTAGATGTTATGACGTAGGCATCCGCTAAGAAAGGATTTTGATTAATTCTACCCCCAAGGGGATAAAATAGAAGATGAAAATTTGTATGAAACTCTTTTAATTTTAAACCGACCGGGCTGAGACTTTGCATGCATAAAGTTAGTTTGACGTAGGCATCCCCTAAGAAAGGATTTTGATAAAATCCACCGTTAAGGGGATAAATTAATGCGACCGAAGCCGCGGGCAAAAGCTAGTATATATAAAAAACTGTATGTTAGGTATAATATCTCATCCATTAAACTGAACACATGTTGCAGGCCATCTGTATGACGCCCAAATTAATACTGAAGATGTACGAGTTGCTATAATTAGTGCTAATACTTGTTGATATTAAGTTAATCAATCACAAATTAGTGTAATAAACGGAATGGCAATGAAACCAATAATACTATATCGCTGATTAAATAAATACCAAAGGGCCAATCACGCAAACGGTAAATTTTACAGGAGGGCTCATAAAAATTTTCACTGTGATATTTTAACTTTTTTACGAATCTATAAGTGGTTGTTTTTAAAAAAAAAAATATAACGTTTTAGATACTTCTTCATCATCCTCGCCTCTTCCCGTTACTCGGGGTCGGCTTTTCTAATCCTGGGGCGCCATACATTTCGCTGGTAAGCATCGTCATTTGACAGGCCCAACTCCTTCATGTCCCTATGGACATTTGTCAACCAGGTAGTTGGTGGCCTGCCTCGTCCTCTTTTTGTTGTAGCCATGGAAAGGCACTTTCTCACAATGTGGTTTTCAGGTTTACGCAGAATTTGTCCATACCACCTAAGTCTACATTCTTTAAGATTTTCAGTAATAGATACAATTTAAAAAATATATGTCAGTTTTTTTTTGCGTGGCCTTTTGGCATTTAATCAGTGATATATTTATATACTAGCTGTACCCGCGGTTTAAAAGATTTGCTTGAGGTCGAAATACCGTAAGGTCTTAATAGGTACTAGGTACTAATGAGGGTAAAATAAAAATTCTAATTTAATGCAAACATAAAAAAATCTTATATACTTTAAGCAACGCCATCTGATATAAATTTAAAGAATCACAATAACTTTGTTTCTAACATGGTTTTCAAAAATGTATTGTTGGTACACTAAGACATATGAGGTTTTTTTTAAAATATATCTGTGGACAAGTTCACACAGTGCCATCTAGTCCCACGTTAAGTAGAGCTTGTATTATGGATACTATTATAAATAACTGTAAGAGTTACATAAATACATTTTTTTATAGGCGCTAAACTACTAATCGAATTAAATGTTTGCTATATATTTTTGGTAAATATACAACAAATACATAGTACATACAAACAATCATACTCAAGAATACAAATGTTTGTACCGTGCGAGGAACCGAATCCGCGACCATTGGAAATAAAGCAGTATCCTAAACCGCTAGACCATCGATACCGTCATAGTCCTTTAGGTATACAAACAAAAAAGTTATTGAATCCATTTATATCGTATAACGGGTGCAGACGAAGTCGCGGGCATAGCTAGTTAATACAAAACAACAAACGTTTAACATATAAACATATTATTGGGTCACATCACACGCGTCTGTTGTCTGTCCGTTCCATTTCATGGGAAATGAATTATCCACCGCGCGCCCACAACACAATCTTATTACACAATTCCAAGATTTCCAAACATGATTTCGTTCACACAATGTAACATGCCCACGTAATGTATTACAACGCTAGTGGAAATCCCAGCGCCGCAAATTGTTTATGGTTCACCAGGTTTTCGTTTAGGCTCCGTTTATAGTAACAAATAAATCGACTTGCCCCGCCATAGCGTGGTACGTGCTATCAAAGGCCATCATATATGTTTTAGTTGACATTTTATTATGTGTGTCTTTGGTTTAACAATATTGCTATGTAGTAATTTTGTTTGTTTATTTATTGACTAGCTACTCGCCCCGGCTTCGTACACCCGTGCGAAGCTGGGAAAATTGTTTATGGTTCACCAGGCTTTCGTTTAGGCTCCGTTTATAGTAACAAATAAATCGACTTGCCCCGCCATAGCGTGGTACGTGCTATCAAAGCCCACCATGTTTGTTTTCGTTGACATTTTATTATGTGTGTCTTTGGTTTAATAATATTGCTATGTAGTAATTTTGTTTGTTTATTTATTGACTAGCTAGTAAACCCCGGCTTCGTACCCCGTGCGAAGCCGGATAAATTGTCTATGGTTCACCAAGCTTTCGTTTAGGCTCCGTTTATAGTAACAAATAAATCGACTTGCCCCGCCTATATAATTTATTATTTTATTAACATATATAATGTTTCAAACCAGAACATAAGTTAGTTAAAGCGACGTAAGTTAATTTGTATAATATTACATTACTTACTAATAGGACACTTTATACAAAGTAGTCTTTAAGTTAAAGTTAACTTCACCCCTCCAATTTCCATCTGAAACGAATTCTGAATGCAACGTCCGTATTAGCATGCTCAATTTGAACTGTGTAAACGTAGTTAAACTGCTCGCAAGGCGATTTAATGTAATTTCGTGGATGCTAACTAGCGTGCCACTAAGTCTGTTAAACTTGACTCGTGTAAACGGGTCTGCAATCGTCTTATATACATACTAGCTGTTAACAACATTGTTAGGAGGGATTAACAGGGGGCTGTTAGTAATGTGGACTAATAACCCCATTACTAGCAATGTACCATGTCAGGTTCACCACGCGGTTCCCCCTGGAAACCATCGTGATAAATTCCTGGTGAATTTATCACGATGGGCTAACTCACCTGACTTCATGCTCATGTTATGATCCTCCATGGTGTCTCCAGCGTAAACCGTTAGCGCAGACAGGTGCACCATTCCATTATCTTCTATAGAAAATGACATTCTAATAAATAAAAATATTTGCATCGTGCATAATCGAACCCAGAAGTACAGCGCTGTGCCAAACTGCTGGACCAACGAGATAGAGCTCTAGAGGTCGAAAAAATAAAAATTTAGGTCCACCCCTGAATTTTTATTTTTTAGACAAAATATTTAGTTTCTATTTTTTTATGATACAACATACAAAAATACATACAATCCTAAATTTTCACCCTTCTATCATCAACCATATTTTTTTATAGCGTTATTAATTTATATGGCAAAACAACGTTTGCCGGGACAGCTAGTATTATATATATTCGACCCCTAACATTTAGGGGGATGAAAAATAGATGTTGGCCGATTCTCAGACCTACTCAATACGCTCACAAAATTACATGAGAATCGGTCAAGCCGTTTCGGAGGAGTATGGGAACGAAAACTGTGACACGAGAATTTTATATATAAGATTATATACCTTCATAAAAGGCCGACATACACACATCCTCTTGTAATGTAGGTGTTCATGTGCTGCTATATATACTCATAATTACTAGGTGGATCGCATATTGCATATTATTTGTAATAATAACAATATCAGGACAATTCACACAACGCTATCTAGATCCAAGTTAAGCTATCTAAAGCTTGTGTTATGAGTACTAGATAACTGATACAAATACATATATATATATATATATTTGTAAATACATACATTTTATACATAGTAAACACCCAGACCGATACAAACAATCATACTCATGAATACAAATATTTGTGCCGTGCGAGGAATCGAACCCGCGACTATCAGAAGTAAGGCGGTGTGAAGATAGACTACTGTTAAATTATAGTAGCTTTTAAAATGTTATTTATTTACGTGTACAGATCCATATGCGCGGACGTGAGGCCGGTACTGAGGGAAGTGTTCCGTGAGTTGGATTGCTTACCACCTCTGACAATGAACGACCTCAAACCGTATCACACCAACTATCCTGGAGCAGAACATTGGGTAAGTTCGTACATGAACTACTGTGGGGTAAAGCTACCGATGTAAATAATATCCCATCAAAAACATAAATGTGAAATAATAGCCGAGTTTAATATTATGATATATGCCTTGATTGTTGACTTCTACGATAAAAGAGATGAGATCTAAATGGGTGCCAAGTTTAATGGTCTGTCCTGAAATGTATTTATAACAATATAAAATACCATTTCTTCTTATAACTTAGGATAATATATTGTAGCCTAAGGTCTGACTTGGCTAGTTCTCATATACCAATTATTACTTTCGATTTCTAGTTACTACTAATAATAAAATAGAAACCGACAAGTAACATGTTTAGAACTTGTGAAGGCCAAGTCAGATCTTAGGTTTTATATTCACATAATTACCTATCTGCATGCCAAATTTGAACTTCCTAGGTCACCTGGAAGTGGGTTATAATTTTGATCTGTAGTTGATCAGTGATAAAAATGATGATTTTTGGACATTAATATCTAAATAACCGTTTGAGATATGTTTATGAAATTTGGAACACATATTTATCTCGGAAGTCTCAATATATGAACCAAATTTAACAGGTTTATGTGAAAGAGTTTTTGAGTTATGAGGGGGTCAAAAGTGGCTCCAAATGGTTCGTGTAAATATACACACGGTGCTGCTCGCCAGTACTCTTACTTGAAACTCGGCTTCGACACGCTACCGCGTGTCTAGATTTATTTTACAAAAGAGCCATACGTTCTATTTATGGTATGGGTTCTAGAGAGTCATTACGTCAATGCTTTAAACAATCAAATATCCTCACCGTTGCCTCACAGTACATTTATGAAAATATTATGTATACAAGGAAAAACTTAGATAGTTTCAAGAAACTTAAAGACTGTACAAGTAGAAACTTACGCAATTAAAATAAGTTAATTTTACCTAAATGCCGTCTACACAAAGTTAGTAATTCATTTTATGGTAATTGCGTAAGATTCTATAATAAACTGCCAGAATCTACGCTAAATCTGACAGTGAGGCAATTCAAATTTTATATTAAACAAGTGTTATGTAAAAAAGCCTATTATAGGATAGATGAATTTATAGATGATAGCAATATATAGCAACAATAAGTTTATTTGTGGACAATGTTATAATTTATTTTTCATACTGCTTTCTTGATATATGATAGCGTAGAGGCTTTTGTATTGATTGCCGCATGCATCCTTACGTAAAGTGCGAATACTGTAACTACAATTTATAATAAATTTAAGTAGCTATGACGAGGTCGAGTGCAATGAGTAGTCATGCTCACTAAAATGTCCAGACATGTGGCGGCGTGGTGGGCCGGGTCATTGGGCTCCCTAAAATATGGTCGAGCGCAGTGATGGCTGCCTCATCCGTCATACTCGTGAAGGTGCTGCTTGTAGGGACTGGTCTGCTCTTATCACTACGACTGATTTAATCTTATTGTGCGTGTGTCGTAGTCCGAAAATCTTTCTTAAACGGTTAAAGATTTTAATTTTCAAATTAATCGTGAAGTATATAATATTGGTAAGGATTTGCCAAAATTTATTGCTGTTCTACAAATACATTTTTCTTTCTCAGGACATTCAATATATATATTACCTAGATAAAATGCACACATCCTCTTGTAATGTAGGTGTTCATGGGCAGCTATATATACTCATAATTACTAGGTGGACCGCATATTGCATATTATTTGTAATAATAACAATATGAGGACAATTCACACAACGACATCTAGTCCCAAGCTAAGCAGAGCTTGTGTTATAGCTGATATAAATACCTACATATATAACACCCAGACCGACACAAACAATCATACTCATGAATACAAATGTACCGTGCGAAGAATCGAACCCGCGACCATCGGACGTAAAGCGGTGTGGTAAACCACTAGACCGCCGAGGCTGTCAGTTTAGTAATATATTTTGAAAATGTTTTCTTTGTCGCCCTCAATACTTATACTGTGAGCATTGACTGTAGCCTCTTCATCTATATCCTGATGACCTCGGTGGTCTAGCGATCTAGCACAGCGCTTTACGTCCGATGGTCGGATGGTCGATTCTTCGCACGGCACAAACACTTGTAATCATGAGTATGATTGTTTGTATCGGCCTGGGTGTTTACTATGTATAATATGTATGAATTCACGAAAAAAAAAATCTATGTACTTATATCAGTTATCTAGTACCCGTAACAAAAGCTTTAGATAGCTTAACTTGGAATTAGATGGCGTTATGAGAGTTGTCCTGAGATTATTATTATTATTATTATTTATCAAACTTGACATTAGTAGCACAAAACAGACACAAATGGATATCTTTCGAGGAGTCCTTTACCCAAAGTGGGGTTCTTGCTAACTAAATATATCTAAATATACAAATACATATCAGTAAAACATAGATAAATACATATAGTAATTAAAAAAAAACAATGGAAAGCACACACCATCCACATAGTACCCATAGTTTTGTTATCCACAGGAATTATACCAAAAAGTCTTATCAAACACCTAGACACGTTGCAAATTCCCTCCTCTACAATAGACCTATTACAAAAAACCTTCATTCTCAACACGTGCCGTATTGTACGGAAATTTCTGTCTTCACTTTCATCATCCACACATAACTTTTTAACTCATCCGCGTGTTTGAATGTATTACCCCCTGTAAAAAGGGAGATATATAAAATAATAATAATAAAAATACTTGAATAATTATAAATTAACAAATAGTGACACCATAATTTAGTAATAAGCAAGAAATAAAAAGGGTTTTTTATTTATTTGTTTTTTTATTTATTCAGGTAGAGAAATATACTACAAAATGTGAAGAGCTTCGGCGACACGAAGCGGAATTACAAGAGGAACACGCGCGGAGAATATCTCGGGAGGCATTGCCCAATATTTATAAAACGACATCATCCGCTATCACTGCGGATGCAGCTGCTTGGAAACTTGAACGTGGGATTATATGCCGCACAGATTTAGTACCCAGCATCGAGGAGAATGCAGGCAGTTAGTCTATCCATCTTTATAAAAAGTGACTTCGTCCGCGTGAAATTTAACTTTATACATTACGTTACGAGCTGGCTGTATATAAGTAGTCTATTCTAATAATAGTAGTTTACAGCTATATATAGTAATAAAGACATCATCATCTGCTTCTTCCTTATCCCATTTATTTGGGGTCGGCGTAATATGTTTTTCTCTTCCATTCATCTCTGTTCGCAGTCATTCCGTTATTTACTCCCTTTCTCACCATATCATCTTTCACACAGTCCATCCATCTCTTTTTCGGTCTTCCTCTACCCTTATAACCATCCACATTCATATGTAACACCGTCCTTAGGATATGATCTTCATTCCTACGCATTACATGCCCATACCACGATAGACGATTACTCTTTAACCTCTCTGACATCGGTGCTACTTTCATACTTCCTCTGATTATAGTAATAAAGAACAGTATACAAAAATTAGTGATCAGAAGTACAATAGTTGAAGAATGTCTCTAGAAGAAGTTAAATTGTAGATTGTATTTCCCGCGCCAAACGCAACGCGCCACAGAGTCAAAATAAAGAACAGTATACAAAAATTAGTGATCAGAAGTACAATAGTTGAAGAATGTCTCTAGAAGAAGTTAAATTGTAGATTGTATTTCCCGCGCCAAACGCAACGCGCCACAGAGTCAAAATATTCGGCGCGCAGCCGCAGTAGGACGATGAGCGCATTATGGCAGTATGCGCGATGTTAGTACTATGAGTATTAACACTGGCGGTTCACCTGATGGTAAGTGATTACCACCACCCATAAGCAACATCAGGGGAATTGCAAGTATGTTGTTTTTTGTTTCAATAGCATATGCTGGTGGTCAGTCTATTATCCCAAATTTGAGTTTAAATGAAATTGTATTATGTAAATATTTATAACACTTAAAAAAAATACGAGCTGAATTTCTTGTAAGTTCTTCTCATCTCGAAACTGACGGTAGATTTGACATATCATAAGAGTCTGTAATGGACCTACATGAATCTGATATTTTGAATTTGAAGTTTTGAGTTGTCGGCCTGTTAAAAAGGAATATGCTCTTTTCTTGAAGTTTTCAATATCCTATCGGTTCGGAGATATCATTGCTGGAAGGTGTTTCCACAATGTGGTTGTGCGTGGTGAGAAGTTTCTAGAAAACCGTACTGTGGAGGACCGCCATTCATCCAGGTGATCAGGATGGTATTTCAGTTTCTGGCGGGTGGTACGGTGGTGAAACTCAGCGGCTGGTATTAATACGAACAATTCCTCAGAACACTCGCCGTGATATATGCGGTAGAAAATGCACAGAGATGCAATATCTCGCTGTTTATTTTAATTTAGACTGATTGTAAAATCATTAGGATGTTCAGAAAAAATCGCAGGGCACAGCTAGTTAATATAATTATATCAGACTAGCTGTTCCCGCGACTTCGTCCGCGTGGAATTTAACAAAAAAGTTAATTAGAGAATTTTTCTAAAGTAAAAGTAGCATAAGTTACTCCGTATTACATCAGGTATATACCAAAAAAAGTTCCGTCAAAATCGGTCCAGCCATTTCAGAGATTAGCCAGAACAAACAGATATATATATATATATATATAAGTTGTATAAAATGTTATTTTGGTGTATGTACCGTATTTATATTCATATGCATGTAGAAAAAAACGGTTATTTCAATATTACAAACAGACACTCCAATTTTATTTATATGTATAGATGATATACAGCAAAAATACATTTTATAATTAAAAAAATTATAATTTTCTTTTTGCGGTATATTGTTTTCTTAGAATATTCATTATATAAATTGTATTACAATATTATTAAATTACTAGTACTTAGTTGTACATCTTAGCCTCGGGCGTCTTTAGAAAAACAACTATTTTTTAAATACACCGAAATTGCTCACGGTTATAAAATATAACGAAAATAAATGAGGCAGAACTACGCAATCTATACATATAAATAAAATTGGAGTGTCTGTTTGTAATGTTGAAATAACCGTTTTTTACTACATGCGTATGAATATAAATACGATACATACACCAAAATAACATTCTTTATCATTTTTGTCTGTCTGTTTGATTCGACTAATCTCTGAAATGGCTGGACCTATTTTAACGGGAAATTTTTTGGCAGGTAGCTGATGTAATAAGGAGTAACTTAGGCTATTTCTATTTTAGAAAAATTGAGTTGAATTCCACGCGGACGAATTCGCGTGTAGAGCTAGTATAATTATAAATGTTAAGTAAGTGTGATATAGACAAAGTTACGCGGATCAGCTAGTATAGTGTTAATCCTATCTATAAAAATAAAATCCATCAGATTTATTGTTTGGATATTCAATCCCTAGGCTGCAGCCCAGGGCCCCAAGGATACAAAGGGCCCCCAGTCCCCATTGAAACGATATTTAGACTAAAATAAATATATCTAGAATTTTAAAAAACCTACCATTATGTTGGCAACCCTGAGATCAATTAACTCGTGCTGTAGAAGTATATGTATTATATATGCAATGGAAGTACCCCGCCTCTTGCCATCTATCCTACAAAATACAGAAAGTTATCCATTTTTATACGACTTCATACACAATACTATAGGAACGATATAGATGTAATTAATAGTTGTTTTGTATTTGTAGAATGTAATTGTTTGTTTGTTTGTTTGTTTGTAATACTTTATTGTACAATAATATTATAAATAAAAGGACACAATTGACTTAGAAAAAAAAAAAAACATACGTACAATGGCGGACTTATCCCAGAAGAGGGATTTCTTCCAGTCAACCTTTGAGTTACTGAGAGGAATTGCGCAGTGGTGGAAATAGGTACAATAAATAATACGCGTCACAATGACATATATAACTAATAATATATACAGAAAATACACAAATATATATATATATATATATATACATATATATATATATATATATATATTTGTGTATTTTCATTGTTTGGCTGAAAGGAGATTTCCAGGGCCGTAAAATACTTAATAAAAAAAAAATCAATTCATGCAAGTGCGCTATCGAAAGGAACGGGGAATTTCTGGTCGCTTGTTTTTGGTTGGTGTATTTTTAGTTGAGTAATATAATTAGGTAGGCCCCTAAGGCCCTCAAGACGAAGGTTTAAGACCAATGTGTGTTGCCAGTGATGACTTACGGAACAGAGACGTGGTCGCTAACTATGGGCCCCATCAACAAGCTCAGAGTCACTCAGAGGGCAATGGAGAGGGCTATGCTCGGAGTTACTCTGCGTGATCGAATCAGAAATGAGGAGATCCGCAGAAGAACCAGAGTGACCGACATAGCCCGAAGAATTGCGACTCTAAAGTGGCAATGGGCAGGGCACATAGCTCGTAGGACAGATGGCCGTTGGGGCAGTAAAGTCCTAGAATGGCGACCACGGACCGGAAGACGCAGCGTGGGAAGGCCTCCAGCAAGGTGGACCAACGATCTGGTCAAGATTGCTGGAAGGCATTGGATGCGAGCAGCGCAGGACCGATCGTCGTGGAGATCTTTGGGGGAGGCCTATGTCCAGCAGTGGACGTCTTCCGGGCTGCGATGATGATGATGATGAGGCCCCTAAGTAGACTTAGCCCAGGACCCTACAAATCCACGATCCGCCCCTGGATGACACTGCATACTTTAGTCTGTCAGTTTGTTAGGATGGAATTGAAGTCTGCACGGCTCGTACAGTACGTCTGCCAAGAATTCTTTTAGAGTTTTGTAGTCAATAAATTATTATTATTAATGGCATGTAGTGTCCTTGTATGGAGACATTATATTTATTCTTCTCACGTCTTCACATCTAGCCCTAGCTTGGCGCCCGCTGTCTTCTCACTATTTCCGGAATACTAAACAGCAAGAAAAAGATGTCTCTCTAGTCTATACATATAAATCAAATTGGAGTGTCCATTTGTAATACTGATATAACCGTTTTTTACTACATGCATATGAATGTAAATTCGGTACATACACTAAAGTAACATTTTTTACAATTTTTGTCTGTCTGTCTGTTTGTTCCGGCTAAGCTTTGAAATGGCGGGACTGATTTTGACGGGACTTTTTTTGACACGTAGCTGATGTGGTAAAGAGTAACTTAGGCTTCTTTTATTTTAGAAAAATATACTTAAATTCGTTATAAAGTTAGTTTTTAATAATAGTGTAGTTATATTTACAGACTCTTATGTCAATCAAATCTACCGTTATTTCGAAGATCTAGAGCTGTATTTATAAATTTCAATGTTTTTCTGGTTAGGAGACACCTCGCTTTGGGTCAAGAATATCATGAATCGTAGTTCGTGTGACCTCGGTTCTATGACAGTCCAGGGTACAAAGGTACTGCCATCGCCTCATCTAGATCCTGTGGCTGAATACACCGATTGCTCCTTCAGGTAAATCAGCTCAGTTTTAACCTCCTTAGAAAAAGAGAGTGGAATAGTTTAACTTTACTATGTGTATCTACTTCATCATAATGCACATGTGAGTTTTTATTTCGAAATATTCTAATGATGTTGGCCGTAGCTGGCCTTTACAGCTTCACCGGACGATAGGGGGCGAGTGCAGATGGCACTCCAAACCCGCGGAAGGACTTATGGAGCGGCTGAAGGCCTACTCCCGCCTGACGGATACGACTTAAGTATGAGGACACCGCTAGGAGTTCGAATCTCGACTCAGGTAATTTCGATCCCTGTTTGAATTGGATAGGGGATCGATCGGAGGGTACCAATTAGAATAGATTCGGATGAGTTTTTGTTTTCCTTGAAAGAATAGAATAGAATAGAATAGAAAATCATTTATTCAAATAAACTTATTTTAAGCACTTTTGAATAGTCATAACAATCCTTGTAAGTTTACATTTACAAGTCGAAACGTGTGAATACAAACTACCAACCTGCACTAATTTATTGGGTCAAATATAAGCTGTTATTATCACCATCTGTATTATGAAGATCTGTTGAGGCGCGTAGAGATTAACGAATATTTTGTCATGTCCTGAATTTAAATTACATTGCAAGTTTAATTGTTTTACTATATCTATACAAATAAATGGTATAAATGATGGAAGAAGAAGAAAGAATGATGAGAAAGAAAGAAGAAGCGGATGAATGATGGAATAAAATCGTTTATTTGTAATTTCAAATTAATAGTTTTTTACTAAATGCATTTGAAAGTACGGTGCTTGCATAAAAATTATTTAAAATTTATCTGTCCGTCTGATAGTTCTTGCTCTGAATCGATCCAGGATTTTGACTAGATTTTCATTCGCATATAGCTAATGTTATAAGTAACTGAGGCTACTTTTATTTTGAAATATGATTTATTATAACAAACTAATGTTAACTTCCACCCGGACTGAGTTGCGGGTAACAGCTAGTCTAGAATATTACATCAGGGATTTATAATATATATATATATACTTATATCTTTATTCAAATAAGAAATTTAAATATTTCGTTAAGCATCAGTGAAATTGTTATATTTATCTCAACAATGCAAAATAACAATTACAATTACGTTATAGTTAATTGTAATGATGGCGCATTTGTAAATTAATAATAAATAATAATACACTTGTTATGCTTAGAAATTTAATTAACAAAGCATCATGGCAATTAGGCTATTGCATTAATTAAAAACAATACAAGTGAGAAATGGCGGCTGATTCTGACAGTTCTACCGCCCTTCATTTTCTCGTTCCAAGTTTTTTATTTCACTCGTTATCAAAGCGCTTTTTATGATATCACATTAAAATGGTTGAGTGATGAGATCTGCTAGTAAAGCTACAGGCTGTGATGGAATATATCTTTGCCCCTCTGATTATATTTCTGCGGGATATATCTTTCATATCCGTTTGGCTCTACGATAGTTTGCTTATAAATTTTTTGGCGTTACCAGATCTGTGATTGTACTTTACCAAATCTATTAAAAAAAATTTTACTAAGTCCAACTAGACTATGAATAGAATAGAATAGAATAGAAAGTCAATTATTTAAATAAACTTACATTGAACCAACGGCGGATCCAGGGGCCTCCCCCTGGATCCGCCGTTGGTCATGGGGGTCATGACCCCCCCTGAGCTGGTTCCTCTCGATATACCTCTAGCTGTTATGACAAATTGTTCACCACGGTCATGGAATATAAATAGCAGTGCGTGATAATGCTTCTCTGGATAACTTCAAGAGAAGATGGCAATATGTACGAGTTGTATAACTGTGTTGTGGAATACCAGTTGTAAACTCAGTGTCCAACAGATCCAATAACATTTTGTTTTATTCGAAGATTTCATTTTGAATTCGAATTCGATTGTGTGAAGGTAGATTGTTTTTTGTTCACGTAAATGTGAATCTTACAATCTTGTGTTGTTAGAAGGGCAAAAAAACATTACTGAAATGCATTATACTGTCTTTTTCATTCAAAATAACTTTCTTTTCTTTCATCATACCCTACATTGTTAAAATAAGTCTGTTAGACACTACTGGGCAGTTACGTCACTAAAGCATTCTGAATAGTTAAGGGTCAATCTACCGCTCATTCGGAAAGCTGTCTCATCACAAGAAGAACGAGCAAGAAACTTTCGTGTTGCTCATTTAAATAACTACGAGGTCTTACATAGAGATGTGCTAGCTCGTAATAAACATGACTCGAGTTAACTCAAGTTGAAATTCAGGTAACTCATGTTTACTCGAGTTGACTCGAGTTACCTGGAATAAAAAGTTTTTTTTTATTATTACGAACAATTCTATTGTTTTTGGGAGCAGCTAGCCTTGAAAGCTTTACCGAACTATAGGAGGCGAATAGAAATGGCACTTTAAAGCCGCGGAAGGACTTATAGAACGCATAATCAATTTAATGATAACATAATCGGACCAATATGCGAAAAAAATGATAACAACCTCAAATCAATACTGAAATATTTGTGACGAGTGAAAATTGTATGATATGAAATGATCGGAAAATTTCATGTCATTGTCATTTCGATGACAGAATCATGCTCTCGCTCTTTCACTTGATTCATTCGTTTACCAGTTGAATTCTTCCATCTCGAGTTGGCAGAATTCAACTCGAGTTAACTCGAATTATGCGCAACTCGAGTTAGTAACTCAAGTTGGCACATCTCTAGTCGTACAGTCAACACTAAGCTTCCAAACTATATCCTCATAACTGACGATGCGTCGTTTAGCAGCGAAACGATCGGAGTTTGATCACTAATGGATGGCCACAGCGCAGCCAGAAGCAGTAGACAGGTTTCCGCAGTGTTTGTGGATTGATGGTTTCACACATTTTTTTTTCTCTTTGTTTTTGGGATTTTTGTGCACAATGTGACGATGACAACCCTATCGTACCTATACTAAATAACAAAAATAAACTAAAAAACTTAAACTAATATGATACCATCCAGAACAATAACTTGGCTGCATCGGAAGCTGATTCTACCAAGATTTAGAAGAGAAAGAAATACTACAAGAAATACTCCTATATCTAACCTATTGAACTTTAAAGATTGGATGGTATATTCTCTTTTAGATGCATTACGAACACATTCCATCAAAATATGATACAGATCTCCTTTCCCACAGCTTCACAATTAGGGGATGTCACTTTTTTCATTAAATAAGCAAATTTATTTAATGGAATGTCTCCGGAACGCAGTCTAGTCGCAATAACAATGTGCTTCCTATTGATCTTTGGGAGTGCGAACCAGAGAATACCAGGAGGCTGACATTGTATCACTTTATACCATATTCCCTTTGACTTTTCTTTCATCAAAATATTCTTCCCAGCTTTTATAGCACTTTTTTTTATACTTGCTTAGTACCTCTGAATAGTCTGGTAACACATCCATAATTCCTCCTTCAGCAGGCTTTTTTGGCCTACCCTCTCGTTTCCCTGTAGACGTACATGAGCTGGGAGCTACTGCAATGCCAATATCACATTTAATCGTAGCTGAATTAAATCAATTACAAATACATTAAGAAATGAAATGGACTTACACAAAATAACACCTAATTCGATAAACTATGTTTTGGTATGATTACAGTATGGGTCACGTGGTGGTGCAGCCCCCTCCCCCGCCGCCGCCGGTACCGCCTCCCCCGCCGCAGCACGAGTACATCTTGTGCGTGCCGCCGCAACTTGACTTTGTAAATTTCAAAGTCGGACAACTGCATACAGTAAGATGGATTTTATATTATGTTTTGACAGCCCCGGTGGTTTAGTAGTTTAGCACACTGCGATACTTTCGATAGTCGCGGGTTCGATTCGTCGCGGTCCAAACATTTGTATTCATGAGTATGATTGTTTGTATCGGTCTGGGTGATTTCTGTATATCTTATTAATATTATAAACGCGAAAGTTTGTGAGTATGGATGGATGTTTGTTACTCTTTCACGCAAAAACTACTTAATGGATGAAACTTTACAGTAGCTTCAGAATAATATCTTATATATAAAATTCTCGTGTCACAGTTTTCGTTCCCATACTCCTCCGAAACGGCTTGACCGATTCTCATGAAATTTTGTGAGCGTATTGAGTAGGTCTGAGAATCGGCGAACATCTATTTTTCATCCCCATAAATGTTAGGGGTAGTCCACCCCTAATTTTTTTTTTATTTTAAGACAAAACAACATTTACCGTGACAGCTAGTATAAGCTATAAATTTTACAGGGGGTGCGAAGAATCCCCGGTTAAGACCAGGCTACCACAAACGACAACCATATAACAACTATATAACAATGTGTAAATATTACATAGTGCCGTTTAACAATGATATACAACTATTTTACATATATAAATACATTTTTTTTAAATAAATATATGTAAATCGTTTGTACTGTGGGGAGGGTTGATAATAATACACCGCTACCCTCACTGAAAAACTAATATTCCTGGAATATGTCTAACCCAGACTGCCTCTCCAGATGAAATAGAAATAATCTTTATTCAAATAAACTTAATATTATTACTTTTGAATAGTCAAGTTTTTTTATTCTACCGCTCATTCGGAATGCAGACTCATCACAAGAAGAACGAGCAAGAAACTTGTGTGTTGCTCTTTTAAATAAATATTGATTTACTTATATTTAATTAACAACAAGGATTAGGCATGCGACAATCAACATAGAAACCGCTACGCACTTAATCTCTGTTCAATCAGATAACATTGTCAGCGCTATGAATTTTAAGTTAGATATTTTCCACAAAATAAATTATTATCATTTATACATTTTATAATAAGCTTTTTTACAAAGAAAATATTTTATAGCACAGTTGAATTATTTTTCTGGCAAATTGAGTACAGACTCTGGGAGTTTGTTGAAACAGAGAAATATTGTTATCTGATTATTAATAATGTATTATAATATCATGTTTATATATGTTATAAAAATATTGCAAATATTTACGAGCAGGTACCTGTCTCTATATCATTATCAGCGCTACATAGTATAGAACAAAGTCGCGTTCGCTGTCTGTCCGTCCTTATGTATGCTTAAATCTTTGAAACTACACAACGAATGTTAAGACAATCTTCAATAATAGATAAAGTAATTCAAGAGGAAGGTTTATATGTATAATACATGTACACCCTCGGGCGAAGCGTATAAATAAAATTGGGACGCTAAAGCTAGTCTATAAATAAAATTGGAGTGTCTGTTTGTAATATTGAAATAACCGTGTTTTAGGTACTACATGCATATGAATATATATATATTGTACATATATATATATTCATATGCTATATATATATTCATATGCATGTAGTATGTTTTTTACAATTTTTGTCTGTCTGTTTGTTCCGGCTAATCTCTGAAATGGCTGGACCGATTCTGACGGGATTTTAAATGACAGGTAGCTGATGTAATAAGGAGTAACTTAGGCTACTTTTATTTTAGAAACATAAAGTTAAATTCCTCGCGGACGAAGATGCTGATATAGCAAGTAGTGAAATGAAATTCTGTTATTTTTTTATAGTTTTAGAATTTGCCGATAAGCCTTTTGTCTTGTCAATAACAAAGACATTTTTTTGTAATGAAAATATTTTCATGTTATGATATTCTTTTGTAAAAGGATATTATTAAATATTTTTGAATGGTACAGGTAATCCTTTCATGTATAATATATACAATTTATTTATTTATTTTCGATAGCCTCAGTGGTCTAGTGGTTTAGCACACCGCTCTACTATCCGATGGTAGTGGGTTAGATTCCTCGCACGGTACAAACATTTGTATTCATGAGTATGATTGTTTGTATCGGTCTGGGTGTTTTCTATGTATAATATGTATGTATTTACAAAAAAAATGGGTCCTTGTATTTATATCAGCTCTGCTTAGCTTGGGACTAGATGGCGCTGTGTTGAGATATATTATTATTTATCCAATAAAATGGTGAACAAAGACGAAAATCAAGCTATGGATAGTCGTACTGGAGTTTCTTGCCAGTTCTTCTCAATTGGATCTATATACCGAACTGGACGGTAGGGAAAAAAATTATAATGTAAAAACTTGACGTTCATAAGCGGCTAAAATGTCCTACATGAATAAATTATTTTGAATTTTTAATTTCGTACCTTTATATAAATATAATCCTTACTAATATTTGATCTAAATGCGAAAGAAACTTTGTCTGTCTAGCTTTCACGCCAAACCTACAGAACCGATTTAAATGAAATTTGGTACACAGATAGTCTAGAACTTGAGAAAGGAGATATGCTACTTTTTATTCAAAAAAAAAAAAGAGTTGTAAAGGGTTGAAGGGGTTTTATTTTATACTACGACGGTGGCAAACAAGCATACGGCCCATCTGATGATAAATGGTTACCGTAGCCTATGGACGCCTGAAACACCAGGGGTGTCATGTGCGCGTTGCCGACCCTTAAGAAACCATAATATACTCTTCTTGAAAAACCCCATGCTGTAGTCTCGTGAGAAAACATCGGCAGGTAGTTCGTTCCACAATCTAAGTGTACGCGGGAGGAAGCTCATCTGAAACCGCATTGTCCGAGACCACTTAGGTTCCAGCGTGTGGGAATGAATTCCCTGTCGATGGCGAGCGGTGCGATGGTAAAAGGTGGCCGTCGGCATCATGTCGAACAATTCATCAGAACATATGTAGTATAACATTGGCACAATTCTAAAATAATATCCTAATCATCTGGATCAATAGCGTACTTCCACAGTGCGTTTTCCTAGAAACTTTTTGCCACGCACAATCATATTGTGGAATCACCTTCCAACAATGGTATTTTCGAACCGATACGATATTGAAACCTTAAAGAAAAGAGCATATTCCCTCTTAAAAGGCTAGCATTGCACTTGCATGTCGTTATTTGAAGAATTCGTTTCCGCTTTTTGTTAGTCCTTTTAAACTCCGCAACGGATTTTAATGCAGCTTTTAGGAATTGATAGAGTGATTCAAGAGGAAGGTTTATATGTATAACATGTACACACTTGCAAAGTCTATTACACAATTGAAACCTTCAAGAAAAGAGCTTATTCCTTCTTAAAAGGCTGGCAATGTACTTGCAATTCCCCTGGTATTGCTAGTGTTAAAGAGCGGTGAAAACTTATCATTTGGTGAGCAGCAAGCTCAATTGTCCCCTCTTATCATCATCATCATCATCGCAGCCCGGAAGACGTCCACAGCTGGACATAGACCTCCCCCAACTCTCCACGACGAGAGTGTAAATCCATTTGGGGGGATATTGCCATATTCGCTACGCTTGGCATGCGGGTTGGCGATCACAGTGTGGTGGTAGTTACTCAGTAGAACCCCCGTCCACTGGTTGATGAATCCGTTAGTCACCTTTTACGACACCCACAGGAGAGAGGGGTGCTATTCTTACGGTGACACCACATGCACAAATGTAATTGTACACGCGTAATAAGTATTTTTTTAGTAATAATAAATAAGGACCCAACAGAACATCAGCGCTGCAGAGTTATCTGTAGCATTATGCTGAGTTGGCTACCTTTTCACTTTTGTGGCACATAAAGTCACGTACATTTCTTTTATTAATTCGTGTTTTTTCTGTATCTCATGTATGTTATCTGTCTGTAATTGTGAATAAAGAATTTAGCTATCTATCTATCTTCATTAGCCTATCTTCACTTAGCCTTTGGTGAGCCTTAAGCTCATTTATATATACTAGTATAAAAACAAAATTTAAAAAAGAATTTGCTATCTCCGCAAAAAAATACGTGAGAGTTTGTTTGACGAATGTTTGATTTAAATCGTGATGTAAAATATCCATACATTACAGATATCAATTATCATTTGAAACCTTCACACGTAGCTAAAATTCGTTGCCATGTTTCATTTTCGTATCTTGTGACATTGACAAATTGGTGACTGCATATTGATATGTTGGATCTGTATCAGTAATTTGTTGGGCGGCCGACTTTTCATATATTTATTTGGCTGTAATATTTTCACATAAATTTATATGAGCATTTTTTATTGGGTTGTTTTGGCTATTGTCAGGTGCCTGTAGCACTGCGACCTACATAGAGCTATTGTGCTCGCCTTTTTTCAAAGTCCGCTACCTAGACCCGTCAGGGACAAGAATTGAAGGATATTCTTAGGAGCGATGGTTTTTATCTCCTCGGGAAAGAGTGTAAACTTTCCAAAGGAGATATTTCATTTATGCATGAGTGGCCTGCAACCACATAGGATGTGTAGTGGATAAAACAGCATATCATCATAACTAATATTCCGGATGGGGTAGTCAGATGTATTGTTAAGTCTTAATGTTGTGATGAAACATTTTACACTTTCGATAACATACCTATTGGAATCTAACGTGACGTTGTATTTTTTTTTATTTCTGATTTAATGTTTCAATCATCCTGAGTGTAGTTTAGGGTAGTAAATCAATGAGATGGTCAATTTAATTTTACTAATAAATATAATATGTGTGGCAATATTATTTGACGACCTCGGTGGTCTAGCGGTCTTTACAACGCGGTCACGTGTTCGATTCCTCGCACGCCACAAACATTTGTATTCATGAATATGATTGTTTGTATCGGTCTGGATGTTTTCTATGTATAATATATATGTATTTTCTATGTATGTATATGTATGTATTTACTAAAAAAAATATACCTATGTATATATATCAACTATAATTAGTACCTATAACACAAGCTTTAGCTGGCTTAACTTGGGTCTAGATGGCGCTGTGTGAATTGTCCTATTTGAATTTTATATTTTGAGATTATTAATTATTAATATTATAGTACGCCATACGTGGTACTGTTATTATTATTGTAGTATACGTGGGAAAGAGAGGGAAGCATTATGACGTCTCTAGCGCACACTGCTGGCGTCATGCGTGCATTAAAATAACATGTTTTACAATGTTTGTCTGGCTATCTGTTTGTTCCGGCTAATCTCTGAAATGGCTGGACCGATTTTGACCGAATACCTTTTGGCAGATAGCTTATATAATAAGGAGTAACCTAGACTACTTTTATTTTAGAAAAGTAAAGTTTAATTCCACGCGGACCAAGTCGCATGTACAGCTGGTCATTTGTAACCAGAATGTTGTAGTCTACAAATGCAGGTAACTGTCACCCGCGCCAGGCTATACCGTACATAGTATAGTTCTTTAAACGTTTCACATTTACGAACCCTATCTGATTCACCAACAGCGTTCCCTTCGCCTGGTGAATGTGTCCAAATTCGAAATAAGAGTGTCAGTGCGGCCGCCGGCGCGGCGAGAGCTGGCTGTACACATATGTGGGGTTCGAGGACTGACGGTGACATCGGGGGCCGCCGCCGAGCTGCGCGTGCAATTCCGGCCGCGCGACGTGCTCGCGCTGCACGACTGCCTCCACGTGCGGGTCTCTGTTGGGAAGCCGCTGGTCGTGCCGATTGCGTGCTATATGCAACCTCCTATATTAGATGGTTTGAATACTTTACAATATTAATTGAGAATGGAAAGGTGATAATGGCTTCACTTCCGATGGTCGCAGGTTCGATTCCTCGCACGGTTGAAATATTTATATTGATCAGTATGATTGCATCGGTCTGGGTGTTTTCTATGAATATCATGTATGCTTTAAAAAATGAAAAATCTGAATATTTATTTCCGATGGTCGCAGGTTCGATGCCTCGCACGGTGAAAATATTTATATTAATTAGTATGATTGTTTGCATCGGTTTGGATGTTTTCTATGTATATTATGTATGTATATAAAAGAAATCTAAGTATTTATATCAGTTGTCTAGTACCCATAACACAAGCTCTGCCTACCGTGGTTCTAGACGTTAATTATCTAAGATTATTTAGTGTCATTTATTAATGGTTCCTTTTAAAAAATGACTTTATATTCCACAGATATTATTTTCTAAAAATAAGTTTTTATCAATAATCTATAATTATATCTTTGCTCTGATAATTAATTATTACAAAAGGGCGCTGATGCAAGCGAGAAAGAACCTGGGACTACGCGAGCAAGCGGTGCGCGCATTCGTTCCCTATTTTATTTTCCTTATTTTCTCCAAAGAACATACGTCTAAATAGAAATAATCTTTATTCAAATTAACTTAATATAACCACTTTTGAATAGTCAAGTTTTTTTTTCTACCGCTCGTTCGGAATGCAGATTCATTACAAGAAGAATAAAAAAGAAACTTGTGTGTTGCTCTTTTAAATAAATATAGATTTAATTATATTTAAGGATTAGGCATGCGACAATGAACATAGAAACCGCTACGCACTTAATAGAAAGTCATTCATGTACCCATTTGAATACACAAAAGTTATATATATGTTACACGTAATACATAACATACTCGTATCATATTAGAAGCTACACAGAAATGCAAATAGTGTATCTAGTGGCATATTAACCAGTGTATATATTGGTGTTATGCTTTGATAAGTCATGTGGTTAATAACAATATTATAAACATGCGTTCTGACTAGAGATGTGCTAACTCGTAACAAACATGACTCGAGTTAACTCGAGTTAAAAGTCACGTAACTCGAGTTGACTCGAGTTAACTGGAATAAAAAGTTTTATTTTTATTTTTCAATTTTAATGTTTTTGGGCGCAGCTAGCCTTGAAAGCTTCTCTGAACTTTAGTAGCGAGTAGAAATGGCACTTTAAAGCCGCGGAAGGACTTATGGAACACATAATCATTTTATTGATAACATAATTAGATGAATATGCGAAAAAAAATTATAACAACCTCTAATCAATACTGAAATATTTGTGACGAGTGAAAATTGTATGATATGAAATGATCGGAAAATTTCATGTCATTGTCAGTTCGATGACAGAATCATGCTCTCGCTCTTTCACTTGATTCATTCATTTACCAGTTGAATTCTTCCAACTCGATTTCATAGAATTCAACTCGAGTTAACCCGAACTATGCTCAACTCGAGTTGACACATCTCTAGTTCTGACGCTGAACAGCTTCGGTCCGGAGCCAGGATGTGATATTATTGGCGTTGTTTACTCTAACGTTACATTCAAAACACGTAAATCTGAATCGAGAACAATAATTAATGTAATAACCATTTCTAACATCAAAAGGTGTTCAATTTTGAACTAGGTCGGTAGAAATCTTTACATGGTATAAACTGAAGTTGCTTCCGCTGTGACTTTCAAACTACGCAACAGATTTTTATAAGGTTTTTAAGAATAGATAGTGTTAATACTTGTAGTAACATCGCGCATACAGCCATGACGCGCTCGGCATCCTACTGCATCTGTGTACCGTGCAACATTATGCGTCTGTGGCATATTGTGATTTGCGCGGGAAAAAATACTAACGACAAAATGGCTTCTTCTGCAGATATTATTTTAAACTATTGTACTTCTGATCACAATTTTTTTTATACTGTTCTTCATTTCTTTATCTGTCTGTAAATTACTTTTATTACAATAAAATACTTCTATACAAAAAAACTGGTATATAAATAAAGCCCCTATAATTATATATATATATATATATACTAGCTGTCCGGCAAACGTTGTTTTGCCTTAAAATAAAAAAATTAGGGGTGGACTACCCCTAACATTTAGGGGGATGAAAAATAGATGTTGGCCGATTCTCAGACCTACTCAATACGCTCACAAAATTTTATGAGAATCGGTCAAGCCGTTTCGTTCCCATACTCCGAAACGGCTGGTCTGAGTATTTTATTTTTCATCCCCCTAAATGTTAGGGGTAGTCCACCCCTAATTTTTTTTTTATTTTAAGCCTAAAACAGCCGTTGCCGGGACAGCTAGTTTTATAAAAAAGATAAACATTCAAAAGGTTTATATAAACCTGTTGTTATGTTTGTTTGTTTATGACCTCGCTGTGTTGTTAACAAAAAGCCATCGCAGTAAACACTTATAGTGATAAAGTTTTAAATCTTGTTAATTTATTATTGCATACAGGAGTAAATATTTACATAAGTGTATAATGTATTATACACATGTACAACTAGCTGTTCTCGCGACTTCGTCCGCGTGGAATTTAACTATATCTTTATAAAATAAAAGTAGCCTAAGTTACTTCTTATTACATCATCTACCTGCCAAAAAAAGTCCCATCAAAATTGGTCCAGCCATTTCAGAAATTGGCCGGAACATACAGACCGACAGACAGACAGACAAAAAGTATCAAAAATGTTATTTTGGTGTATGTACCGTATTTATATTTATATGCATGTAGTAAAAAACGGTTATTTCAATATTACAAACAGACACTCCAATTTTATTTATATGTATAGATACATGTACACTCATGTAAATCCGGGGCGGATAGATCTAGTCCCACGGTAAGTAGAGCAATAAATAAATAGCCGTGGACAATTAACACAGCGCCATCTAGTCTCACGGTAAGCAGAGCTTGTGTTATGGGTACTAGACAACTGATATAAATACATACATTTTTTTTTTTCAAATACATACATTACAAAGCTGAGTATTTATTTCCGATGGTTGAATTTGGTGAAATAAAATAGGATATGAAATGGAAATTCCTCATTCGTCCTCTATGCCTTGCGAACGAAGTCGCGGGACAGCTAGTAATCTATATACAGATACAAGAATCTTATTTAGATTATATAACTCAAAAGTGACTGACTGACATAGTGATCTATCAACGCACAGCCCAAACCACTGGACCGATCGGGCTGAAATTTGGCATGCAGGTAGATGTTATGACGTAGGCATCCACTAAGAAAGGATTTTGATTAATTCTACCTCCAAGGGGATAAAATAGGGGATTAAAATTTGTATGAAAGTTTGTCAATTTTAAACCGATCGGGCTGAGACTTTGCCTGCATAAAGCTACTATGACGTAGGCATCCCCTAAGAAAGGATTTTGATTTGAAATTAACGCGAGCGAAACTGCAGGCAAAAGCTAGTTACTATATAAACTTGTATATTCTAGTGTTAGTTCCAAATATATCCACATCATCATTGTCGTGCACACCTGGTGAGGAAGTAGCGGAGTCGGTGACCCGCTGCGGTGAGGTGGTGGAGCTCGGCTCCAGACTCCTGGGTGACGTTCACAAAGTGCAGCTGCTTCTGAACTGCGAGGCGCGGCATGCAGCTTTCTTCGTAATGACTGAAGATGCCTGGATATCATCCTGCTTAGATGTTAGTACGTAATGTCTTGAAATAGGGACAAGAAATTTGGAATGCGACAAGCAAAACAAGAGAAAAAGATCAATTTTTTTACTCGAACCTATATTTTCAATCAAGTTACCTAATTAGGAATATATAAAAATAATCGACTAAGAAAAAATCTATTGTTATCTAAAGAAATAAGGACTTTTGTTTGATCGATTATAATGTCTTCAAAAATCCTTTTTTTAAAAAACTTTTGATACGATAATTTCTTCCCTGTGAGAAGATTCTCAAACTTCATTCAAATTCTTATTGGTAGCTTGGTAGATGACCGATTACCTTTATCATTATCATTATATATATATTATATAGTATAAAACAAAGTCGCTGTCGCTGTCCGTCCGTCCCTATGTATGCTTAAATCTTTAAAACTATTTTTTTACATGTACACTCAGGCGATGTCGGGGCGAGTAACTAGCTTTATTATAATTACAAACAACATAGAGTCTTATCTTATTGAGAGAGTTATGCGTAAGTCACAGGACTTTGAGATATATTAGAATGATCATCGTCAATAATGTTAGAGATAACATGTTTTTCCAGTACCGATAACCGTATCAGAGTTTTGTATGCAAACTTGTCATTAAGTAAACGATATTGCTTGTACTTACGTAGAATTATAATATAAAATATTAAGTAGGATTTAAATACACAATAAACATTTCTTCTAGCTTTTTTTTATGTTTCTCATGAGCGACGTACGTAGACAGAATAAAGTCAGGTACACGCAGACCAATATACTGCATCATTTATTAATACCTTTTCATTAAAACTTATCTAAATTTCACAGTACACAACCATAACTATAACTTTGGTCCTCAAGAACGGCGAATACATTGTAAAACGTTTACGAACTATTCATATATCTGTTACCACTTTTATCAGGTAGATTGTTATTTGCCTTTTCATTTACATAAAAAAAAACTTTATATAAATATAATAAGTACTGTTTGTCTCCCTAATCATCGTCTCTTAGATACACATCACTGTTTTCACTTGCCTTGGCCTGGCCATGGCTTATGATGCCAGCAGTGTGCGCAAGAGACAGCCTAATGTTCTTTCTCTTTCCCACATATACTATAGAATTTGACAAGCGATGGATCGTTACAAGCCGGTGCATTCACAATACATCCGGTATGTTGGGCCGGCGGTGGAATAGTGCGCGGGACGGTGTGGTGCCGGGCTCCCAACGCTGGTCTCCACGTTGCACCACTTCGGGTGCTCGCCTCCACTGCTGTAGTGCGGCCGTTACATCTGCTTGCAGATTCGTTGTACTTTAAAAGAGATCATATAACGCTTCAGGTCAGTGTCATAGAACAGAATATCTTTATTCAAATAAACTTAAATATAAGCACTTTTGAATAGTGTTAACTTAATTGGCAAGGATAAAAATTCATTGAACATCTTATTAATATGACTAACGCGAAAGTCTATGAGTACGGATGGATGATTGTTACTCTTTCTCGCAAAAACTACTGAACGGATTTTGATGAAACTTTACAGTAATATGGCTTATATATCAGAATAACATAGGCTATAAACCGCGGGCATAGCTAGTATATAACATAATGAATAGAAGAGGATGTGCTGAGATCAGGTCAGTCGTCCCATCGTGGCATATTCACCATCACGATGTTTTCCAGGTGGAACTACAAGCACCGTTCCCCTAATTTACCATATTATTACCGATATTTGTTGTTTGGTATTTAAATAGGGTACTCGTACTTAAAAATTTCTGTATTACTAGGCGTAGGATAAAGATTACGACATCTGTAGCCAGGATGACAGACTTTCTCCAAAAATACTATGTTGTCACTGCTGTTTGGTTAGATAGATAGATAGATAAATTCTTTATTCACAATTACAGACACATAACATACATGAGATACAGAAAAAAACACGAATTAATAAAAGAAATGTAGGTGATCTTATGTGCCGCAAAAGTGAAAAGGCAGCCAACTCTGCATAATGCTACAGATAACTCTGCAGCGCTGATATTATGTTGGCTCCTTACTTATACTATACTTATTATTAATAAATTACATAAATATTAAACTTTGAGCTCTTTATCAAATAGAAATAGAAATAATCTTTATTCAAATAAACTTAATATAACCACTTTTGAATAATCAAGTTTTTTTATTCTACCGCTCATTCGGAATGCAGATTCATCACAAGAAGAATAAGCAAGAAACTTGTGTGTTGCTCTTTTAAATAAATATTGATTTACTTATATTTAATTAACAACAAGGATTAGGCATGTGACAATCAATATAGAAACCGCTACGCACTTAATCTCTGTTCAATCGGATAACATTGTCAGCGCTATGAATTTTAAGTTAGATATTTTCTATAAAAACATTATTATCATTTATAAATTCTTCAATTCTATAATAAGCTTTTTTACAAAGAAAATATTTTATAACACATTTGATTTTTTTTTCTGGCTAATTGAGTACAGACTTCGAAATACTAACTTTCGTCAAACGGCACTTAGGTCAAACTAGTTTGAAATATATAAAGTATGAATAAACTGTAAATAATGTAATTAATTATGTTATTAAACTACTTATACTAATATTATAACAATGATTACACATATATTGATATGGTGAAAGGCTCCGCGAGACTGATGATGACGAAGATGATGGAAGACAATGCTTGCGGTAAGATTGAGGTAACTAAGTTGGGTAAGCAGCTGGTTAATAAAGCTCCTCAGATAAGGAACGTCCTAAAGGATTAAAGTAATTTGTTTACTTGGTAGATGTTTATTTAGTTGGTTTTTAAAATTCTCTTTAGTTTTTGTTGTTGTTTGTTGGGCTTGTAATTAAATAACTGTAACTTTAAAAATTCTGTCTTTACTAGGCGCAGGATAAAGATTACGACATCTGCAGCGAGGATGATCCAGCGTGCGAGTATTATGTACACCTCGGGACCGGTTTCCCTCACCGTTCACTGTCGGCCACTGTTCAAATTGTCAATCACAGGTAGCGTGTGTGTTTAGTAATTGTACATGTTCTTATGGTACATATAAGTAAATCTTAATCCTTAATCATTACATAGTATAAAACAAAGTAGCTCTCACTGTCTGTCTCTATGTATGCTTAAATCTTTAAAACTACGCAACGGATTTTGAAGCGGTTTTTTTAATAGATAGAGTGATTCAAGAGGAAGGTTTATATGTATAATACATGTACACCCGTGCGAAGCCGAAGCAGGTATGATGACTAATCATTACATAGTATAAAACAAAGTCCCTATCGCTGTCTGTCTCTATGTATGCTTAAATCTTTAAAACTACGCAACGGATTTTGAAGAGGTTTTTTTTTAAATAGATTGACTGATACAAGAGGAAGTTTTATATATATAATACATGTACACCTGTACTAAGCCGGGGCGCGTCGCTAGTGATATTATAAATGTGAAAGTAGGGATGCTTGTTACTCTTTCACGCAAAAACTACTGAACCGATCATCATGAAATTTTGTACACATGTTCTTAGAGACAATAAATATGTATTTTTTATTAAAAAAAAAATATTTTTGATTCAATGCGAATGAAGCCGCGGGTAAAAGCTAGTAATATTATAAACGCGAAAGTTCAATTATGTGAGCCCTAACAATAGATTACGTAATTTATTTCATATCCAGCTCAGTTTTGTATTCATATTCCTGGAGCGTTCGTCCCTGGGGCGTCGGTTCTTGTTGGGAGGAAGAGAAGGCAGCGGCGGGATCTCTGGTCTCCGACGACGCTAGTGCGCAGCTTTGTATTGGGGCCAAAGATGAAAAGGTAGACAACAACAGGTTAATCATGGACTATTATTGACAGCCTCGACCGTCTAGCGGGTTACCACATTGGTCCCGGATTCGATTCCTCGCACGGCACATTAGTATTCCTGAGTATGATTATTTGTACTGGTCTGGTATTTACGAGAAAAAAATATATCTATGTATTTGTATCAGTTATCTAGTACTCATAACACAAGATTTAGCTGGCTTAACTTGGGTCTAGATGGCGTTGTGTGAATTGTCCTGAGATTATTATTATTATGAGGAAGTATGAAAGGTTAAAGAGTAATCGTCTATCGTGGTATGGACATGTAATGCGTAGGAATGAAGATCATATCCTAAGGACGGTGTTACATATAAGGGTAGAGGAAGACCGAAAAAGAGATGGATGGACTGTGTGAAAGATGATATGGTGAGAAAGGAAATAAATAACAGGATGACTGAGAACAGAGATGTATGGAAGAGAAAAACATATTAGGACGACCACAAATAAATAGGATAAGGAAGAAGCAGATGATGATATTGCAATCTATAATATTATAACTTTAGTAATATATATATTTAAAAAAATTGAAATTAAATACCCTATTTAAAATAAAAGCAAGGCAAAAATTATTGTGCTGGTTTGAATCAGCTCAATAATTTTACAAATAGCGGTTCTTTAACTAAGATAGCCTATTATGAGAATCTAGGATATAAATATCTGAATGCATTCACTTAGAACACTTAGTTACAAGTTTTCTTCTAAGTTGGCGCTAATCCAGGTTTAAATCTATAAAGTTTTAATATCATAAAGAGGTAAAGTTTGTGAGGTTGTAGGGAGTAATCTCGGGATCTACTAAATCGATTTTGAGATTTATTGTAGAGATGGAAAGCTTGTTTTTCAAGAACGACTACAGGATGTATAAAATTGGTCTACTCCTGTTAGTCATAATCATAGGATACTAGGACTTACGCCTTATTTGGACGATCTTCCTCTATTCCCAGGTAGGATAAATCTTGTAGGATCAAGTAGACTCAACCGTATATACGTAAGTAGTAGGTTGTAATATTAAAAAAGAAACAGCGGATCGTGCTATGACTAATAGGAGCAGACTGCAATGAAAAATATAGCAAAAACACGGGAAAATGTGATGCAGAAGAAGTTGTCTGGAATACCAGCTGGGTATAAAGCTACGCTACAAGCACTGTCTGGAAATTTTGCATGTTTTTTGCCTAAAATTAGGGATTAAATTGCCCGCGGCTTCGCTCGCGTTAATTTATCCCCTTAGGGGTGGAATTTATCAAAATCCTTTATTAGGGAATGTCTACGTCATAGTAGCTTTATGCATGCAAAGTCTCAGCCCGATCAGTTTAAAATTGACAAATTTTCATACAAACTTTCATCCCCTATTTTATCTCCTAAGGGGTAGAATTAACTAAAATCTTTCTTAGCGGATGCCTACCTAAGATCTACCTGCATGCCATATTTGAGCCCGATCCGTCAAGTGGTTTGGGCTGTGCGTTGATAGATCACTATGTCACCTTTGAGTTATATATATTTAGATTACACTACGACTAATAGATGCAGAGCTGCAATGAAAAATATAGTAAAACCCCGAAAATTAGACGTAGAAGTCGCGTGGGACATATAGTTAGTATAAAGCTACGCGCCTATCACTGTACGAATTTAGTGTGTTTTTTGCCTAAAATTAGGAATTCAATTGCTCGAGTAACGCCAAGTTATTGCGAGTGGAACCGACGCAGGGTCGAGTTGCACCGAGGTCGTCATGTCCGGTGCACGTGTGTATGCCAGATGTTGGAGATCAGATCGGAGTACAAAGAGCAGTGCTGATGTAAGTATTTATTCTCCTCCAATCGATCCGTGTCCAATTAAAACGGGGATCGAAATTACCACTTTTAGCCGAGATTTAAACCCCTAGCAGTGTCTTTAGACTGAGGTCGTATCAGTCAGGCGGAAGATTTTTTTTATACTACTATGGTGGCAAACAAGCATACGGCCCATCTGATGGTAAATGGTTACCGCAGCCTATGGACGCCTGAAACACCAATCCGATACTACAGTGATCATGTAAGTGTTCATTTCCTTCCGACCGATCCCCCGTCCAATTGAAACGGGGTTTGCAATTCTCACCATTAGCAGAAGTTCGAACTCCTAGCAGTGTCCTTAGACTGAAGTCGTATCCATCAGGTGGGAGATGGCCGTCAGCCGCTCTATAATTCCTTCTACGGTTTTGGAGTGTCATTTTCACTCGCTCCTCGTTTGGCGAAGCTGTAAAGGCTACTGCAGACAACAGCTTTAAAATAGTTAAGAAAGATAGGGATTAAATTGAAATACTATAATATCATAATAGGGCTGTAGATCAGATTAGAGTTGAAGTTTGATCACTAGTAGGGAAGGCCGTAGCGCTGTTCAGGTCGTCTCACTGAATATTTGTTGTCCCACACATGATAATGGTTACAGAAGAAGAGTGCGTAGCGATTTCTATGTTGATTATCGCATGCCTCTTACTTGTTATACTGTAATTATTTATATAAAAAAAACATCTATTAAAAAGAGCAACACACAAGTTTCTTGCTCATTCTTCTTGTGATGAATCTGCATTCCGAATGAGTGGTAGAATCAAAATATGACTATTCAATAGTACTTGTACTGAGTTAGAATAAAGATTATTTCTATTTCTATTTCTATTTCAAGAATTACAAAATAAAACAAATCCATTAAGTAATGAAATTTACTTCCCCAAAATAACACCTAATTCGAGAAAATATACCACATAAGGGATTGAACACTTGGAGTACTGAGTTGTTTTTTTAATCTAAATATATTTGGGGTTTTGAGTACTGAGTTCTGTTTTATATTATTTATTATTAATTGTAATAATACTTCTTTAATTCAGGTTGGTGTTGAAGGATATACCACGGGAAAGCATACCTCTAGGTTACGACACGTTGTCTGTCAACAGCAAAACGATCCAGTCGGATCCTATACCAGGTGTGGAGGTACTTAATAAAACTGTTATAATTTCACTATATAAATATATCTAAATATTAAATTTCTTTTTTAAAATTAAAAACCTTAAGAAATATAATATAACTAGCTTTTGGGGATGGAATTTATCAAAATCATTTCTTAGGGGATGCCTACGTCATAGTAGCTTTATGCATGCAAAGTCTCAGCCCGATCGGTTTAAAATTGACAAAGTTTCATACAAACTTTCATCCCCTATTTTATTCCCTTGAGGGTAGAATTAATCAAAGTCCTTTATTACCGGATGTCTACGTTATAACATCTACCTACATGCCAAATTTCAGCCCGATCCGTCCAGTGGTTTGGGCTGTGCGTTGATAGATCACTATGTCAGTCAGTCACCTTTGAGTTATATATGTTTAGATAACTAAAATATATTATTAAAAGAAGTCCCTTTAGGCAAGGTTCTAAAGATACTGGCAGCGTTCCCCCTTTGAATGGCTGGACTAATTCTTTGTCCGAGGTAGCTGCCAGCTCTTCGGTCTTCTGTGATGTCGACTAACCTTTTTATTATTTCCTTAAGAGTGAAGATTATGGCAATGGAAATAGCATAAAATAATTTAATATGATCAGTAACATATAAAATTACACCTTATTTATATTATATACTGGGTCTTAACACGAATAATTTTATGGCAAATAAAAGAAGAAAGAAAGAAAGAAAGAAAGAAAGAAGAAAGAGTAAAAGTATTTACCTCTCTCGACGATTCGACTAGGTTGCACTAACCGTGGTCACGAGCTGACTGGAGTAACAGCGATGTCAATGTAGACACATAGGTGACAGCAGTTTTTTCATCTACCGTCACTAGATTGTTCAACGAAAGTTCGCTACACACTGCACTCACGGTATCCATACACTTATCGACTGTTGATGCTACTGATCTTTGCTTGAATTTATGTTAAGACCTGGTTAATATTATACACGAATGTTTAAAAATAACTGAAATTACACTGTTAATAATTATAAAAATAATAAATAAATAAATGTAAATACATATATTGCAATAGAGTATATTTCATATAAGGTTTATTTGCTAAGATAATTTTGTTGTTGGTTGATGCAGTGTTGTTTATACTGCAAAACTTTTAACATTCCAAGTTTTAAAGTGACCACCAGACGGTTATATTCAAATGCTTATGAATCATACTAATATTATAAACCCGAAAGTTTGTGAGTATTGCTGGATGTCTGTTACTCTTTCACGCAAAAACTACTGAATGGATTTCGATGAAATTTTACAGTAATATAACTAATACATCAGAATAATAAGTAGGCTATAATTTAAAAAGGTTCAAAAGGGGTTCAAAGTTTGTATGAAATTTTGTCAATTTTAAAGCTACTATGGATTTTGATAAATTCCACCCCTAAGGAGATAAAATAGGGGCAAACTCTCAAATTTGCGGGTATTGACTTGAGAGAACATTGCTTCTCTCATGGGCAGTTTTATGTCGCATGCTCACGAGTAAGTTCATCCAGCTTGATAGTTTTAGCGTCTAATGACAGATTAGTTAAGAATATTGTGTACAAACAAGTTTTGTAGGCCATAATTTTTTACACACGCTAAACAAAAACAAAGCCGCAAAAACTAAACCTAATTAATAATAATACTTCTTAACGCGAGCGAAGCCGCGGGCAAAAGCTAGTTATGTCTATGAAAGTTTTGTCCATCTGTCTACATATGTTCAAGTATTCGATGCTATGTTTCGTTGCTGTGTTGTAATAAATTATGTTTTCAGGGTTGGTCCCGGGAAGTTTGTGACGTGGTGTGTTGCCAACTGGAGGTGTGGTGGGACGTCGTTGCTGTGAGATTCATACTTGATCCACCGTATTTGTTGCTGCCACATTCTAGAAGGTTAGTCGCAATTTTTTTTTTCTTGGGGAAATCCGTCATAGAGACCCGCCCGCTCCAGGGGTAACGAGTGGGTACTGCCGGACTCCTACCGGCTAAAACCCTAAGGTGTATCTCTAGTGCTTATTGCCGGAGCTCCGGGTGTGCGCGAGCATTCTTCCGCAGCTCCGACGGCGGGGACCCATCTCAGTAGACGGGTCACTACTCATCTTCAGGAGAAGTAGCGCAGATACTCACGTGCACCTTCTCTTATGATCCTCCTTTGATGCCGCATTTACCGTTAGCGCAAGCGGATGTAACATTCCATTATTTGTTAAAAAATCTAAATCAATCATTTAGAGTTAAGAAGATAGATCTGAAGATTCGAGCTACGCAGTTGTACGGATGTAAATCAGTGTACACCAAGTGGGAGCTGCCCCCAAGAGTGCAGCCCCCCGCCTCTCAGTCACGTCTAAGTCCTGCCAACTCTTTGGATGCGATCCTCAACTTCGACTTGCCGAGTCTTCCTAATGAATACCCAGAGACTGATGTTATTGGGTAATTTACTCAATTTATATGTAAAACTAGCTTTTACCCGCAGCTTCGCTCACGTTAACTTATCCCCTTAGGAGTGTAATTTATCAAAATCCTTTCTTACGGGATCGGGGATCGGGGAAAGTCTCAGGCCGATCGGTTTAAAATTGACAAAGTGTCATACAAATTTTCATCCCCTATTTTATCCCGTTGGGGGTAGAATTAATCAAAATCCTTTCTTAGCGGATGCCTACGTTATAACATCTACCTGCATGCCAAGTTTCAGCCCGATCCGTCTAGTGATTTGGGCTGTGCGTTGAGAGATCACTATGTTAGTCAGTCACCTTTGAGTTATATATTTAGATTAAGTTTCAATAGCAGCAAAAAACGAAGAAGCAAGTTTAGACGAATATGTTTGCCAATCCTTGATACACTCCTTATGGTTTCTATGATTTTTGATTCTCTATTTCTGATTATATATAATATATTAGAGGATTCAATTTTTCTGTCTCACCTATCTCTCTGTTTAGCCTTACTGTAAGGCAGTGTAATTACAGGGTATGCAGTCATGACATCCAGTGAAATAGTAACACATAAATGTTACCACGGGCGTAACATGATGTACTGATCGTGTATAGCCCACCATCAGGTGGGAGATAACCGTTGGCATTTATTATCAAATAAATGCCAACGGTTATCTCCATTGGCATATATCATCAGGTGGGCTATCAGTTTTTTTGCTATCTCAGGTATATAAAATTATAAAATATGGCATAGGGGACAAACGAGTCTTCGGTTCCACTGATGGTAAGTGATTACCACCGTCTATGAGCACCCGGAACATAAGGAGAATTGCAGGTACGTTGTCGGTATTTTAAGCAGAAATAAACACTTGAAGGGTTCAATATCGTATCGGTTCGGAAATACCATTGCTGCAAGGTTATTACCCTACAATGTATTTGTGCATGGCTGAAAGTTTCTAAATAACGCACAGTCGCTAAACGCAACGTCCTCCACGTTGCGTTTAGCAACCATTCATTCAGATATTCAGGATGGTATTTTGTTTCTAGCGGGTAATGCGATGATGAAATTCAGCAGCTGGTATTAATTCTAACAATTCTATAATATTTCGCCGTAAAGACAATGGATATAAATTAGAAGTCTGACCATATAGGATGGTGGCAGAGAACGACGAGTGGCGGTCCCAATGCAGGGTTGTTCGGCAAAGTTCGACCCGGCAACCGCGGCTAGAACCGGCGCGAGCGTGGCTCGGGCTGGTGCCACCTGGGGCCCGCCTGCACGTACCGCTGGAAGTCCTCAACGATACGCACCAACATGTAACCTTCCTAATAATTCCTTCTTTGAATTCCTAATCTACTTTAGTGTCTTTTGGGAGCATCATGTAGTGGTTTTGGTAGGGAGTAGTCTCCTATTCGTACAGCGTTGGATACAAATATACCCAAATGAACGCAGGTCGAGAGTTCACTGCGACATCGAAAGTCGAGAAGGATTCTGATTATCCAATGTTATCCGTCGATAATGTTATCAAAATGTCGTCAGTCAGGTCGAAAGTCTTTAGAGAGGACTGTGTCTTTCACACGATTCTCAAAGACTTACCGACCTTAAGCTGACTGCGCCTAAGTGAATGAAATTTATAGCAAATTACTTACAATACTTTTTTTATCATAATGGTACAATTCCTTATCTACGTATATGGTATGAGAAGTCGGAATGGGGCGTCTTTGTATGATAAGTTTACTGAAGGTACGGTGGTGGTCCGAGTCGTGCGGTTGGTGGGACGAGAGCACGTTGAACACCGCGTGCCGCGGACGAGAACCCTGCGAGGGGTGTCAGGATGCCGCCTGCACGTGCACGTCCATCCAGCCCGCACACGGAGAACTGCTCCACGAGGGCTCCGCCCGCCTGCACTGCGGACTGACCGCGCCCTCTGTACGTACATACTCATACATACGACCGCGGCGAACTGATGCACGCTTGCACCACCCGCCTGCACTGCGGACTGACCGCGCTCTCTATACATACACACGCCCGTGGCAAACTACTGCACGTTCGCACCATCCGCCTGTACTGCGGACTGACCGACCAATAGAAAAATTAATTGGTATAGCTTCACGATAGATATATTGTTGCAGATGAAGTCCAAATAAATCAAAAGTAATTTGAGAGAACGATAGAGTTCCCCCCAGTCATCTTGGTCCCCTTACTGTGGTGTCGATGGTCTGCTGAACGAAACACTTTCTGGATACATATGTAGCCAACGTGGCACGGCATGAGTTTATCGTTGAATCACTCTATCTACTAAAAAAAGCTTCAAAATCCGTTGCGTAGTTTTAATGATTTAAGCATATATACAGACAGCAATAGCGACTTTGTTTTATACTATGGAATGATGATACTATGACTGAAAAGTAAATATTTTAAAATCTCAATGATTTCCTTCCTCATTATGTATAAAATCTTCCGTATTTGATTTCTCCAAAGTATTTAAACGAACATGCCAAACCATAATGTTTGTATTTAAAAAAAAAAGGTATTTGAGAATTTATATCAGGTGTCTAGTACCTATAACGCAATCGTTACTTTCAAAAATTAATTTTATCCAAAATATGGTGATGATGATGATGACAGTGATGATAACGGTATCCGTAGAGAGATGGGTGTGTGGTGCGGCTGGTGGTAGCGCGAAGTGGGCGTGGTGTGGCGCGCGCGTCGCTGGTTGGCTGCCGGGTGCTGGCACCGCGCCTCGTGCTGCGCGCCGTCCGCTGTTAGTCACACCACACTTTTACAATTTTTTTTGTATGGGAAAACCGTCATGAAGATATGCCCGCCCTAGGTGAGGCACCCGGATACTGTCGGACTCCTACCGGCTCATGGTGATATCTGCTACTAGCGCCAGGGTCACGGAAGCAAAGTCGTGACTTTGATTCTGTTTGATCTGAAGTCTACGTATTTATATATAATGTCTAGTATAGTATACTAAGTATACTAGTATAGTCTAACAAGCTCTACTTACATTAGGACTAGATGACGTTCTGTGGATTGTCCGAGGAAATGATTATTTATTGTTGTATTACATCAGCCATCGGTTGTAACTTGGACCTGGGCGCTGGTAACCGCAGTGATGGCACCGCCGTCCTGCGACCGAACTCTGCTCTCATCATCGGGACTCGCACTCGTTACCGTCTCATCATCACAAACATCACGCCGATCGCCACTACCGTCAGCTGGGATCCTGCGATTGGTAACTGTCATTATTTTTGTCTATTTACTACATCGATTATATTTTACAAATTGCAGAAAGTCGCCAGTGTACTTGGGTCCGAAATGTTTTCATTGTAAATTTTGCTGTGGTATGAAACGTAAGATAGCAGTGAAGTTAGCATCCATATAGTTAATATTGTACGAAATAAGCCAATTATTAAATAACCAATGAGTCCTGTATGTAAATGTTACCTATATAACATGCTACATACCATAGATTTACAGAATACACAATGTAATGTATATAAAATATAATTAAAAACTGTTAGTTAGTACGTAACAATCTCCCACATTTCAAAATTACAGTAGAGAATAAAAAGAAAAATCTTTATTTAAATAAACTTTAATTTAAGCACTATTCAATAGTCATAATTATTTTTTAATTTACCACTCAATCACAAATCTCTCATCACAAAAAGGTCGAGTGAAAAATTTGCTTGTTGATCTTCTAGATAATTTAGTAACTTTACCTTTTTTAGTTGAAATGTGTTGTAGTAACACAGTTTCTACACGTGCAACCGTCCACTTTCTAGAATCCTTATCGCACGGCACGTGTAACGCAGCTGCGCGACCTTCCAGCCGTCGTTACCTGCAGCTGCGCTTAAAAGCGACACGTGTAAAATGGTATATAGGGCCGAAATATTTTTTTCGTCCGGTGAATCTGTAAAGGTCAGCAGTGGCCAACAGCATTAGAGTACTCCGAAAAAAAAATACAATTAACACACTTAGATTCTGTCTCTAGGCTGTATCATTACCAGCTCCCAGGTTCTCAACAAAGTAGGTCATAAACCAAACCCTAAAGAGGCGTGTACACACCTCCTTAAAGTGTGAACACAAACTACCAACTAACATAATATTCATAAACCATTTGACTTAATATTACCACGTTTATTACTCTGAATAACTGAGATAAAAGTGCAATATTTTATTCTGGCATAGTTCTTAAAGTTTTAACTAACTCCCTGACCCCACAAACAGTAATTTATGGAGCGCAAACGAGTCGCCGAGGTAAGGGCAGATTACTGTACGCATTGTTGGCATTAACTACAGTTGAAGCTATAAATGAGCTAACAGTTTATTACGTGTTTACACCTAAGGGGATCGTTTGGAACCGTGTGTACTTGGAAATTAAACCTAGCTTCTTTTATCCGATCCTTCCGCGGCTAGCTATGTGCAGATTATTTTTCACACACGCTATAGATTCAAAGGAGTACAATTTGTTGTAGTTGTATTTTATTCATGTACAGATAATAGAAAAAAAGAGTTGTAATAAGGAGAAAAAATATAAAACTACAATTGAATTGAATTGAATTGTAGTTTTATTTTATTCATGTATAGATAATAGAAAAAAAGACTTGGAATAAGGAGAAAAAATATATATTTGTATGGTATACTGACATAAATAACAGAATGAAGTAACAAAACAAGAATGTAATATAAAAGAACTTATATTAAATACAAATCTAGAACATAAACTACATTTTTGATTAACCAGTTACAACACAGTTATTATATGAATCTTTTGTGTAATGCAATAAAGTTCATATTGCTCTATTTCAATGTGAACCATTTTGTGGAATCACCTTCCAGCAATGGTATTTCCGAACCGATACGATATTAAATCTTTAAGAGCTAATTTCTACTTAAAAGGCCGGCAACGTACTTGCAATTCCCCTCCTTCTCTCTCTCTCTGTCTCTCACCAATCGATCCCCCGTCCAATTCAAACGGGGATCGAAATTACGGCCTGAGTCGAGGTTCAAACCCCTAGCGGTGGCCTCAGACTAAAATCTTATCCCTCAGGTTGGGCTCAGCCGCTCCATAAGTCCTTCCGCGGGTTTGGAGTACCATCTGCACTCGCCCCTTATCGTCAAGTGAAGCTGTAAAGGCCAACTGCGGCCAACATTAGAGTAGTCCGAAAAATTAAATTTTAGAAAAATAAAGTTAAATTCCACGCGGACAAAGTCGCGTGTACAGCTAGTTGTAAATAAACTGGCTTTGAAAAAATATTCAATTGAGTTTCTTGCCAGTTCTTCTCAATTGGATCTGTATATTGAACTGGACGGTAGGGAAAAAATATAATATAAAAAATTCGACGTACATAAGCGGCTAAAATGTCCTAAATACATGAATAAATGATTTTTTAATTTGAATTTGTATTTGAATGATAGTTATGTTGTTGCAGACAGCGATGGAGATATTCTCAAAGTAGAATTTATACCGAATCACTTTAAAGTTGGAGGCTACGAAAAAGTGGATATACAAGTAAGTACAACAGCGTAAGAAGTTGTATATTTTAAGTAACAAATCCAGGTCGAATAAGCAAAGTTTCTATGTCATTATGTACTAGACAATGCTACAGATAATTATGTACATATTAATAAAAACTTTATCAATACGTAGAAAAATCTCTAAAACACATTATTGGATTACGAATCCTTATAAAGTAAAATATAAAATAGAGAGTGGACTGTATTTATTAAAAAGAAAATAATTAATGGAAAAGTAAGCAGAAATACGATTTCGACCTGGAAGAACGTCTTCCACACTCCGAACACCCCAAATAAGGAATGTAACTCCAGACTTGAGTAAGTTTGGTGTTACTTTGCTCAGGAACGTCCCGATGTGTAGTACTGTTTAGTGGCCACGCACTCTACAGTGTATATTTTCATAAAAACAATTATACTATATCAACTAAATCAATATTTTTCTTTGTTTTATATAGCTGCTATGCTGTAAATAATGTAATTGACGTAGTGGAGTAACTTGAAACAGTCATGCTCGGATACATACCGGCAATCACGAAAAATTCATTAATTCATAATCACACAAAAATAAAAAATAAAAAAAAGAAAAAAAATCGCAAAACAGAAAAAAACATAAAAAAAAAAGGATACATACCAAGAACCGCAATTTCATCAGTGTAAATAATACAATCACTCGTCTTAAAAAAAAAAACAGTCATGCTCGTGAAAACTGTGATCGGTACAGTTTATGCTGTAAATAATATAATTGACGTAGTGGAGCAACCTGAAACAGTCATGCTCGCTATAAAGTTCAAACTTGTGGCGGTGTGGTGGGCCGGGTCGATGTGCTCCCTCAAATATGGTTGAGTACAATGATGGCTGGCTCATACGTCATACTCGTGAACGGGTACTGCTTGTGGGGACTGGTCTGTTCAGGTTGTGAACACTGATTAAATTTTTTGTTCTTTGCGATAGCATATGCTGGTGGTCACTCTATTCTCCCAAATTTGAATTTAAATGAATCTGTATTATTGTAAACATGTACAACATTTATTTGAAAAGAATACGAGCTGAGTTTCTCGTCAGTTCTTCTCATCTCGATGTCATTCCGAACTGACGTTAGATTTGACATATCATAAGAGTCTGTAATAGATCTACATGAATAAAGATATTTTGAATTTGAATTTGATTTAAAAGAACCGAACTTTTTATTCCAGTTTTTATTTTTAATTGTTTCTTTATTCTAAATTAGAAATATAAGTGGGCACATATATTTATTTGTGGCCAGTATTACCGAGCGCCCTTTGCATCAGTTAGCAAGCCAGTGATACAACCTGCATAGACTAAGGAAGTTATATAGATAGATAATAGTTTTTATTTGTATCTTAGTACACACATACAGGCCTAATTATAACATCAAATGACAAGTACCTACAATATAACAATTCAATAAGGGTAAACCTGCACGTGTGTGCTACAGCAATACAAAATTGGTACATAGCTCAGTGTGGAGAATCACTCAAGGAGCAAAACACTGATTTTCAGCTATGTCCTCGAGGGTGAATAATAATGAATGAATGAATGAAAAACACTTTATTGTTCCTCTCACAGAAAGAGTAATTACATAAATTAATATGTACATTAAATATGAAAATAATAACAAAATAATTATAATATAGAGGTAACAATGGGCGGCCTTATCGCTAAATAGCGATTTCTTCCAGGCAACCTTAGGATGGAGAGGAGTGATTAGACTGTGTCTGGTCGAGGTATAACAATTTGTTGTTGGATGTACAATTTACATATCATATACACATACATATAACTACATAATAATCATTATGTAATAATGTACCTTGTATATTTTTTTTAATAAACTAAAATGAACTGAACGAAATAATGTGAAATAAATAAGTAATAAAAGTTCGTAATACGGAACACACATGTACACATAAATAATATTTTTTTTGTAAATGCGTATATAATGTACGTAGATAACATCCATACCGGTACAAATTAGTCATACTCTCTCTCTCTCTCTCTCTCTCTCTCTCTCTCTCTCTCTCCCGGTCTTATCCCATCTTAATTGGTTTCGTATTGACGTTTAGTACCTTGTCGCTTGCAGGGGATGCCGTAGTATGAGACTATTTCTTATTTGTACTGTACTTAATGATTAGGAGAACTTATAGTGGCTTTAGTTTTATGGCCGGTTGCCTCTTGCCGCCAAGACAGTAACCTCTCTTGCTGACTGAGGATTAGGATGCCGTCGATGGCCTATGTCCTTCCACCGCCATCCTCTATACGATACCCTGTCTGATACCGCTGTTTCTCGTCGGCCCGGTATCAGAATATGTCCGAACGGTCCCACGAGAGGAAACCTGTTGATCGTCGGGAGGTATTTCATTTCCCTCCTACCCTCCGGAACTTCTTTCAAAGCACCGTCGGGCCTTCCCCTATCCGCTACCCGGGGATGTTCTCAAAGGGTCCCTCGAGAATAGTCATACTCATGAATGGAAATTTTTTGTACCGTTCGAGGAATCGAATCCGACACCATGAGAAGTAAAGCGTCGTGCTGAACCGAGACTTTCAAAAGTGGTTATATTTATGTATATTTGAATATATAATTTTTCTATTGAAATTCAAATTCCGAAATCATTTATTCATGTACGACATTTTAGCCGCTTATGAACGTGAAATTTTTATATTATATTTTTTTCGTTACCGTCCTGCTCAGTTCAGATTCAATTGAGATGAACTGGCTAGAAACTCAATTTTTTTTTAAAAGCCAGTTTATTTACAATGTATATTTATATAGGTATCTATGTCTAACATTAAATGAAAATCCCGTGCATGAACAACTATTGCCATGCACACTCGTCATTCAGGTAATCGTTTAGTTTGAATTTATTTAAGGGTAAGGGACACAGTTACCTAGATACATCAAAATTATAATTGCATTTAATAAAATCTAGTAAGACAAATCCAATATTGTGTACTAAGCACTGCCGTGTCTAAACTCTGTCTCCATACCTTAATTCCAGTATATCCTTTGGTATCTTATCTATACATATAAATAAAATTGCTGTGTCTGTTTGTAATATTGAAATAACCGTTTTTACTACATGCTTATGAATATAGATACGGGTACATACACTGAAATATTTTTTTTTACAATTGTTGTCTGTCTGTTTGTCTGTCTGTCTGTTCCGGCTAATCTCCGAAATGGCTGGACCGATTTTCACGGGACTTTTATTGGCAGGTAGCTGATGTAATAAAGAGTAACTTAGGCTACTTTTATTTTAGAAAAATAAAGTTAAATTTCACGCGGACGAAGTCGCGGGAACAGTTAGTTGTAACTAATATTACAGATTTATATTACTAGTTTCAAGTGTATGTTTGAAACTAGTAATATGTTTCATGTTTACGTTTTACAACTAACCTCGTAGAGAATCGTAAGTTAAACGCTAAAAAAACAAAATGTGTTAATTTCTCTCTGTCTAAAAGTTTTAATACTAATTGCAATATTAAATTAAATGACGAATCTCTCGAATTTATAGAATCTACTGTCTTTCTAGGAATCACACTAGATAATAAAACACAATGGGGTGCACAAATTCAAAGCCTTGCAGCTAAGTTCAGCAGCTTTTGCCGTGCGTAAGGTTAGACAGTACACTGATACTGATACTTGGTCTATTTTAGTTATTTTCATATTTTAGTAATTTTCATAGTTTACTCTCTTATGGAATATTATTATGGGGAAAAGTGGATGATATTAAAAATATATTCATATTACAAAAACGTGCCATTCGAGCGATCTACTGTATGAAGAGTCGTGACTCATTAAGAGAGAAATTCAAAGAGGCAAATATTCTCACCGTTGCTTCTCAATTTATATATTCAAATATCCTATATGTTCATAAAAATCTTGACTTATTTCCAAAAAACAGCAATATTCATAATATTAATACTAGATTTAAAGACAAACTTGCTGTCCCCAAGTATCGTTCAGAAAAAGTCAATAGGTCTTTTATGGGAATAGGTATAAAAATTATATACAATAAAATACCAAAGGATATGTTGGAATTACCTTAAATAAATTCAAAACATCTGTTAAATCATATTTACTAAGCAAAGCCTCTACTCACTAAACGATTACTTGAATGACGAGTGTGCATGGCAATAGTTGTTCATGCACTGAATTTTCATTTTAATGTTAGACATAGACACCTATATAAATATACATTGTAAATAAACTGGCTTTAAAAAAAAAGTAATTCAATTGAGTTTCTTGCCAGTTCTTCTCAATTGGATCTATATACCGAACTGGACGGTAGAGAAAAATAAAATTATAATGTAAAAATTTGACGTTCATAAGCGGCTAAAATGTCCTACATGAATAAATGATTTTTGAATTTGAATTTGAATTTGAATCGAACAAGTCTACTAAATGTCATGTCATTCCTATATTACCAATGTACCGTAGTATACCTAGAGCCAGTATATATTCGGCGCCCTGTGTACACTTGGCGTAAGTCTGTGAGGGTGTACAAGTTGAACAAACCTTCGCTAATTACTTCCACGTAAGCTCTTCCCTTTTAATTAATTCCCTTTATAGAACAATCTTCTAGATTTATATATCTTCTCTATTATTACTCTCAATGGGACTATCAAGGACACTTTTAGAATAGAATAGAATAGAATAGAAAATCATTTATTCAAATAAACTTAATTTAAGTTCTTTTGAATAGTCAACATTTTTTTAAATCTACTTGAATGTTTTTTACTACTACCTTGAATGTTTTTTCTATTTTATTATTTCATTGAATTAGTGCTAATCGGTGGTTTGTATTCACACACTTAAACTTAAATCGTAAGTAAGAATAAATTATTTATAAGAGCAACACACAAGTTTCTTGCTTGTTCTGCTTGTGATGAGACAGCATTCCGAATGAGCGGTAGATTAAAAAAAAATGTTATGACTATTCAAAAGTGCTTCAATGTAAGTTTATTTGAATAAATGATTTTCTATTCTATTCTATTCTATTCTATTCTATTCTATGTTAATATTTTTTTTATACAGTTGTCTATGACTAACAATCAAACAAATGAAAACACCGTGCATAAACAACTATTGCCAAACACGGTTGTCACTTAAGTAATCGTTTAGTGAGTAATTGGATTTACAAAATTTTTTTTATACTGCAATGATGACTAATAAGCATACGGCCCATCTGATGGTGAACGGTTACCGTAGCGTATGGACACCTGAAATACAAGGGGTGGGGTTAAGAAACCTTAATATATTAATATACTTATATATGATTTGACAGATGTGTAGAGACATTTCGGTGCTCTCTGCCAACTCCGAACATGAACTGGCGTCGTGATAGATGAACAAATATGGTTATGAATATATTAATATATGAATAAAGTATATGTTGACCTGAAATGATGCCATTTAAACAACAAATGTTTGTATTCAATATGGGATCTTCATGTTGTCGCCAGACAAATGTTTGTCATAAATATTTTGTTCCAATATAAAATAGAGTGAGGATAACCCGATGAGGGCAAAAATACTTGTGTCAATATGTATAAACATACGAGGTTCTGGCGATCAGGAGCTTTTGTACTTTCGGAATGAAAGGGGTTACAACTCTAAGGACATAAATAACTTTTTTTTCGGACTACTCTAATGCTGTTGTCCGAAGCTGGCCTTTACAGCTTCACCGGACGATAGGGCGAGTGCAGATGGGACACCAATCTCGGTAAAGTACTTATGAAGCAGCTGAAGGCCAACTCCTGCTTAACGGATACAACTTCAGTCTGAGGTCACCGCTAGGGGTCCAAACCTCGGCTCTGGCCGTCGTAGTATCGGTCTCCTTTTGACGTGACGTGGGATCCATCGGAGGGGAGTTAAATTTTTTTTTATTTTTTTTTAATCTTTATTGTACAAAAACAAAAGTACAAAAGGCGAGCTTAATGCCATATGGCATTCTCTACCAGCTGACCTTTAGGTACAAATTGAAAGCATGTAGAGCAGTAGTGGCGAAAAATTGTGACAATAAAAACTATAATAGATATATAAATATAATATACAACTAAAATATACATAAATAAATAAAATTACTATGTATGATATGGATATAAAAATTACATAGAATAAAATAATATATACACAATAGATATAAATGTGATATATAATGTAACATATATATATAAATATTTTTTTTCGGGCTACTCTATGCTGTTGGCCGCAGTTTGCCTTTACAGCTTCATCGGATGATAGAGGACGAGTGCAGATGGGACATCAAACCTGGTGAAGGACTTATGGAGCAGCTGAAGGCCAACTCCATTTTTTTTTTGGGGAAATCCGTCATGGAATTACTGCCGGATTCCCACCGGCTAAAACCCCTTGGTATCCTCCGAGCGCTCTGGTACCAGGGTTATGGGATCAGATGATATTCAACCGTAAAACCCAGCGCGGGCTCTTCAGCCCAACTTCTGAGTAAAGGCCAACTCTTGCCTTACGGAGACGACTTTAGTCTTGTTGTACATTGATGAAGCGGTGCTGGAGGAATGAGGTTGTGCAGTTCTTGAGCAGATTCGCCAAAATGGAGTCTGTAGAACACCGATAGACAAGCCACTTTACGTCGGTGATTAAGACTGTGAAGCCTGTTAGCTACAAGTGATTCGTCTCCGATAAGTCTCCTAGCTCGTCTGTCGATTGAATTTTAGTTGTTCACACTATGTGATACTTTTGCCCTATAACAATTACCTACTTTTAATAGCTGACCTCGCAAATGTTGTTTTGTAATATAAATTAAAATCGCTATTAAAAAATAGGGGTTGGTGATAGAAGGGTGGAAATTTAGGATTGTACATAAGTATTTTTTAATGCCACATTATAATAAAAAATATATAAAATATTGTCTAAAAAATAAATATTGGGGTGGACAACCCTTATCACATATTATCACATCTTATATGCATTTAAAATTTCATAAAAATCGGTCAGACACCAGATTTTTATATATAAGACCAGCTGTCCTGGCAAATGTTGTTTTGCCATATAAATTAATAACGCTATAAAAAATAGAGGTTGGTGATAGAAGGGTGAATTTCTATAATATATCATTATCATTACATAGTATAAAACAAAGTCGTTGTCTGTCCGTCCCTATGTATTATTAAATCTTTAAAACTACGCAACGGCTTTTAAGGCAATCTTCAAAAAGGACTGACATAGTGATCTATCAACGCACAGCCCAAACCACTGGACGGATCGGGCTGAAATTTAGCATGCAGGTAGATGTTATAACGTAGGCATTCGCTAAGAAAGGATTTTGATTAATTCTACCCCCAAGGGGATAAAATAGGGGATGAAAGTTTGTATGACACTTTGTCAATTTTAAACCGATCGGGCTGAGACTTTGCATGCATAATGCTACTATGACGTAGGCATCCCCTAAGAAAGGATTTTGATAAATACCACCCCTAAGGTGATAAATTAACGCGAGCGAAGCCGCGGGCAAAAACTAGTAATAGATAAAGTAATTCAAGAGGAAGGTTTATATGTATAAATAGCTTTTGCCTGCAGCTTGGCTCGCGTTAAGAAGTATTAAGTATTTGTAGGGGTTGTTCCTACACTTGTTGATAATGATAATTGATAGTGATAATTGATAATTGATAGTGATAATTGATAATCTACGGGGATGATAAATAAAAGATACGTCCCGTAGTGAGCGCTTGATGTTACACACTGATTTATTGTATAGTAATATATGTATAGTGAAATGATATATGCTACGTAAGTGATAATTTATAAGTATATTATTATTATGGTACGGTGTTCCGTACATCCTGCCCCTCTAAAAAGAAAAAAAAATTTGTTATATTCGAACATTAAACAAAAATAATAATGAGTCTTAATTTAAAATGATATAAAGTTATTTTACATGCTATAAGGTGATTGAACAATATTTATCTTACAACTAAACAAACTATAACTAAACACTAATTACACAACACAAGAAACGTTACGTAGTTTGAGATTTTGTTGATAAATGTACATAAAGATTCACTTCAGGAATCAGATAATCTTTATAAAAACCTCTTTCCTTATTATATTTTCTGATGGATAATGTATCCTCATTGTACAATTATTTTTGTTTGTAATCCGACTCCATAATTTTTGTCTATTTGATAATTGTTTGCGAGCTTCTCTACATTCTTTATGATAGTTTAGCGTTTTCGTTACATAACCCACGCCATAAATCAGACCTTCATGTTTTACTTGTAAAATATTACTATTATAAATTAAGCTATAAATATGATAATACAAATAATTATAAATGAATAATTAAATATTATTCTGATTTTATGTTAGTTGGTGCTGTGTATTTGTGGAGTCGTCATTGATTTATGTATGCTATACTAAGTTTTGGTTAAATGTGTTGTCATTAACCGGCAAAGTTACTAATTTAGTAATAGGACGCTGAATGATTTTGTTTCTACATTTAAGGGTAACAACTCTTACGTACCCGGCACTTCCAGACTGAACGTTTTGTATGCGGCCTAGAGCCCACTTACCTGGTGGCATATTCTCTTCCTTGACAAGAAGAAAGATTATGACTCGATAGTATGATAGGATGTTTTGCAGAGTCGCGTATTGCTGAATTTTGTAGTCGACCTCCTACTTTTAGAAGCCCGTATTCATCTAGATAAGGATTTAAACTAGATATTTTACTACTGGCGTGTACCCGCCCTGTCTGCTTAATATGACGTATGTCATTTTCAAAGTCATGTTTTTGTACTTCCTTTACAATTAAATTATATGATTTATTTATTTCTAATGATAATGATTTGTAATATGACGTATGAGATTGTTTTTCGCGTGTTCGCGAAATGAAACGTGAGATCCAGCCGACGATATTTACAATTCGTGTTAAGGAGCTGTACCTATTTAATAAGTCTATAATAAGTGAATTGTCTTTAATTATATTATTATGTAAAGCTGCATGCACATTAATATTTTTTTGTTCGATAGTGGTAGGTTGATAAATATTATTGGTTATATGTTCATGATTAAAATTACGTAGCCATTCTGGCCCTTCCCACCACAGAATATGGTTTGATAAACGATCAAATGATAAACCTCTTGTTGCGCAATCAGCTGAATTATCTTCTGAACGTACATGATGCCAGCGTGATGATGGGATCACCTCAAGAATTTGCTTAACTCTGTTGGCTACGAAAGGCTTCCATTTTGATATATCTCCGTGCAGCCAACCTAACACAACCATGGAGTCAGTCCATGCCTGAATTGTGATATTTTGATTTGGTACTGATTCTAGTACCTTTTGTAATAACTGACTCAAGAGTAAAGCGCCACATAATTCCAAACGTGGCAATGATACCTATTTGTTTTATACGGTGTGAATGACATGAATACATTCGGTGGATGTGTCATACAATCTTTTTAAATTAAATGAAGTTTGTTTTGGAATTACTGTCTGATTTAAAAATATCTCTATCTGGTTGGTAAAAAGAATTTGAGGGTTGTTATACCTATTTGTTAAAATTTCCCATGCTGTATCATAATTTTCAGAGGATACATGCAGGTGTTGTATTAATCGTTCAGCTTCACCTTTAAGTTTTCCTTTAAGGTGTTGCATCTTCTGAGACTTAGTAATGGATTTATTGTTGTGAATGGTTTCAGTGAATAAATCTAAGAATGTGGGCCATATAATTTCCAGTAAATGATGGAATCTCTATTTGAGGTGTTGATAAATGGATATGGGTTATGGACGCTAATTTCATATTTAACTCGCGTTTAATCTTTTTATATGATTGCTCGTATTCGCTAAACTCTTCTTCATATGATATATCTCCTCCTTGTAATATATGATCTATTTGAAGGTGTAAACTGTCAATAACATTCCACTTAGTTTGTACATTCCTAAGCTCATCTTCAATCTCCCACTTCTCTGTTATGGTATTTATGCTAATGTTCTTTACTGATCGATTAAATGCTCTAAAATTCGTTCGTTGTAATGCTATTAAGTTGTCAATTTCACCACTTGGTTGCGTGGCCTTATCCTCCTTTGAATAACTGGATAATATCTGTCGTATGGACTGATACTGCTCTTGACAATATTGGTAAACATTTCTCGTAAAATATTCGGACTTGACATCTGGTTGGACCGAGAGTTGTAAATGATTTTGTTGAAACTCTCCCCAGAAATTATCTAGAGTATCCAGACGACGCTGAATGTAGTCCACAGTCTTTCTTGAGGCGGGATCTTTGGTAAAATTACTTTTGATCTTATTAATGTTTTCAAGAATTTCAGACTGGCGTTTGTATAAATATTTTTATTATATAATAATTAGAATAGTCTTACTTGATATTTGATGCTTATCTGTTTGTGAATGAGGCGTAGACCGCTGATCTTTGATGTTGGCGTTTCGAGCAGTATCGCTCGAAGATGATATAAGCTGCTGATGATAGTCACAATGGGCACTGATAATGTTTATTTGCACACCACTGTATAGAAATGTCTGAGACTTCCTTGACTACGCGGCACGAAAGTCAAGTCTCCCGAAGAATATAAGTAATGTTCTGATTTTAAACTGGTTCCTCGAAGGACCAAAAAAAATGTAGGGGTTGTTCCTACACTTGTTGATAATGATAATTGATATTGATAATGATAATCTACGGGGATGATAAATAAAAGATACGTCCCGTAGTGAGCGCTTGATGTTGTACACTGATTTATTGTATAGTAATATATGTATAGTGAAATGATATATGCTACGTAAGTGATAATTTATAAGTATATTATTATTATGGTACGGTGTTCCGTACAGTATTATTAGTTAGGTATTATATAGTTTTTATTAGTTAAAAGATTTGTAATGCATCCGTACGAAGTCGGGGTCGGAAGCTAGTATTGTATAAGGAGATATATAGTATCTGATATATACACTGTTAAGCTCTGCGATTACCTGATTTATATACAAATTGAAAATGCGTAGAGGCAGCCCTCATCTCATTCGGCGCTCTAATGAATATTCCCATTATTATTATGTATGTATGTATTTACATTAAAATCAGTTTATGTCATATCAACCGCGCCCCGCGTCGCTCGTAGTAGGCATTAGGTATATATTTAAGTATCGATATCGATATTTAAAAAATATAAATAAAAACATTTTTTCGGACTACTCTAATGCTGTTGGCCTTTACAGCTTCACAGGACGATAGGGGGCGAGTGCAGATGGGATACCAAACCCGGTGAAGGTCATACGGCTAGGGGTCCAAACCTTGGCTCTGGCCGTCGTAGTAGTATTAGGTATATATTTAAGTATCGATATCGATATTAGAGAAATATAGTTATCGATACTTAAATATCGAGATATTACAAACATTGGCTATCAGGAATGATCGATTTTTGAATATCGAGATATTACAGATATCGCCTATTAGGGATGATGATATTAGTAAAATATTGACATTTAAGTATCGAAATATGAGATAAATCGACTCATAAAACAACATCAATTTTGATAATATTTTATCGAATATTATATATAAAATTTACGTGTCATGTAGTTTGTCCGCGATGGACTCCTGAACTACTGAATCGATTGCAAATTTGATTTGCTCATTGTGTGCAATTTGATCCAACTTGAAAGATAGGATGGCTTACATCTTAATATATAGTCGCAATATTACTTTATTCAGAAACCTTAGCCACAGCATCGCGTGGCCGGGTCTGCTAGTATATATACCTATATAATATATATATGTTTATAAAACCTGTTTGGTGGATAATATAGTTTTAAAATCGATATTTCTATGTTATCGAATACTTGATATCGATGTTTACAGGACATCCCTAATGAGTATGTACGTATATCAATCATTATTAACAAATAGTAATTATCATATCGCTCCACCACTCAACTGGTGTAGGAACACAATTAATATTAGTTATTTTTATTCTAAACTAGCTGTAACCACAACTTCGTCCGCGTGGAATTTAACTTTATTTTTCAAAAATAAAAGTAGTCTAAGTTACTCCTTATTACATTACACCTGCCAATAAAACTCCCGTCAAAATCGGTCCAGCCATTTCAGAGTTTCGCCGGAACAAACAGACAGACAGACAAAAATTTAAAAAAAAATTATTTTAGTATATGTACCGTATTTATATTTATATGCATGTAGTAAAAAACTGTTATTTCAATATTACAAATAGACATTCCAATCTTATAAATATAGAATAGGGTGGTTGAAACTAGGGGTTGTTTTCTAAAGCTTCTAGTTTCAACCGCGATATGCTTTCTTTTCCAATCTGAGGAAACGCCACTACACATCCTGTGGTTGTAAACTCATACACAAACGAAATATCTCCTTAGGAAAGTTTACACTCTTTCCCGAGGAGATAAAAACCATCGCTCCTAAGAATATCCTTCAATTCTTGTCCCTGACGGGTCTAGGTAGCAAACTTTGAAAAAGGGCGAGCACAATAGATCTATGTAGGTCGCAGTACAATAGAATAGAATAGAATTACTGGCAAGAAACTCAATAGATTTTTTTTTTAAAGTCATTTTAATTACAACTAGCTACTCACCCAGCCTTCGCCCGGGTGTACATGTATTATACGTATAAACCTTCCTCTAGAATCATCAATCTATTTTTAAAAAAAAACCGCTTCAAAATCCGTTGTGTACTTTTAAAGATTTTTGAGAAGAACTGGCAAGAAACTCAATTAAATATCTTTTTTATTTTAAACACGTTAAAAATAAGTACAGGTAATAACACAATGCAGGGTTGTACAAACGGCATGAGCGTATTGTGACCAAGTCGGCAGTTACAACTAACTGCACACGCGGGTGTGCTTGGCATTGCTACAAATTGTCTTGTGGCTGCTCAACTGTTTCCTTACAATCTGATTTCAAATGGCAGGAAATTCCCAATTCAATTGTTTATATTCTTTACAGTTGAATAGAAATGGCTTTCATTTAAGTAAAATTAATTTTTAGTGTGTTGCAGTGGATTACAATTATTGTTTATTAATATGCTTACAATATAACTAATTTAAATTTCTTTATTTATTTAAATCAGGCTGCTAAATCGGCTATATATAGGATGAGGCAACTAATATTAACGTTTTACTCTAGTTAGATTTAAACAAGTTTATTTTTAAACTTTCGTGTTTAATATACATTATTTAAATTATTAACCGGGTCTTAACACGAATAATTTTATGGCAAATAAAGGTATTTACCTCTCTCGACGTTTCGACTAGGTTGCACTAGCCGTGGTCACGAGCTGACACAACCACGTGTCTCGTAAATACCTTTATTTGCCATAAAATTATTCGTGTTAAGACCCGGTTAATAATTTAATTAAACAAGTTTGTTTTAGATAGATAGATAAGTAGATACGCAGGGGTTCTTCCGCGGGCCCATTTGGGCCTCCGGGTACAGGCCTGGAGCATATGCTTATTATCCGGGCATACTGCTGGGGTGGACCACCTCAGCGTCGTTCATTTACGCCGTTAGTTGGCGAGGCCGGCTACTATTGTGTAACCGGCTGAGGGAGTGCCCTGCCGCGAATGACGTGTTTCCACGATGGAGAAAAAATCGCGCGGGAGCGCGTGAGTTACGTCCGGTGGGCGCGCGAGGAGTGGGACGAGTCCGCGAAGATGTGCTTCGCACTCACATTCCGCGCGCGAGAACTTCGCGGGCGTCAACCGGGCGACAAATTGCTCCACCGTGGGGACCTTAAGATCGCGGGCGATCACATCATTGCGGACGTACCGTCCGACATTTGTGCAAAGACGGAGGGCAATGTGCTGTTGGACCTGCAGTCTTCGCCGCTGTGTGACCGAGCACAGTTGCGGGGGAGGTATATGTGAGCCGTGAATGTAGGTCTTGTAGATCCCTACCTTCATCCGCAGCTGCTGTTTAGACTGTAGGACCGGTCGCAGCATAGCGCGCGCGGCCTTGGCCAGACGGCACGGTCAACCTGCGGCGTCATACGCAGCGACCGGTCGATCTCGACCCCTAGGTAACGCACTGTGCGCTCCCATTTAATGGGATTTCATCTTTTATTTACAGACACATAACATACATGAGATACAGAAAAAACACGAATTAATAAAAGAAATGTAGGTGACTTTATGTGCCGCAAAAGTGAAAAGGCAGCCAACTCAGTATAATGCTACAGATAACTCTGCAGCGCTGATATTCTGTTGGCTCCTTACTTATACTATACTTATTACTAAAAAATTACATAAATATTAAACTTCGAGCTCTTTATCAAAATATATAAAGTATGAATAAACTGTAATTAATTATGTTATTAAACTACATAAACTACTTTTAGAATTTCTTGTAACTAATAACTTTATTTTTATTATAAAAAAGAAGAAAAAGTTGATTATTTAATTGAATTAGTGCTAATCGGTAGTTTGTTCACATACTTAAACATAAATTGTAAAGTAAGAATAAAATTATTTAAAAGAGCAACACGCAAGTTTCATGCTCGTTCTTCTTGTGATGAGAAGCTTTCCGAATGAGCGGTAGATTAAAAAAAATGTGATGACTATTCAAAAGTGTTTCAATGTAAGTTTATTTGAATAAATTATTTTCTATTCTATTCTGAAGATCTTCAGCTCGTATGAACAATACAAGACAGTAGAAAATATTGAACAATGTGCACGACATTGGAATTATAATGAATTAACAGAACAACGAAAAAATACCTTTATATTTACTGTAATAATAGAGTAAACCAAGTAGACCGGAACATGTATATTTACGGCAAAATTGCGGCGAAAAAAGGCTAAAAAGTATTGCTATCCCACTTCGGTGAAAGGAGATGTGGGGGTCTCTGAATAGAGATAGTACTAAATTAAAATTCAAAATATCTTTATTCATGTAGATCTATTACAGACTCTTATATTATGTCAAATCTACAGTCAGTTTGGAATGATTTTGAGATAAGAACTGAGAGGAAACTCAGCTGGTATTCTTTTAAAAAAAAAATGAGTTCCGTATAATCTCTGAAATGGCTGGGCCGATTTTGACGCGACTTTTTTTGGCAGATAGCTGATGTAGTAAGGAGTAATTTAGGCTACTTTTATTTTAGAAAGATAAAGTTAAATTCGACGCGGCTTCATCCGCGTGTACAGCATCAGAAATATAAATCGTGCTTAGTGACTTAGTGCCGCGTAACTTAGTAGGCATATCTCAATCTTCAAATCAGCAGGATAGCTTGTTATTTTCCTACAGAATTTAGCAGTTTATTGTTTTTTTTTCAGGTAGAACTTGATGCCCTTAGACTGTGCTCTCGTCGACTTTTCGTGGTGCGTGCTAAAGTAGAGCATGCCTACAAACCGCTGTATCTAGTGATTGATGCTGCAGTGGCTGTGAGTTTATTGATGTTTAGTGATGATACGGCCAGTTGGTAGTTTGTATTCACACATAAATTTCAAAGAGATTTTAAGAAAGTTGATTATTTAAAAGAGCAACACGCAAGTTTCTTGCTCGTTCTTCTTGTGATGAGACAGCTTTCCGAATGAGCGGTAGATTTAAAAAATGATAATTATGACTATTCAAAAGTGCTTCAATTAACTTTATTAGAATAAATTGTAAAATTACAATGATTATTTAAAAGAGCAACACGCTAGTTTCTTGCTCGTTCTTCTTGTGATGAGACAGCTTTCCGAATGAGCGGTAGATTCAAAAAATGATAATTATTGCTATTCAGAAGTGCTTCAATTAAGTTTATGTAGTTATGTAAATGATTTTCTGTTCTATTCTTCTATTCTATATCTTTATATAATAAGAATATCTCAGGACAATTCACACAGCGTCATATTCTCCCAAAATAAGCAGCAAGCAGACTTTGTATTCAAAAGTGCTTGTAATGAGTTTATTTGAATAAAGATTATTTCTATTTCTATTTTTTTTCGGACTACTCTAATACTGTTGGCCGCAGCTGGCCTTTACAGCTTCATCGGACGATAGGGGGCGAGTGCAGATGGCACTCCAAACCAAAGGAAGGACTTATGGAGCAGCTGAAGGCCAACTGCGGACAGACGGTTACGACTTTAGTCTGAGGGCTCTCTTTAGGTGTTCGAACCTCGGCTCAGACCGTCGTAATATCGATCCCCGTTTGAATTGGACGGGGGATCGATCAAGGGTCAAAGATCAAAGATCGAAGGGTTGTATTACGTGTACTATATAACCTATATATTTATATCAGTTGTGTAGTAATAACTTATATAAATACATAGATACATTTTCTGTTAATACGCACATAATATACATAGAAAACACCCAAACTAATACAAATAATCATGTATACAAATGTTTGTACCGTACGAGGAATTGAACTCACGACTATCAGAATTAATGACCTAAACCACTTGACCAACGAAACCGTCATTATATTAAAAAAATCGAAATTCAAAATATCTTTATTCATGTAGGTCTACTACAGACTCTTATGATATAATATATCAAATCTACCGTCAGTTCGGAATGATTTCGAAATGAAAAGAACTGACAAGAAACTCAGCTCGTATTTTTTTAAAATAAATGTTGTACATATTTACAGTAATACAGATATATAGTTTAGATGTTGATAGACGTTGAATCTAAAATCAATCATATTTATTTGTGGAAATATTCATAGCAGGCAAGAATCGAATCTGCGACTAGTCCGTCCCAAGTTAGTTACTTAGTCCGTATAAGTAACCAATGTTATAAGCTACATAATCAAGATTTACGTCTGTTTAGTGCACACCATATACGTAACCCATTCATATATAACGCACAACCACCTAATACTGAAAATCAAACGGTATTTCTTTTACTGGTCGAGATTAGTTCGGTCGTACAGAGACAAATGTGTAAGCAGAGGTGTCAAACTCAAGTTTGCAGAGGGCCATATATCAACTGTAGCCGGGCCAGATTGAAATAGAAAAAATGTAGGGACTTATTGTGACATTTTATTTATTTATTCTGATCTCGGGCTTTATTGGTTTGCGGGCCTTTGACGGCCTCGATTGTCTAGCGGTTTAGCACTTTACTTCTGATGGTCGCGGGTTCGATTCGCTCTGTGCAAACATGTGTTTTCGAGAGTATGATTGTTTGTATCGGTTTGGGTGTTTTATATGTATATTAGATAGATAGATAAATTCTTTACTTACAATTACAGACACATAACATACATGAGATACAGAGAATTAATAAAAGAAACGTAGGTGAGTTTATGTGCCGCAAAAGTGAAAAGGTAGCCAACTCAGCATAATGCTACAGATAACTCTGTAGCGCTGACATTCTGTTGGCTCCTTACTTATACTATACTTATTACTATTATACTATTATACTTATTATGTATGTATTTATAAAAAAATGTTTAAGTACTAACTGACCCCCCCGACTTAGTCTACCTGACACGTACTTCACTATCTTTTTAAATTATAGTCTATGTGTTATTCTGATGGATAAGCATAGTCTTTATTATTGTAAAGTTTCATTAAAATCCATTTCCACCCATAGTTTTTGTGTGAAAGAGTAACAAATATCCATCCATACACAGAAACTTTCGCGTGTATAATAATCGTAAGATTAATATATATATATATATTTGGGAATAAGGATGAATGGAAGAGAAAACCCTATTACGCCGACCCCAAATAAATGGGATAAGGAAGAAGCAGATGATGATGATGATATCAGTTATCTAGTACGCATAACACAAGATCTGCTTACCGTAGAACAGGATGGCGCTGTGTTAATTGTTCAGGGTTATTTATTTATTGATACAGGCCAGGGGCCGGAAGCGGGCCGCGGAGCGCGGGCTGCGAGCCGTACCTTGGACATGGCTGTTGTAAGGGGAGCTCCATACTGCTCGTATATATAATGTGGGGTGGACGGAATGTAGCTCGTTCAATTGTTTCTCAACATTTCTGGCGACCTTCCAAGCACTGCTCATAAATGTTTAAGTTTCCCCGCCTCCAGCTTCTTACTGTTGTCTATCTGTACCAAACATTAAACAAATTGAATATTTTCAGCTTCACAATAACACTGCAGATGAGGGTCAACGGTTCAATTCTATACAAATAAATACATTTCAAGTAGATACTTGTAATTTGCATGCATGTTTATATCAAGTTGTTTATCTTGATGGTTTAGCGGTATAGCACGCTTTACTCCCGATGGCCGCGGATTCGATTCCTCGCACGGAATAAACATTGGTATTCATTAGTATAATTGTTTGTATTGTTCTGGGTGTTTTTTATGTACTTATAAAAAATATATATCGAAGTATTTATATCAGTTGTCTAGTACTCATAACACAAGCTCTGCTTACTGTGGGACTTCCTGGTGCCGTCTTAATTGTCTAGGGTTATTTATATATTATACCAGCTGTCCCGGCAAACGTTGTTTTACCATATAAATTAATAACGCTATAAAAAATAGGGGTTGGTGATAGAAGGGTGAAAATTTAGGGTTGTATGTATTTATTACTGACAGATTAAAAAAAAAAATGTTAGGGGTGGACAACCCTTATCACTTAGGGGTATGAAAAATAGATAGTAGCCGATTCTCAGACCTACTGAATATGCATATAAAATTTCATAAAAATCGGTCAAGACGTTTCGGAGGAGTATGGTAACTAAATTGTGACACGAGAATTTTACATATAAGATTTGTTACCTTTTTATTAAGTCTCTAAAGAATTAAAGAAATATAATAAAAAAATCATTTTAACAAATTTATATAAAAATACGTATGAAAATATATAAAAAACGTATATATGAAAATATATACAGCCTAAGTTACGTATATCTTAAATTGAGCAGTATTGAGTTTATTTGAATAAATATTATTTTTATTCCTACTTTGGTGATATGACCATCTTCTCATCTCATTACATGACCATACCACCTCAGCCTTGTCTCTGTGAGTTTGTCTTTGATAGAAATAGAAGTAATTCAAATAAACTCATTACAAACACTTTTGAATAGTCATATTTTGATTTCACCACTCATTCGGAACGCAGATTCATCACAAGAAGAATGAGCAAGAAACTTGTGTGTTGCTCTTTTGAATAGATGTTTTTTTATATAAATAATTACAGTATAACAAGTAAGAGGCATGCGATAATCAACATAGAAATCTCTACTCACTCATTATTAGTGTAATCAGATAATATTGTCAGTGCTATAGATTTTAAGTTTTACTATAAAAACATTATTATCGTTAACGAATTCTTCAATTTTATAGTAAGCTTTTTTGCAAAGGAAGTGTTTTATTTGACATTTAAAGCTTTTTTCGGGCAGATTTATAACAGAATCTGGTATTTGGTTACCTTACGCAATTGCCGTAAAATATTAATGGTTATATATAGTATTAGATAGTTTAATTTTGTCTGTCTTTCCCGTACATTAAACATAATTATATATTAAACTTTAAATTGTACAGCGCTGCTGTTACACCTCGTTTGTTTTGAATTGTCCATTTTTACATTTACTAAATAATCATTACAGTTACGAACGGACCAACTTGTGTACTAATTAGCACCTTGTGACCTAATAGCACTGAATATTGTAATATTATATATATTATATATTATATATATATTTATATTTGTGTATATATCCTAGATTTTATTTAATTATTTTTGTTATCTATACATCTATACATATAAATAAATTGGAGTGTCTGTAATATTGAAATAACCGTTTTTTACTACATGCATATGAATATAAATACGGTACATACACCAAAATAACATTTTTTTTAATTTTTGTCCGTCTGTCTGTATATCTGTTTGTTCCGGCTAATCTCTGAAATGGCTGGACCGATTTTGACGTGACTTTCTTTTGCAGGTAGCTGATGTAATAAAGAGTAACTTAGGCTACTTTTATTCTACAAAAAATCTCTTTTGTTAATTACCACGTGGACGATGTCGAGGGTACAGCTAGTACTATACAAAGTTATAGACCATTTCTAGTCACAAGTAAGTAAAGTGAAAGCTGTATTACATACGGACAACGCCGCGAGACAGAACTAGTTATAGATACAAGCAGACCTCTCCAAAAAGTATTCAAGTTTATAAACTGACCGAGAATCCGATCATAATGTGGGCTGAAAGGAATTTAATAATAGATTCAAGATAAGAATGTATAGCTTTATTGAAACTTAAGCCAGTTTGTGAAGGTATTACGGAGTCGGCCGTCACAAGATGTTGTATAGGATCACGGGAAATCAATTTGTATTCAGCTTACATAGTAAAAGGTTTGCGATACAATTATGAAGTTTTAATACATCATTTATAACTATTACAATCTGAATTGCGGTAAAAGCTTTATATTAAGACTAGCATTGTCCACGGCTTCGCTCGCGTTAATGGAACTTATCAAAATCCTTAGGAATTCATATCATATCAAAATCATTTCTTCTGTGGATCTCCAATTACATATCTCCAGGCTTTCCCTCGCATATAGAATATCTTTTCTGGCAAATTGAGTACACACTCTGACAATTTGTTGTATAATAAGGTGCAGAACCTATATTATTATAGTAGTACTAGTTTTTGCCCGCGGCTACACTCGCTTTAATTTATCCCTTTAGGGGTGGAATTTATCAAAATCCTTACTTAAGGGATGCCTACGTCATAGTAGCTTTATGCATGCAAATTCTCAGTCCGATCGGTTTAAAATTGACGAAGTTTCATACAAATTTTCATCCCCTATTTTATCCCCTTGGGGGTAGAATTAATCAAAATCCTTTCTTGGCAGATGCCTACGTCATAACATCTACATGCATGCCAAATTTCAGCCGGATTCGTCCAGTGGTTTGGGCTGTGCGTTGATAGATCACTATGTCAGTCAGTCACCTTTGAGTTATATATATTTAGATCAATTTGTAAGGTTGTATAATGAGTTAACATTGTAATAATAATATATTCATGTTATTAATTTAATCGAATTGGATGTTATTTTACTACTTGATGGATTTATATCGTTTTGTTTAATTCCACTACAATCATGTGTGAGACCACGAATATTCGGTGTGGAAACTTGACTATCGTTACGACGAATTACACAAGAAAAATAAAAGAGAAAAAAAAAACAATAATAATAATAATACCTAATCTCCATTTAACATACTACCTAAATAATCCACTGCCATCCTACGAAACTCCAGCAAATTCTAATGACGATCTGGAAAGCGATAACTCCGACCGTTATTGAGCAATGCCAGAGAAATAGCCTGTTTGGCCAGCTCTGTTCTTCTCCATGGAACATATTGTCTTGCAGTTTTGTCGATGTTAATACCGCTTGGCCGACTACATATTCCATTAATGAATCTTCCGACTTCGAGTGTGTCATATCCCACCATCCCCAACAAAAACATAGTAGGATATATATTAGGGTATGTGAGACTGTCTTTGATATACACGTATAAATGGAGTTTCTCCACCATCGTATATATTTTGATTGTGGGTTCAAAGAGTTTACTGCGTACGAAGACATTATATAGTATTTTTTTAATATGACTTCGGAAAGTAAGATCATCGCTCATCAAAACATCATATTGTCGCAGTTTTGTCGCCGAAGAATGAAGCACGTGTGAGACCACGAATATTCGATGATTTCAAAGAATTAAGAATTTTGCCAGTGCCTTGTTTGTACATTTTCGCGACTGTTTGTAATTTGATGAAAAACTTAACCCAGATAGAAACTAACGAAGAAAGAATTATCCGTGAAAGTACAAGGAGAAAAGATCTGCAATCCCAAATGATTCCTAAATTCACAATAGTTACACACAGTACGAAATATCAATCTGTAAAATTGTTTCATAATTTACCAATACATCTAAAAACTGTATATAGTTTCACATTGTTTAAGTCCAGATTGAGGTCATATTTATTGAATAAGTGTTATTATTCCGTAGATGACTATTATAATGATGGACATAAAGACTTATGAGGACCTACTGCACTATGCTGGCTGACATACCTAGATTTAATATTTAAGTTGCTATTAGGTTGTTGACAAAAATTTACTGTAATGTTGCAATTATGTTATCCTACACAATTTGTATTGTTTTGGATGAATAAATAAAAAAAAAAATTCTGTCACCGAAGAATAAAGCACGTGTGAGACCACGAATATTCGGTGTGGAAACTTGACTACCGTTACGACCTTCCCTAATGACGATCGAATTCCGACCGTTACTGAGTCTATACCCATATTGTCGCAGTTTGGTCGCCGAAGAGTCAACACTAGGCTTCCAAGCTATGTACATCCGAACTTATACAACGCCTGATGCCTCGTTCAGAGGTGAATCACATGTCCCGTGTCACGTGTGAAAAAAGAAACGCGATACAACCATATCTATTAACACATTATGTATATGTTGATTTAATATATGATGTTGTATATTGTTGACGACAATTGACGACCTCGGTGGTATAGCGGTCTAGCACACCGCTTTACATCCGATGGTCGCGGGTTCGATTCCTCGCACGGCTCAATCATTTGTATTCATGAGTATGATTGTTTGTATTGGTCTGGGTGTTTTCTATGTACATGTATGTATTTGCGAAAAAAAATATCTATGTATATGTATCAGTTATCTAGTACCCATAACACAAGCTTTAGCTAGCTTAACTTGGGTCTAGATGGCGCTGTGTGAATTGTCCTGAGATTATTAATATTATAGTTTTTTTTTTTTATTTTCTCTCAGTTTTTACAGGTTTTATTATTATTATTATTGTTGATTGCAACACTGGAAAATCAGAAGCGAAATTTTACACCAAAAATTTTTTCGAACCAGTCAAATTCTAACTCACTACTTTCGAAGATTAAATTGGAGTAGTCAACCACTGATCCACGAGGCACTAAACTCTCATTAAGCATTGTGATTTAAAATTTATAGACCATAGTTTAATTGCAGTAGAAAACCTCTCTTTATCTAAACTTTTTAAAGAAACGTTCCGACAACTTGGAGTATTAAAAACTTGTGATTTTATTACTTGTTGTAATTAAATTTCTCTTAGAAGGCTCCATAAATTCATTTAATAGCTTTTTACAGTGAAACGTCAGTATTCTTTCTGAGAAATTGGTTTTATTTACACTTTTAGATTTGTCTTGTTAAAACGATGATTCTGGATAAATCTTATTGTGAAACATTTTATTTATAAAGGTCAGTAAAATCTATACATATAAATAAAATTGGAGTGTCTGTTTGTAATAATGAAATAACCGTTTTGTACTACATGCATATGAATATAAATGCGGTACATACACAAAAATAACATTTTTTACAATTTTTGTCCATTTGTCTGTTTATTTCGGCTAATCTCTGAAATGGCTGGATCGATTTTGACGGGACTTTTTAACAGGTAGCTGATGTAATAAGGAGTAACTTAAACTACTTTTATTTTAGAAAAATAAAGTATAATTCCACGCGGACGAAGTCGGGTGCAACTAGTAAATAATATAACGGTTTGTAATATTAAACGGGTTTATAGAAGGTAGATTTGTCGCTGCTGATTTTAATATTACTAGTGTAAGAAGCACTAATTAAGATGACGACTTAGGCTTTGAAGCCGGCTACCGGAAGGGAAACCCCAAGTAGCGCCCGTGACTTGTGACACGGGTGTAGGTTTAAAAAACCCTTTTAGAATACATTAACACTCACCTTCACTACTTGCAGCTTCCCCCCAGGCCCAACTATGACCGAGATGAACCCATTTCTAATACAATTCAGTTTAATATCCAAAACACAACCGGCACGCTCTGCGCTCGTCGACTGAATGCCGCGGCTCACGCAACGAAAGAGGAAATAGAAAGAAATAGAAATAGAAAATCATTTATTCAAATAAACTTACATTGAAGCACTTTTGAATGGTCATAACATTTTGTTTTTTTAATCTACCGCTCATTCGGAATGCTGTCTCATCACAAGAAGAACAAGCAAGAAACTTGTGTGTTGCTCTTTTAAATAATTTATTCTTACTTACAATTTAAGTTTAAGTGTGTGAATACAAACCACCGATTAGCACTAATTCAATTAAATACTCAAAAAGAAAAAAATATTGAATACATAACCAACTGGTTAAGCAATTAATAAGAGGAAATCAGTCATAGTGATTAGAGCAGACCAGTCCCTACAAGCAGCACCCGTTCACGAGTATGACGGATGAGCCAGCCATCACTGCGCTCGACCATATTTTAGGGAGCCCAATGACCCGGCCCACCACGCCGCCACAAGTCTGGACATTTTAGTGAGCATGACTACTCAAAACACCAGACCACGTCATAGCTACTCACAATTGCCATCTGATGTTTAGGATTATTCAACTACCGACCTCCGTATTTATAGACCGAAGTCAGTGTAGTAGCTCGGTTTATAAATACTAGATGGCGCTATTTGCAATACTTGTAATAATCTTTACATTGGGTACTTCATTAGTACTAAATACAAACTACCTTCTTTTAATATCATTTTAAAATATCTGATTTTTTCTACAATAATGATGTGAACTCTAACATACTCAATTTGCCAGAAATAAAAATTCAAATGTGTCATAAAATATTTTATTTGTAAAAAAAGCTTATTATAAAATTGAAGAATTTATAAATGATAATAATTTTTTTGTGGAAAATATCTAACTTAAAATTCATAGCGCTGACAATGTTATCTGATTGAACAGAGATTAAGTGCGTAGCGGTTTCTATGTTGATTGTCCCATGCCTAATCCTTGTTATTAAATTAATATAAGTAAATCAATGTTTATTTAAAAGAGCAACAAACAAGTTTCTTGCTTATTCTTCTTGTGATGAATCTGCAATCCGAATAAGCGGTAGAATAAAAAAACTTGACTATTCAAAAGGGCTTATATTAAGTTTATTTGAATAAAGATTATTTCTATTTCTATTTCATAGTTTTACGTACTCTTTATGAAATCCATTGCCATTCTGCTACATATACCTAGATACAAAGATAAGCTTTGTCAGTGTTTTTCTTTCATAACATAGCGCGGAGGTTATCTTTTTTCTTTTCTACTTATTGTCTTCGCAGTTGTTTTGAAGTTATCTGTGAATTTTGGCAACATTTCCATTGCGATTACCCAGAGACCGCTCGGTTCATAATCCATAACAGATTTGTATCTCGTATTCAGTGCACGTAAATGAAAATAAAGTAATGCAATACGTCATCCGTACAATTGCGTTGTATGAAGATTATGTATACAAATAAATAAAATTGAGATGTCTGTATGTAATTTAAAATTAACAGCTTTTCATTAAATGCACGTGAAAGTGTATACTTACATCAAAAACAATATTTTTTTGTCTGTATGTATGTTTGTTCTTAGTAATCTCAGAAATGGTTGGACTGATTTAGACGGGACTTTCACTCGCAGATAGCTAATGTTATAAGCCTTTTATATTAAAATCATATTTATTTTTAATCTATATATATCTATACATACATATAAATAAAATTGGAGTGTCTGTTTGTAATATTGAAATAACCGTTTTTTACTACATGCATATGAATATAAATAGGGAACATACATCAAAAACCACTTTTTAAAATTTTTGTCTGTCTGTCTGTCGGTCTGTTTGTTCCGGCTAATCTCTGAAATGGCTGGATCGATTTTGACGGGACTTTTTTTGGCAGGCAGCCGCTGTAATAAGGAGTAACTTAGGCTACTTTTATTTTAGAAAAATAAAGTTAAATTCCATGCAGACGAAGTCTCGGGAACAGCTAGTTAAAAATAAAGTAATATTTATTTTTATTAACTGAAACTGTAATATTTCTCTCTCATTCTCATTCTTCTGCGCTGAAACTAAATACGACATGTATTTTTGAGAATTTTCCCCCTTAGGGGTGGAATTTATCAAAATCCTTTCTTAGGGGATGCCTACAAAATAGTAACTTTATGCATGCAAAGTCTCAGCCCGATCGGTTTAAAATTGACAAAGTTTCATACAAACTTTCATCCCCTATTTTATCCCTTTGGAGGTAGAATTAATCAAAATCCTTTCTTAGCGGATGCCTACGTCATAACATCTACCTTAATGCCAAATTTGAGGCCGATCCGTCCAGTGGTTTGGGCTGTGCGTTGATAGATCACTATGTCAGTCACCTTTGAGTTATATATATTTAGATATCATCAAAAGTAAATTAAGATTATTTGGATGAAGACCTTTTTGTTTTTCTATTTCTATTTCATATTACAATATATCGAATCCTGATAAGGATCTATAGAATGTACAACAGAGTATTAGCCCTGTTTAACTTAATAAATAAATAGTATAGTAATAAAAAAAACTCAATATGAAAGTTATTACTTAGCTGTGCACGACGCACCTCTTTGTTTATTATTTATGTATTTTGTCTATTATATTATATAGAAAAATATATATGACATTGTCTTTCTTGTTCTGCTAATGATTATACTTTTGTACATAATATTATAATATTGCTTCCTAATACTCGTGTTTGCATAATTATATCTACCAGCTACATATATATACAGTCCTATATTCACACTTAGCTATTCATTATATGCTTTGATTTATCGATGAAACCCAAACGAAACGCTTTTGTTATTTCGTTCAAATAATCGGTTATTATCGACGTTGTTAAGCAAGTACTATTATGGTTGTGTAGGCATGTAGAAAGTATCGAAACTATCGATAGTCGATGTTTTATAATCAATATGCATATCGATATATCGGTACCTACTAAATTAAATATATCATTATATGAAATAGATTTTGGAAGAATACAGTGTTTATTTTATATTTTCAACCATAATCATATCAATCTTCAATCTAAATATATATAACTCAAAGGTGACTGACATAATGATCTATCAACGCACAGCCCAAACCACTGGACGGATCGGCCTGAAATTTGGCATGCAGGTAGATGTTATGACGTAGGCATCCGCTAAGAAAGGATTTTGATTAATTCTACCCCCAAGGGGATAAAATTGGGGATGAAAGTTTGTATGAAATTTTGTCAATTTTAAACCGATCGGGCTGAGACTTTGCATGCATAAAGCTACTATGACGGAGGCATCCCCTAAGAAAGGATTTTGATAAATTCCACCCCTAAGGGGATAAATTAGGGGATGAAAGTTTGTATAAATCTTCTTAGATTTTGTAGGCCCTAATTTTTTATACACGCTATATAATATTAAAGCCTCAAAAACTACACTTAATTAATAATAATACTACTACGCGAGCGAAGCCGCGGGCAAAAGCTAGGTTATTATATATTTTCCAACCATAATCAAGTCAAAAACAATTGGCTTAATAATATTTTAGACACAGATTCTATGGACCTAAATTTCATAAGATTTTATTTATTTATTTAACTTCAATGCACACAATACAATATATAGCACAATATATTTGGCGGACTTAACACCATGTTAAGTCAATTTTAACTAAAATCGTATTTAATCACTTTCATGCAAATTAAAATTCAAAATATCTTTATTCATGTAGGTCTCTTATGTTATATGAAATCTACCGTCATTTCGGAGTGATTTCGAGATGAGAAGAACTGACATGAAACTCAGCTCGTATTCTTTTCAAGTAACTGTTGTACTAGTTTACAATAATACAAATTCATTTTTTAATTCAAATTTGGGAGAATAATGTGACCCACAGTATATGCTATTACTAAAGCTAATAGTATAATCAGTGTTCGTAATCCGAACAGAGCAGTCCCCACAAGAAGCACCCGTTCACGAGTATGACGCATTGTTTGCAAAAGTAGTTTGAACTTACTTATTTTTTGTACATTTTTATACTTATATTGGTATATCGATAAATCTGTTCACATTGCCTTATCTTTATTATTTGGGATCAACAAATCTATTATATATATCGAAAATAAATGTATCGATATATCGATGTATCGAAAAAAAAATATCGATATATCGATGTATCGAAAAGAAAATATCGATATATTTTCGATTAGTGTAGTGTCGGTGGAGTGATGTAGAGAGTGCTGGCTTCAATTTGTTGTGTTTGAGACAGATCGCGGGTATCATTCGCCGAGCGGCCATGCGTCATCATTTGTCTTGCTCGCTCGTCTTGGTGCTGTTGCGGTCAGGTGTCGTCCTTATTGCCATTATATACATTTGTTCTCGTTATTTTAAATGCATAATGAATTTGGGAATAAAGAAGGAAGGGATAGTTAAACTTATCTTTGATTTTATTCAGGGGAGGGAAATAACGACAAAAAAAGATGGATTTTTTTTGTATATGATAATGAAATGGTGCATCCGCTTGTGCTAACGGTTTACGCTGGTGTTTAAATATTACAAACAGACACTACAATTTTATTTATATGTATAGATATTTAAAAAATCTTCAAATAGTTATACCTACCCATAAGACAAGCTCAGCTTAGCTTGAGACTAGATTGTCCGAGGTCATTACATTAATATTATATTTTTTTCAATGTAATTTTTCTAACATTTCTGCAGCATGATATAGTAGAAAAATTACAGAATATGAAGGGATTATCATCTGCTTCTTCCTTATCCCATTTATTTGCGGTCGACATAATATGTTTTTCTCTTCCATTCACCTCTGTTCGCAGTCAACCTGGTACTTACTTCCTTTTGTAGGATATGAAGGAATCTTAGGACTAAAAATGTCACCTCATTGGGAGTACCACGAGCAGTCATGACGACATGCTGTTAAATTGGGTGGATTTTTTACTGCAATATCGAAAAGATTCTTGTGTTCCACAAATCTTTAAATATTCTGGTACCCTATTGACTAGTGGCAAACAGGACGATACTCAACAGGTCCCTGTTAGTCCCAGTTGTCATTCTGATGAATTGGTTTCGGGTATTAGAAGTTACCAATTTTGTTATTATATTTGTTGCTTACCGATATACTATATTGTTCAAATATATATATATATATATATATATATATATATGTATATAGACCGCGACCATCGGATGTAAAGCGGTCTAGCACACAGCTTTACATCCGATGGTCGCGGGTTCGATTCCTCGCACGGCTCAAACATTTGTATTCATGAATATGATTGTTTGTATCTGTCTGAGTGTTTTATATGTATAATATGTATGTATTTACAAAAAAATATCATTGTATATGTATCAGTTATCTAGTACCCATAACACAGAGTAACTTAGGGTACTTTTATTTAAAAGAAAACAAAGTTAAATTCCACGCGGACGAAGTCGCGGGTACAGTTGTCAATAAATTTTTTTTCTTTCTTTTTTTTAATGGTTGTATTTGCTGCAGGGGTTGGTAGTGAGCTGCGAGGTGCCTCTAGGTGATGCAGTAGACACCGACGCTACGTTCGTGATGAGACGGATGCAGGTAATTTATATTTAGATAGATAGATAGATTTTTTTTTATGAATTAATGAGGAAGCTTTATATGTATAATATATGTACACCCGTGCGAAGCTGGGGCGAATAGCTAGTTAAATTATATAATAACTTGATTATGTGCTAGAATCTCGAAACCCAGCTGTTATTGAGAATGATAGATAGATAGATAGATAATTGATTTATTGCCAACATAACACAAATAATACAATTTCAAGAAACCCAGCTGTTGCTTAGCGCTGGTTTTGAGAATGATACACAAATATAAATATATATAGAATGAATGATCAGTTACAATAACAGTAAATGATGAGGCAAATTGACAATGATTTGATCTGATTTTCATTATATATGGTAGGAATGTAAACATTTATAACGACCTCGGAGATCGTCCGATAGTCGCGGATTCAATTCCTCGCACTGCACAAACTTCATGAGTATGATTGTTTGTATCGGTCTGGTTGTTTTCTATATATAATATGTATGTATTTACAATAAAAAATGTCTATGTATATGTATCAGTTATTTAGTACCCATAACACAAGCTTTAGCTAGCTTAACTTGGGTCTAGATGGCGCTGTGTGAATTGTCCTGAGATTATTATTATTATTTATATTATGTATTTAAAATTTGACGGCCTCGGTAGTCTAGCGGTTTAGCATGCCTCACTTTCGATGCTCGCGGATACTATTCCTCGAACAGTATATACATTTGTATTCATGAGTATGATTGTTTGTATCGGTCTGGATGTTTTCTATGTATTTTTATTTGTATATGTATGTACAAAAAAATCAAATTTACATTTAAATACTCAAAATATAGGCTCGGCTTCGTTAGGAACTAGATGGCGCTGTGTAAATAGAACTTTATTTTTATTATTAAAAATAATCACCAGAATCTGTTTACACCCACAACAAAAATACATTTGTATATAAAACAATGTCCATGAAAATTAAAAACAAAAAGATTTTATTATTAAAAAATTAATATTAATTTTCAAATTACCATCTTCAAAATTAATTAAACGTAGATCAAGTCTGAATATAAAAGAAATCAGTTTGATGCTTCTAACACTTTTTGATGCTTCAAAACCTAAAGCTTTTTGATCTTTATCTCTATAAGAAATCTTAGTTTAGGTTTCAAAAATACAAGTAATTTAATTAGATACCTAACATTGATTGGTTTCATTGATTAATTTCGAAGTTAAAACTAAATTAGTGATTTTTATTAAAACTTAAGAATGTTTTTATTTAATCAATATAATAATAGAACATTAAATGAATTATATTAAAATAATGACTTAATCTAAGCTTAATATTAATTGTTTTGTTACAAATAATCACATAGATTTTAATATATTGAGATTCTGACAACTTTTGTTTTTCTGTTGTTAATAATTGAGATGATACCTATGGTACCAGAATATCTACATAGCAGGAACAATTACAATTATGGAGTGACAATCTGGAGGCATACTAGAGAGAGTAATCAGTTCAATTCAATTCAATTCAAAATATCTTTATTCATGTAGGTCTATTACAGACTCTTATGATATATCAAATCTACTGTTAGTTCGGAATGATTTCGAGATGAGAACTGACAAGAAACTCAGCTCGTATTCTTTTCAAATAAATGTTGTACATGTTTACAATAATACAGATTCATTTTTAAATTCAAATTTGGGAGAATAGAGTGACCACCAGCATATGCTATTGCAAAATTGTAAACGCAGTATAAGTAGTATGCTTTTGGACGGTAGTGACGGCCTCGGTGGTCTAAGGTGATGAAGGCAGGGTGATGATGATGATGATGACTTTTAGATCTTTTTTTTCGTTTTATTGATTTCTCATATATTATATTGTATGTGTATCATATGTGCCCCCTCCGATCGATCCCCGTCTAATTCAAACGGGGATCGATATTACGACGGTCTGAACCGAGGTTCGAACCCCTAGCAGTGCCCTCAGACTAAAGTCGTATCCGTCAGGCGGGAGTTGGCCTTCAGCCTCTCCATAAGTCCTTCCACGGGTTTGGACTGTCATCTGCACTCTCCCCCTATCGTCCGGTGAAGCCGTAAATGCCTGCTGCGGCCAGCATTAGAGTAGTCCAAAAAAAAGTGTCATATGTGTTTTGGTTTATAGTACCCTTAGGACCTTGTGGTTTTAAGAAGCATTTGGTCCATCTGATAGTTATTGTATACCACTAACAAGAACACTCAACTTTCTTGTCGTTCTTTTTGTAATGTTTGCTTTCAGAATGAGCGGTAGAATAAATAAAAGTGTTATATGACTATTTCAAACTGCTCATGTTACATTTCATTACATAGTATAAAACAAAATCGCTGTCGCTGTTTGTCCGTCCCTATGTATGCTTGAATCTTTAAAACTACGCAACGGAATTTGAAGCGGTTTTTTTAATAGATAGAGTGATTCAAGAGGAAAGTTTATATGTATAACACATGTACACCCGGGTGAAGCCGGGGCGAGTAGCTAGTATTTGAATAAAGTTAATATTTCTATTTCTTTTGTTTGAATAAAATCTTAAATAATTTGTTTCCCCCCAAAAACAGTAGTCTCTCTCTCTTCCTAGCTATATGTAAATAAGGAAAGCTGACCCCACGACGTAGTGGTGGGGGCCTTTCCTTATTTTTGTCCACCACTTATCCTGTCCCGGATATCGTCCTCACACTCTATTATGTCCCTAGCAACAATTCTATTCTATTCTATTCTATTCTATTCTATTCTATTCTATCTTCGCATCCCTTCCTTGATCTCCCTCTGAAACATTAACAATTTAGAAAAAATTAGTAAAACAGTTACCTCGTATTCTTTCTCGGGTCAACAAGTAATAGTGTACCATCAATTCGCTATACTCACGAAGCAATGGGTGGGGTTATATGTGATGTCCAGAGTGGAGTCCAAATAAATATGTATGTAGGTAAATTCGGCGCCTCATTGATTCGGTTCTCTCATGAATTATACACAAACCACCGCCCTCAATGTATCATTTGTGTAGAAATAGAAATAATCTTTATTCAAATAAACTTAATATAAGCACTTTTGATTCTACCGCTCATTCGGAATGCAGACTCATCACAAGAGGAATGAGCAAGAAATTTGTGTGTTACTCTTTTCAATAACTATTGATTTACTTATATTTAATTAACAACAAGGATTAGGCATGCGACAATCAACATAGAAACCGCTACGCACTTAATCTCTGTTCAATCAGATAACATTGTCAGCGCTATGAATTTTAAGTTTGATATTTTCTACAAAAACATTATTATCATTTATAAATTCTTCAATTTTATACTAAGCTTTTTTACAAAGAAAATATTTTATAACAGATTTGATTTTTTTTCTGGCAAATTTAGTACAGACTCTGGGAGTATATATACTACATATTATACAATTGTATTTATTTATGCATATATAATGTGCCTCTACTTGTATTTGTATTCTGATATTTATAATAATAACTAGCTGTCCTGGTTAACGTTGTTTTGACAAATAATTTAAGTACTAATATTGCTATTAAATAGGGGTTGTACTTAGAAGCATGAAAATTTAGGGTTGCATGGATTTGAAATGCAAAATTATGATAAAAAAATGTCTAAAAATTTAAACATAAATGTTTAGAGTGTTGACAACCCTTATCACTTAGGGGTATGAAAAATAGATCGTAGCCGATTTTCAGACCTACTAAATATGCATATAAAAAACGGTCAAGTTTCTGAGGAGTATGGTAACTAACATTGTGACACGAGAATTTTATATATCACAAGTATCGTACGTGGTTTTTAAGTATAGATTATTTATTACTCTTTCACCCAAAACTACTGAACAGATTTTGATAAAACTTTACAGTAATATAGCTTTTGCATTAGAATAACATAGATTTTCTGACGACCTCGTAGGTCTAGCTGTCTAGCACACCGCTTTACGACCGATGGTCGCGGTTTCGATTCCTCGCACGGCACAAACATTTGTATTCATGAGTATCATTGTTTGTGTTGGTCTGGGTGTTTTCTATGTATAATATGTATTTATTTACAAAAAAAAATCTATGTATATGTATCAGTTATTTAGTACTCATAACACAAGCTTTAGATAGCTTAACTTGGGTCTAGATGACGCTGTGTGAATTGTCCTGAGATTATTATAATTATTATTTTGTGCGAAATATTTTTCTAAAATTTCGAATTATTATAGTTGCGCCTTATATTATGTTAGCATCTGTTCATTACTATATCTACATTATCCTGATTAAATATTAGATATATTATGTGAATAATAATTATGGCGTTAGTTTTACATTTATAATATTAGATAGGATGGCCCCAGTGTAGGGTGGACTGGCAGAAAAATTCATAAAGGATCCCAAAGTTGCAAGGAAAATGAAAGCTTCACCAACTTTGTACAATGAGGAAAGTTTACGTAATGCTAAAATAAAAGAACATACACACAGGAGTGTGTTCTGAAAAGTTCATAATGCTAATTAGTAACACGCTGGTTTTAAAAGTTCATTGTGTAAAACTCAAGCCTTAAAAATACATGAGTAGGTGTACATTTTGGTTCTGAAAGGTTTGCACTTGATTATTCAACCAACTTATAGAAAGGGTGTCAGTTGTTTGTCTTTTTTAATGTTCTCTAATTAGCGACATCTCATTTTTTTTTTACGGAACACTAGCTGTTTTCCTCGGCTTCGTATGTGTATTTAAAAAGAATCGAAAATTGTAACGGTACAATTATTGTGATCTCGTTTGTAGTTTTATTCTAAAATATGTAATTAACTACGCATATTTTAACATAAAAATGTAATATCTAAATATATATAACTCAAAGGTGACTGACATAGTGATTTATCAACGCACAGCCCAAACCACTGGACGGATCGGGCTGAAATTTGGCATGCAGGTAGATGTTATGACGTAGCCATCCGCTAAGAAAGGATTCTGATTCAATCCTCCCCAAGGGGATAAAATAGGGGATGAAAATTTGTATGAAACTTCGTCAATTTTAAAACGATCGGGCTGAGACTTTGCATCCATAAAGCAACTATGATGTAGGCAAAAAGGATTTTGATAAATTCCACCCCTAAAGGGATAAATTAACGCGAGTAATGCCGCGGGCAAAAGCTAGTACTACTATAATAATATAGGTCCTGCACCTTATTATACAACAAACTGTCAGAGTCTGTACTCAATTTGCCAGAAAATATATTCTATATGCGAGGGAAAGCCTGGAGATATGTAGTTGGAGATCCACAGAAGAACCAGATTGACCGACATAGCCCGAAGAATTGCGAAACTGAAGTGGCAATGGGCAGGGCACATAGCTCGTAGGACAGATAACCGTTGGGGCAGTAAAGTCCTCGAGTGGCGACTGCGGACCGGAAGACGCAGTGTGGGAAGGCCTCCAGCAAGGTGGACCGACGATCTGGTCAAGATCGCTGGAAGGAGTTGGATGCGAGCAGCGCAGGACCGATCGTCGTGGAGATCTTTGGGGGACGCCTTTGTTCAGCAGTGGACGTCTTCCGGGCTGAGATGATGATGATGAAAATAATATTTGAACATTGTTAGGTTTCTACTGAGTGTATAACAAATATTATTATAATTTATTTGGAATGCCGATTTTGCGAAGGGAGAGAGCAAGAAAGAAAATGTTTTTTATATTTGGAGACATTCGATAATCATTTAGAACTTCCGAATCGAATCTCGGTCTTCCGCGAGATTTATAGGGTACAGCCCTCGCGCCTACCCTCCTTGTTGGGGTGTTTTCACCTTCCACCGTCTAACATTCAATTCAATTCAAAATATCTTTATTCATGTAGGTCTATTACAGACTCTTATGATATGTCAAATCTACCGTCAGTTCGGAATGATTTCGAGATGAGAACTGACAAGAAACTCAGCTCGTATTCTTTTCAAATAAATATTGTACATGTTTACAACAATACAGATTTATTTAAATTCAAATTTGGGAGAATAGAGTGACCACCAGCATATACTATTGCAAAGCAAAATGTCTAAACATTGACATACAACTACGTTTTTTTTATCTCTGGACAATTCACACTACTCCATTATTTCCAAGCTTGCTTAGCTTGTGTTATGATTACTAGACAACTGATATAAATACTTAGATGTTTTGTAAATACATACATAATATAAACATAGAAAACAGTACGATTGTAAGAGTACGATTGTTTGTGTCTGTCTGTAGACACAAACAATCGTACTCATGAAAACAAATGTTCGTGCGAGGAATCAAACCCGCGACCTACCGACATACCTTTTTACGATTACATTCGCGAGGTACATGATTTTTTTTAAGAATGATAATGGAATGGTGCACCCGCCTGCGCTAATGGTTTACGACCCCACAGTGCCTGTGACTTTTTTGCAAAAACATCGAAATCGAAATATCGAAAGGCAGGGAAAACATTTACATTTCCATTCCGCTAAATATACAAAAAAAAAACAATCTTACCATCAGACGAGGTAATACCAAGCGCAAACCAATAAACATATAAATAAAATTGGAGTGTCTTACAAACAGACACTCACAGATATTGAAATAACCGTTTTTTACTACATGCATATGAATATAAATACGGTACAAACACCAAAATAACATTTTTTACAATTTTTGTCTGTCTGTTTATTCCGTTTGTTTTTGGCAGTAAGCTGATGTAATAAGGAGTAACTTAGGCTACTTTTATTTTAGAAAAATTATTTTGTTTTAGTAAAATACAAGTTAAATTCCACGCGGATGAAGTCGCGGGAACAGCTAGTCTATACATCTATACATATAAATAAAATTGTAGTGTCTGTTTGTAATATTGAAATAACCGTTTTTTACTACATGCATATGAATATAAATACGGTACATACACAAAAATAACATTTTTGTCTGTCTGATTTTTCCGGATAATCTCTGAAATGGCTGAACCGATTTTGGTGGGACTTTTTTGGCAAATAGCTAATATAATAAGGAGTAACTGAGGCTACTTTTATTTTAGAAAAATAAAGATAAATTTCACGCAGATGAAGCCGCGGGAACAGCTTGTTATTAATAAAAAAAAACGCAGCGCAGGAAACAGACTCGAGTTTACTAATTTGAAGGCTTTAACATTATTGTAATTACAGCAAATTCCCTTTGGAATTGGTAGACCGGGGATCGATAGGAAACGAGTAAATGGGTTCATTTAAGGTTGTACACATTGGAGGCCAATTTAAGCCTTGTTGGAGGCCAGCCAAAGATATTTCAGATTCAATTTATAATGACAATTTTATTCCGTTGCATTTCAGTATCATAAATTCAAATTCAGAATATCTTTATTCATGTAGGTCTATTACAGACTCTTATGATATGTCAAATCCACCGACAGTTCGGAATGATATCGAGATGAGAACTGACAAGAAACTCAGCTCGTATTATTTTCAAATTGCGACACTGAAGTGGCAATGGGCAGGGAACACAGATCGTAGAACATGGACGTTGGGGCAATAGAGTCCCTTGAGTGGCATCCACGGACCGGAAGACGCAGCGTGGGAAGGCCTCCAGCAAGGTGGACCGACGATCTGGTCAAAATCGCTGGAAGGCATTGGATGCGAGCAGCGCAGGACCGATCGTCGTGGAGATCTTTGGGGGAGGCCTATGCTGGACATATCCAGTAGTGGACATCTTTCGGGCTGAGATGATGATGATGATGATGATTACATTATTTTCATTAAATCATTGACTGTATAATAGCACTTCTTTATAAAATGCTGTCTTGCATTAATGATATGGTGAATTATTTGGTATTTGTTACAGATTTACTAAAATTCTGGATTTGCATCGAAATCTATTGTCAATATAATTCTTGTATTAAATGTTTGGTGCAATAAAATTAAAAAATTAAAAATTAAACAGTAATTAAGGATAAAAATAAATAAATAAAATAGTAATGAAGTTTAAAAAAAAAATAAAATAAAATAGTAATGAAGTTTAAAAATAAATAAATTAAACAATAATGAAGTTTAAAAATAAATAAATTAAACAATAATGAAGTTAAAAATAAATAAATTAAACAATAATGAAGTTTAAAAACAAATATATTAACTAGCAATGAAGTTTAAAAATGAATAAATTGAATATTAAAGAATTAAGGCTCATTGCCTTAAATATGTGATTGTGCAGATCGAAAGGAGAATACTAGTATAGAAATAAGGTTGCCGACCTTTACAAAACTGAAGATATTTTACGAAATTATAGATATTTGCGTTGTTCTTACTGTAGCGTTATTCAGAAGTATTTACCGTCGTCCAAGTAGTTTCCGACAGCCGTCGCACCCTTCCTACTATAGAGCCTCATGAAACGTGACGAGCCGAGCAAAAAGCGTTTATAGCCCGCACCTGTTTGATATCGTATTAAATTATTACGTTGCAGTATTACTAGTCATTTTGCTTATAGTTGATAACTTATAGATAGTTATTTTACTATATATATACTACCTTTTGCCCGCGGCTTCGCTCGCGTTAATTTATGCCCTTAGAGGTGGAATTTATCACAATCCTTTCTTAGGAGATGCCTACGTCATAGTAGTTTTATGCATGCAAAGTCTCAGCCCGATCGGTTTAAAATTGACAAAGTTTCATAAAAACTTTCATCCCCTATTTTATACCCTTGGGGGTAGAATTAATCAAAATCCTTTCTTAGCGGATGCCTACATCATAACATCTACCTGCATGTAAAATTTCAGCCCGATCCGTCCAGTGGTTTGGGCTGTGCGTTGATAGATCACAATGTGACACACCTTTGAGTTATATATATATATAAATTTATATTTTTTTATGAGTTTTAATATTCTCTATTTGATAACCTTCATCACTACTGTCTTACCATTGCCTTCTACATATCAAAATTTATAACTTGTTCAGAAAAAGCATCTGAAAATTTTCTCTTCCATTCTTCCATTCATAACGTATAGATTAAAAAATTACATTCAAAACTATATACATATATTGACTTATGCGACACATTCATTCATAACGTATAGATTAAAAAAATACATTCAAAACTATATATGTACTTGTATATTGACTTATGCGACAACACATTCAAATATATGTTAATAATTCATCTACGGAAACCACGTTTAACAAGGAAATATCGTCTTTTGTGTTGCCTTTCTTTTTCTCTATCAGACCTTTCTTAATGGTGTTTTATTGGGACGTTATTGAAAATAATAATCCATGTTTTTATGACAAGAGTTATTGAAAAATTGTTATTTCGATTTATTTACGTAACAATTCGTTTTTACGACAAGAGTTATTGAAAAATTGTTATTTCGATTTATTTACGTAACAATTCGTTTTTACGACAAGAGTTAGAAAAATGTTCGAAATAATTCATTGACAAGAGGAAAAATTGTTATCGATTTATTTACGTAACAATTCGTTTTTAACAAGGAAATATCGATCTATTTGTGTTCCTTTCAAGAGTTATTGAAAAATTGTTATCGATTTATTTACTTAATGGTGATAAGAGAAAAATTTTATTGGGACGTTATTGAAAAAATAATAATCCATTGAAAAATTGTTATTTTTTATGACAAGAGTTATTGAAAAATTGTTATTTCGATTTATTTACAAAAGTTATTGTAATTCCTTTTTACGACAAGAGTTATTGAAAAATTGTTATTCGATTTATTTATCTTAATAACCAATGTTTTTATGACAAGAGTTATTGAAAAAGTTATTTATTAACTATATTATATATCTAGTTATTAACAACTAGCGACACATTATACAACTTTACCTCACAAAAACATTTGTTAGATTTATTAAATACCAGTAAGTCCTCGGAGAGAGCCTGGAGATCTGTAGTACAGGTTTCGACTTAGTTCAGACTCCAGACTCTCACAAGGAATAGCTATTAAGATTAAATACATACTTTTGTTACTTTGTTCAATACTGTAAGTTTCCTTGTGAGCAGTAAATAAAGATTATTATTATGTTTTTTTTTCTCAGCCTTTGCTGGTTTTCTCCACACTTATTATTATTATTATTATCATTATATATATATTATATCTCCCTTTTTACGGGGGTAATATATTCAAACACTAATTATTTCAAACACTATAACGATTGACACGTTTGTGTTCGATCTGAATTTTGTCTACATAATATACATATGGACTTATTTTTAAAAGAAAACCTAAAACATATCGTTTCTCTCCCAGAACAAAAGAGAAATGGAGCAATTGTCAAATATTACAACTCTTCCGTTCTGTGCATTTGTCTTCAACACATCTATAACCCAGTCACGTAATATTAAAGGATGTGACCTCTTTATATTGTGAGAGAGAAGGAAACTAGTCGAGGTGACAAATCATTTTAACGATTTACGAACAAATCGCTCCGATCGGAATGGATGCTGTAAACTATATTCCGATTACGCTTCGGAATGTAGACGAGGTCGGTTCTATATTTAGTGCTGACGCCAGCAGTCTCTCGCTTTTACAAAGTACACACGTGTTGGTATAATGTATTTTAATACGTAATGTATTTTGTATTGATTTCCGCATGCATCCTTATGTAAATTGCGAATACTGTAACTACCATATAGTAATTTTTGTAGCTGTGACGTGGTCGTGTGGAATGAGTAGTCATGCTCACTAAAATGTCCAGACATGTGGCGGCGTGGTGGGCCGGGTCAATGGGCTCCCTAAAATATGGTCGAGCGCAGTGATGGCTGGCTCATCCGTCATACTCGTGAACGAGTGCTGCTTGTAGGGACTGGTCTGCTCTTATCACTACGACTGATTTAATCTTATTGCATGATTATATTTGACCCAAAAAATTAGTGCTTGTTGGTAGTTTGTATTCACACGTTTCGACTTGTAAATGTAAACTTACAAGGATTATTTAAAAGAGCATCACACAAGTTTCTTGCTCGTTCTTCTTGTGATGCTTTCCGAACGAGTTGATAAAAAACAAATTGTTATGACTATTCAAAAGTGCTTAAATTAAGTTTATTTGAATAAATGATTTTCTATTCTATTCTATTTTAATATTTTCAGTGTTTTTAAGAGATGAATAGAATATTTTCTTTGTAAAAAAGCTTATTATAAAGTTAGCTAATTATATGGGATTGTTAACAATGGGACTAATTTTCCCATTGTCAGTAATGGAAGTAAATATAAGTAAATATAAACCTTCCTCTTGAATCACTCTATCTATTATAAGAAACCGCTTCAAAATACGTTGCATAGTTTTAATGATTTAAACTGTCGCTGTCGCTGCCTGTCCGTCCCTATGTACGGGACGGACAGACAGCGACAGCGACTTTGTTCTATACTATGTAATGATGGTAATGATATAACTTTGTCATTTATTTGTATTACTTTGTTCTGGTATCTTATGACTTCGCTCGCGTTAATTTATCCCCTTGGGGTAGAATTCATCAAAATCCTGTCTTAGGGGATGCCTACGTCATAGTAGCTTTATGCATGCATAGTCTCAGCCCGATCACTTTAAAATTGACAAAGTTTCATACAAACTTTCATCCCCTATTTTATCCTCTTGGGTGTAGAATTAATCAAAATCCTTTCTTAGCGGATGCCTACGTCATAACATCTACCTGCATGCCAAATTTCAGCCCGATCCGTCCAGTGGTTTGGGATGTGCGTTGATAGATCTCTATGTCAGTCACCTTTGAGTTATATATATATAGAAATCTACCAACTGAGTTTCTTGTCAGTTCTTCTCAACTGAAATAGCTAGTCGACCTGGATGCTATGGATAAGGATAAAACAGATGACGACCACAAGAGGATGGATTGTGCTGTGTTCATGAAAATTTTAGAGTTTACCTTTACACTAGCTACTCGCCCCGGCTTCGTCCAGGTGTACATGTATTATACATATAAACCTTTCTATGGAATCACTCTATATTTACCCTGTACTGATATTTTGTAAATGGCTTTTGTGTGCGTAGAAATACGTGCCGCGTAATAATCAGCCCTTAATGTAGAAATGACGGGGCATTTTATAATTTACCTGACAACGCTGTTTGTGGACAGGCGATTTATGCCAAGAGCTTTTCGTTAGAAAGCTTTTCGTTAGAAACTTTGGCAAGACTATCTTTGTTCGAGTCAGAACTCTTTTGTTACGTGGCTAAAGACATTCGTCTTTAGTATAACCAAATTTATTCTTCACTAGCTGCACCCGCGACTTCGTCCGCATGGAATTTAATTTATTTTTCTAAAATAACAGTAGCCTAAGTTACTCCCCATTACCTGTCAAAAAAAGTCCCGTCAAAATCGGTCCAGCCATTTCAGAGTTTAGCCGGAACAAACAGACGGACAGACAGACAAAATTTGTTATTTAGGTGTATGAAACGTGTTTATATTCATATGAATGTAGTAAAGTTTTTAAAAAGCTTTTCTACAAAGAAAATATTTTATAAGATTCAAATACCTTATAAAATAATTTATATATGATAATAATGTTTTTGTAGAAAATATCTAACTTAAATTAATGTAAATCTAATTAAAATAATATTTATTTAAAAGAGCAACACACATATTTCTTGCTGGTTCTTCTTGTGATGAATCTGCATTCCGAGTGACATTTCATAAGAGTCTGTAATAAACCTACATGAATAAAGATATTTTGAATTTGAAAATGAATCTGTATTATTGTAAACATGTACAATATATTTTTTTTTAATTATATGAGCTGAGTTTGTTATCAGTTCTTCTCATCTCGAAATCATTCCGAACTGACGGTAGATTTGACATATCATAAGAGTCTATAATAGACCTACATGTATAAAGATATTTTGAATTTAAAGATGAATCTGTATTATTGTAAACATGTACACAATATTTTACATATATTTAAACAATAATTAAATACAATAAAAACAATATTTAAACAATATTTTATTTAAAATAATACGTGTGACGAACCATTTGGAATTTGTTACTCTTTCACCTGTAAATTTGGTTCATATATTGAGATCGAGATAAATATGTGTTCAAATTTCATCATCTCGTCCAAAAATCATTTTTATCTGATCAACTGACGGTAGATTTGACATTGATGAAAAAATCTGAAACTGGTAAATTATTATCATTTTACTACAATTTTCCACTTTAATTGATTATATTTCAACTTATACTGGACGTCTAAAATTCGACCCAATTGATGGAAAAATCTCATCTTGTACTGGACGGAAAGTAATATTGTCGACGTCGATCATAACCAATTTACGTTGACCCCTTCACATCAGTGTCGCACAAACAAATATTTGTATTCTATAATTTGAGTAAAATGATTGTTTGTATCGGTCTGGCCAGTTCTCATATACCAATTATTATTTTCTATGTATTAAAATAATATGTATGTATTTACAGTATATTTCGTATAAAAAAAATATAGATCTATGTATTTATTATCAGTTATAAGAAGAAATGATATTTATATTGTTATAAATACACACAGACTTTGAACTAGCACCCATTTAATCTCTTTTGTCTAGATGTCAACAATCAAGCCATGTATGAATTTTCTGATCATTTATTATGTTTTTAATATTATTATTATTATAAGAGTCTGCAATAGACCTACATGAATTAAGATATTTTGAATTTGAATTTGATTTCTATTTTCAGAGAGAGACATTCCCATACGAGAGTAGACAGGTGACCGACACTGTAGAAGAGACGTTTGTCGCCAACGATCTCCGCCGGGAGGTACAAAAAGGTAATGCAATTATAGTTTGTTCTCAGGATAGGGATCTGTTTGTTTTGCGGATCTCGGAAACTTGGGTTTACTTTTGTTGTCCGATTAATTCCATTGTTCTTACGATAACTCCACTGAGATTAATCTTAGCTATTACTAGCCGCAGCGTTTTGCTTTCCACTAATTAATATATTGTGTACAAGATTTGCCCGCGACTTCCTCCGCGTGGAATTTAACTTTATTCAGTATAGAATAGAATAGAAAATATGTTATTCAAATTAACTTAATTTAAGCACTTTTGAATAGTCAACAATTTTTTATAAATCTACCGCTTATTCGGAAAGCTGTCTCATCACAAGAAGAATAAGCGAGAAACGTGTGTGTTGCTCTTTTAAATAATCCTTATAAGTTCACATTTTACAAGTCGAAACGTGTGAATACAAACTACCAATCAGCACTAATTTATTTAGGCTCAAATATAAAAACACAATAAGATTAAATCAGTCGTAGTGATAAGAGCAGACCAGTCTCTACATGCAGCACTCGTTCACGAGTATGACGGATGAGCCAGCCATCACTGCGCTCGACCATATTTTAGGGAACCCAATGACCCGGCCCACCACGCCGCCACATGTCTGGACATTTTAGTGAGCATGACTACTCATTCCACTCGACCACGTCACAGCTACAAAAATTACTATATGGTAGTTACAGTATTCGCACTTTACATGAGGATGCATGCGGCAATCAATACAAAAGCCGCTACGCTATCATATATCAAGAAAGCAGTATGAAAAATAAATTATAACGTTGTCCGCAAATAAACTTATTCTTGCTATATATTGCTATCATCTATAAATTCATCTATCCTATAATAGGCTTTTTTACATGACACTTGTTTAATATAAAATTTGAATTGCCTCTCTGTCAGATTTAGCGTAGATTCTGGCAGTTTATTACAGAATCTTACGCAATTACCATAAAATGTATTACTTATATAAACTCCCAGTCTGTACTCAATTTGCCAGAAAAAAAAATCAAATGTGTTATAAAATATTTTCTTTGTAAAAAAGCTTATTGTGAAATTGAAGAATTTATAAATGATAACAATGTTTTTGTAGAAAATATCTAACTTAAAATTCATAGCGCTGACAATGTTATCTGATTGAACAGAGATTAAATGCGTAGCGGTTTCTATGTAGATCGTCGCATGCCTAATCCTTGTTGTTAAATAAATATAAGTAAATCAATATTTATTTAAAAGAGCAACACACAAATTTCTTGCTCATTCTTCTTGTGATGAGTCTGCATTCCGAATGAGCGGTAGAATAAAAACTTGACTATTCAAAAGTGCTTATATTAAGTTTATTTGAAAGAAGATTATTTCTATTTCTATTTCTGTAAAATTATCTTATTTTTATTGCGTAAGTTTCTACTTGTACAGTCTTTAAGTTTCTTGAAACTATCTAAGTTTTTCCTTGTATACATAACATTTTCATATATGTACTGTGAGGCAACGGTGAGGATATTTGATTGTTTAAAGCATTGACGTAATGACTCTCTAGAACCCATACCATAAATAGAACGTATGGCTCTCTTTTGTAAAATAAATACAGTATTTACATCGCCATCTAGTCCCAAGTTAAGCTAACTCAAGCTTGTGTTATTGGTACTAATTGATACAAATAGGTACATATATGTTTTTTTCGTAAATACATACGTATTTTACATAGGAAATACCCAGACTGATACAAACAGTCATACTTACTATTGTTCTAAATTTATGTGAATATTTTGACATTGTTATTTTAGACTTATATTATATCTAGCTTTTGCCCGTGGCTTCAATCGCGTTAATTTATCCCCTTAGGGGTCGAATTTATCAAAATTCTTTCTTAGGGGATGCTTACGTCATAGTAGATTTATGCATGCAAAGTCTCAGCCCGATCTGTTTAAAATTGACAAAGTTTCATACAAAATTTCATCCCCTATTTTATCCCTTGGGGGTAGAATTAATCAAAATCCTTTCTTAGCAGTTGCCTACGTCATAATTTCAATTTTCAGCCCGATTCCAGTGGTTTGGGCTGTGCGTTGATAGATCACTTTGTCAGTTGGTCAGTCATCTTTGAGTTATATATATTTAAATAGATTTAGCACTTTTAAATTCGACACAATAATTATTGTTAAGAATAAATAAATAATAATAATAGTCAATACAAAATATTTGTGCCGTGCGAGGAATCGAATCTGCGACCAAGGTTGTAAACTAAACTGCTACCAGCGAAGCCGTCATATAATATATAAGTTAAAAGATGAAGATAGAAATGTCCAGTATCTGTTATTTATTATACTATATATATAAATAAAATTGGAGTGTCTGTTTGTAATATTGAAATAACCGTTTTTACTACATGCATATGAATGTAAATACGATACATACACCAAAATAACATATTTTACAATTTTTATATGTCTGTCTGTTTGTACCGGCTAATCTCTAAAATGGCTGGACCGATTTTGATGGGACTTTAGGTTGATGTACTAAGGAGTAACTTAGGCTACTTTTATTTTAGAAATATAAAGTTAAATTCCACGCGGACGTAGTCGCGGGAACAGCTAGTTACACAATATAAGTACAGAAAGTCGGGCTATTATTCATGTAGCCAAGAAACTTATGTGAGACGGCATAAATTTATTGTCTCCATATATAGTTGCGATAGTGTACGCTACACAAGTATGTATTATGTATTGACATGTGCCAGGGTACACGAGTGTGTATTGATATGTGCCAGGGTTGAACTATTGAGATGTACCCAGTTAGAAATGGGTCACCCATTGTAGCAGTTTCATATAATTCTCTCGTATGGAGAACACGTCCTTTGTCTTTCCGATGTACCTACTGTTTATATATAGAGGCGAGTTATGGAGCGATTAGAATAGAATAGAATAGAATAGAAAATCATTTATTCAAATAAACTTACATTGAAGCACTTTTGAATAGTCATTACATTTTTTTAATCTACCGCTCGTTCGAAAAGTCTCATCACAAGAAGAACGAGCAAGAAACTTGCGTGTTGCTCTTTTAAATAATTTTATTGTTACTTTACATTTTTAAGTTTAAGTGTGTGAATACAAACCACCAATTCAATTAAATACTAGCACTAATTCAATTAAATACTCAAATAGAAAAAATATTGAATATATAACCAACTGGTTAAACAATTAATAAGAGGAAATCAGTCATAGTGATTTATATATTTAGTTATATGTAATGAAATGGTATCATTACATAGTTTGATATTTTACGACCTCGGTAGTCTAGCGGTCTAGCACACCGCTTTACGACCGATGGTCGCGGGTTCGATTCCTCGCACGGCATAAACATTTGTATTCAAGAGTATGATTGTTTGTATCGGTCTGGGTGTTTTCTATGTATAACATGTATGTATTTACAAAAAAAATATCTATGTATATGTATCAGTTGTCTAGTACCCATAACATAAGCTTTAGATAGCTTAACTTGGGCCTAAATAGCGCTGTGCGAATTGTCCTGAGATTATTATTATTATTATAGTATAAAACAAAGTCGCTGTCGCTGTCTGTCCGTCCCTATGTATGCTTAAATCACTAGCCCATGATGCTCTCGAGTAACTCAAGAATAGAATAGAATAGAAAATCACTTATTCAAATAAAATTTAAGCACTTTTGAATAGTCATAACAATTTTTTCTCATCATCACTCATTTAGGCAAAAACAATATTGCGCTCGAGACTTGTTACATAAGTGTAGCCAGCACAGTGAGAGAGGAAAATAGAAATGATTTCTTCTGTGCGGTGTTTTTCCTGTTCCCGGACGTAATGGGTGGTATAAGTCAAATTAATGGAATGTGCCTCGCGTCGGCACGTTCCCCGTTCGGTTCCCGGTCACGTAGCTGTTATAACAATTCACAGCAGTCGACTTTGACAAATGCCCGGCTGGTCGACTCTGACTGAGCTGTGTAAGTGATAGAATAAAATAGAAAATCATTTACAAATGTTTAAAAGAGCAACATGCAAATTTCCCGCTCGTTCTTCTTGTGATGAATCAGCTTTCCGAATGAGCGGAATTTATTCAAATACTAGCTGCACACCCCGGCTTCAGCCGGTACATGTATTATACATATAAACGTTGCTATAGAACCGATACGATTGAAACCTTCAAGAAAAGAGCTTATTCCTTTTTAAAAGGCCGACAACGTACTTGCAATTCCCCTGGTGTTGCGGGTGCTCATGGGCGGCGGTAATCACTTATCACCAGGTGAGCCGCATGCTCGTTTGTCCCCTGTATTATAAAAAAAAATCACTCTATCTATTAAAAATAACCGCTTCTAAATCCGTGATTCTACCACTCATTCGGAATGCAGAATCATCACAAGAAGAACGAGCGAGAAATTTGCATGTTGCTCTTTTAAACATTTGTATATATATATTATTATACAATTAATAAATTGTCATAAATATTTACTAATATACACAAAAATACAGATGAACCACTCCACTTTTATGGAGGTTGGAAAATAATCCAATCTTATGTTCGCGTAATATTCAAAATGGCGTCTCGCAAAAAGCACTTTATATCTATCGGAAAACACCCAATGTTTACATGCTCGAGGAAAAAAATTAATTTCCTCGCACAATAAAATGTCGACAGAATGACAACTAACGCAATTTAGGTATGAAATATATTTGCCTATAGTTTCCTATCTTTCATTGGGCTCCCTAAAATATATTCGAGCCTAAAATATATATAGTGATGGCTGGCTCATCCGTCATACTCGTGAACGAGTGCTGCTTGTAGGGACTGGTCTGATCTAATCACTGACTCTTATTTAGTTGCTTAACCAGTTGGTCGTATAATATTTTTTCTATTTGAGTATTTAATTGAATTATTGCTAATTGGTAGTTTGTATTCACACACTTCAACTTAAAATGTAAAGTAACAATAAAATTATTTAAAAGAGCAACACGCAAGTTTCTGGTCGTTCTTCTTGTGATGAGACAGCTTCCCGAATGAGCGGTAGATTAAAAAAAAGTGATGACTATTCAAAAGTGCTTCAATGTAAGTTTATTTGATAATTTTTGTTTTATATTTTTTAGTATATAGATCCAATAGAAAAGAACTGACAAGAAACTCAATTGAATTGCTCATATATTTTTGTTAAAAGCCAGTTTATTTACAATTATATTTATATATGTGTCTATGTGTAACATTAAATGAAAATCCCGTGCATAAACAACTATTGCCATGCACGCTCGTTATTCAAGTAATCGTTTAGTGAGTAATAGGCTTTGCTCAGTTAATATGATTTAACAGATGTTTTGTTTTTAGATAGGATTTATTGTAGTTACTATTATCTATCTAACTAAAACGGCAGTCTCACTGCCATCTCAACATCCCAACCACCTGTTTTTTTTTTATTTTTTTTTATTGGGTTGTTTGGGCTATTATCAGGTGCTTGGACCTACAGCACTGCGACCTAAATAAATTTATTATGCTCGCCCTTTTTCACAGTTCGCTACCTAGACCCGTCAGGGACAAGAATTGAAGGATAATCTTAGGAGCGATGGTTTTTATCTCCTCAGGATAGAGTGTAAACTTTCCAAAGGAGATATTTCGTTTATGCATGAGTGGGCTACAACCACATAGGATGTGTAGCGGCATTTCCTCTTCAGTTTGGCAGAATCTGCAGATTTTTGTCGTGCATAGGCCTAGTTTAGCCATATGCTTGTTTAATTTGCAGTGTCCTGTGAGGGCCCTAGTCATCATATATATGTTGTTTTTACTCAATATCAGTAGTATATTACAGTATTTGTTTGAGTATCCCGATAATAGAGGTTTTGAATGTACCACCCATGTGGTAACTCAGCGTCTACAAGCTCGTAAGTGTTTCGAAACGCACGGTGTACTCTCGTTAAATATCTTCACTGCAATTTTCTTAATGCGAATATCGTGTTTGAGACTCAATTCAGCAAAAACATATAGCATGCCAAGTTACTGAGATATTTCCAATATTATATTCAATACTTTAGGCATATACACTCAGTAAATATTGATGGAGATATTTAGTAGATACGAGTACATATACAGCAGTATATATAATTTATTCTCGTTGCGAGTTGCACGTTACATATAAACTGTTACTTAGCAACATGATTGCTTATTTTAAATGTGATGGATTAGTTTTTCTTCTAAAATCAATGTGCCTAATACGGTCTCTTAATCCATTACATTTAAGACACTCTACATCTCTACATTTAAATAACATACGTAATATAAAACAATATACAGAAGAGTAAACAATAGAGCAATAGTAGCAGAAACATATCCAAAATTAAATCTGTTAAAATACTAAACACTAATTATAGTTGGACCTTTATCGCCCCCTTGACATATACATATATAGAGATATACAGCAGCAAATATAATTTATTCTCGATCCGATCAGTTGTACGTTACATATCAACTGTTACTTAGCAACATGATTACTTATTTTAAATGTGATAGATTTTTTCTTTTTTTCTTCTAAAATCAATGTGCCTAATAAATATTACGTTAACACTACTTGATGGCCACAGACTTTTTATAGCTGTTTCTTATTTTAAATTATATAGTTTTTATTTACAACTAACTGACCCCTGCGACTTCGTCCGCGTGGAATTTAACTTTATATTTCTAAAATAAAAGTAGCCAAAGTTACTCCTTATTACATCAGCCATCTGCCAAAAAAAGTCCCATCGAAATCGGTCCAGCCATTACAAAGTTTAGCCGGAATAAACAGACCGACAGACAGATATACAAAAATTGTAAAAAATGTTATTTTGGTATATGTACCGCATATATATTCATATGCATGTAGTTAAACACGGTTATTTCAATATTACAAACAGACACTCCAATTTTATTTATATGTATAGACTATATGACCCCGCGAACTCCGCCGAAGTCGCCGTAAATATGTCGAAGGTTTTTTGATGACAGCACGGTGTATTGACAGTTATGAGCAGTTTTTATGGGAAAATATAATTGTTATTTTTACTATTTTACATGCAATTTCTTTATATTTTATCACCGTTTAAACCTTCCCTGGACTTCCACGAATATTTTAAGATCAAAATTATCCAATTCGAAGACGAAGGGTCGTCGTCTTCGCCGGCGAGGACGGTGTCATGTGTGTGTGTAAAAGTGTGGTCGGTTAAGGTCTATATATACTAGTATAGATTCAATTGAGCAGTAGCAAGAAAGTCAAAGTAGTTTTTTTAAAGCCTTACCACACTGCCTTACTTCCAATGATCGTAGGTTCGATTCCTCGCACGGTACCAATATTTGTATTCATGAGTATAATCGTAGTATATGGGTCTGGGTGTCAAGTTCTGCTTCACTTGCGTTTAGCAGCGTTGTGTGATCCAGGGTTCTTATTACTATCAGTATTTATACTGTATTTACTTTTTGTTAAAAGAATTTTCTCACCGAAATGCTTTGTATTTATCTTAAAGTCTTAAAACAATCTTGATTAATCGCATTGAATTTTTTAACGCGTTCAACCGCAGTGGACTCTAGTGTGATGGATGATCGCGAAAAAAAAAGTCATCCGAAAAACTGGGACGAACTGGCGAAGAATGACTGTGCATCGCTCGTCCCCATTCTTGTCATTGATGTATTAGTAGATGCAGAGGAGATACTGCACTTGCTATTTTTAAATTGCGGTGCCACCGCAGTTGCTAGATGTTCTTTGTATATTTTTATTTACAATGCAGGCATAATATCAAAATATCAACACTTCCTATACCAGGCTGTATTGGATTGACTGGAAGAGATATCTTTTAGAGATAAGTCCTCCTTTGTTAACATTGTTTGTAATAAACATAACTAAAAATGTATTTAAATGCAAAAAATAATACATAAATATATTGTTTGGTGATCAAATAGTAATAATAACAAATAACCCTGGACAATTAACACAGCGCCATCTAGTCCTACGATAAGCAGAGCTTCTTTTATGGATACTAGACAACTGATATAAATAGTTAGATTTTTTTGTAAACGTATTATACATAGAAAACACCCAGACCGATACAAACAATCATACTCATGAATACAAATGTTTATGCCATGCGAGGAATCAAACCTGCGACCATCGGACGTAAAGCGGTGTGCTAGACCGCTAGACCACCAAGGTCGTCTGTAATGTAAAATTCTTCCCACTATGATATATACAGTGTACGTACTGAAAGACCTCGTCTACTTCTAGTCTTATCACTTACAGAGCCATGCTGTTGAAAACGCTTCACTAAGTTCCTTATTACAGGCCTACTAGGGGGATGGTAGGGGAAAAAAAAATATAATGTAAAAACTTGCTAAAATGTCCTACATGAATAAATGATTTTTGAATTTTGAATTTTGATGTGGAACATTAAAATGGCGCATGTACGATCTTTGCGTTGCAACAATTGACCATCCATTTTCAAAGTAAATTTCAATTATCTTCACTCGTTGTTCTGTTTTTAATTCTGAAAAGAGAAAAAGAAATATATTAATAGAAAAAAAGTTATTTAATTTTCAAAATGTAAAGTGACTTCTGGGCCACCCTATATATATATATATATTGCTGCCGGTAGTCTTTTAAGATATGATATTCGTAAATTATGATAAGATAGACTTCACATATAAAACTTCAAAAAATACAAACGAATACCAATCCCTTTTCTCTTTGTATGTTACAAAGTATATTGTACAAGGAACACGAAGGATATTTAAGTACAATAGTGGACTTATCCCATCGAGGGATTTCAACAGTGAACCTTTTCTAATGCCGAGAGGAATCAGTAGGATATTTAAAACAAATTTATTTCTTTACGCCATTATGTAATGCTAGCTTTTATCTGTGGATTTGCTCGCATATCTTCATTACTGACTGCTAGATGGCGCTGAAGTAGTAAAATGTTGATATTTTATTTTTTATACTTTTTCTTTTAAATAAAAAGTATCCTATGTTCATTCTAACACCTCCAAGGACATGTGTACAAAATGTCATGATGATCGGTTCAGTAGTTTTTGTGTGAAAGCGTAACAAATATACCTACATTTACATATATAATATTCGTAAGGATAAAAAATTTATAATTCAAAATATCTTTATTCATGTAAGTCTATTATAGACTCTTACGATATGTAAAATCTACCGTCAGTTCGGAATGATTTCGAGATGAGAAGAACTGACAAGAAACTCAGCTCGTATTCTTTTCAAATAAATGTTATACATGCTTACAACAATACAGATTCATTTTTAAATTCAAATTTGGGAGAAGAATAGAATAGAATAGAAAATCATTTATTCAAATAAACTATTGTTACTTTACATTTTAAGTTAAAGTGTGTGAATACAAACCACCAATTAGCACTAATTCAATTTAATATTCAAATAGAAAAAATATTCAATATACAACCGACTGGTTAAACAACTAAATAAGAGGAAATCAGTCGTAGTGATCAGAGCAGACAAGCAGTAAGCAATAGAGTGACCATCAGCATATGCTATTGCTAAAAAATAGTCTAATCAGTGTTCGTAACAACAGACCACCTATAACCAGACATCATAATGTTTGAATATATAGGTAGTGTATTATCTAATGTGTAAATATATAATACATCAATGGTTCTTATACATGTTTAACGAAGTGACTGTAAAAAACATTTGAAACTGAAGATAAATGATGCATATTTCATGAACCGCCAAAGTTTCGGGAACAATTGCTTCGTTATTTGTCGGAGGACCGCAGCTTCCGGTGATTGATCTATGTTAACAGTACACGCAAATCGTGTACTTATTTCTCGTGTATCCATAGGGATATCATTGTGATATGATACGCACGTAATATCACCATCCGTACTAATATTGTAGGTTTGAAAGTGTGTTTGTTTGTAATTTCACTACATTTTCAATATTCGGTTCTTAATAAATTTCCACTTTCCACTTTTGCTGCACATAAAGTCACGTTTCTTTTATTAATTCGTGTTTTTTCTGTATCCCATGTATGTTATGTGTCTGTAACTGTGAATAAAGAATTTATCTATCTATCTATCTATTATGAATTAGCGTCACAAAAATACATTAATATGTATGGCTTTTTGTAGTAGCTTTATACTTTTAAATGAGAATACTTTTAATTGGAAACTGTGCCGTGAATATAAAATTGCCTCAAAAAATTGGTAAGACTCGGAATGACAAGAGATTTAGGTAGAGAATTGTGACACCTGTGTTATCTATACATATAAATAAAATTGGAGTGTCTGTTTGTAATATTGAAATAACCGTTTTTTACTACAGGCATATGAATATAAATACGGTACATACAATCGAGAACGGCTGAACCGATTTGGCTAATTTTAGTATTAACATATTCGTGCAAGTCCAGGGAAGGTTTAAACGGTGGTAAAATATAAATAAATTGCATTTAAAATAGTAAAAACAACAATTATATTTTCCCATACTGATACCTGTTAAACAGGGTGCGTACAGAACTTTCTTGCGTAACTAAACTTAAAAAAAAAATCTTTGACGTATTCAATTTTGAAGCGGAACGGAGTTTGCGGGCTCAGCTAGTCTATACATATAAATAAAATTGGAGTGTCTGTTTGTAATATTGAAATAACCGTTTTTTACTACATGCATATGAATATAAATACGGTATACACCAAAATAACATTTTGAACAATTTCTGTCTGCCTGTTTGTTCCGGCTAATCACTGAAATGGCTGGACCGAATTTGACGGGACTTTTATAGGCAGGTAGCTGATGTAATAATGAATAATTTATGATACCTTTATTTTAGAAAAGAAAAAACGAAAAATAGTAAAAATGAATGAAAATAGAGAGATGCTTGTAGAGACGTTTATTATAGCAGAGCGCAGTGACATAAAAGTGATATAAGAACAAATGTATAAAAAGAACTCTCATATTTTAAATATGGATAAACGAATATAAAAACTGTCAGTGATATCGTCTCATTGTAGGTCTAACAAAATAAAGTTAAATTCCACGTAGTTATTGAGTAAAACCTTTCATTAAATGACTCATTAAACGATTATTTTTAATGACAAATGTGCATGGTATTGGTTTTAGTTGTTAATGCATGAGTTTTTTTATTTAAATTGGTTAATAATATTACCTAATAGTTTAACTAAAAAAACATCAAATTAAGTTCCTTGCACATTCTTCTCAACTGAATCTGTAGCTTGAATTGGACAGTAGAGAAAAACATGAAGAAAGAAAGAAAAATGTACATAAATATACCTTAATGAGTGACTAAATGCCCTATAAAAATTGAATCCCTGTACGTTCTTCTCAACTAAATTAGTAGCCGGAACTGGACAGTAGAGAAAAACATGAAGAAAAAAAGAAAAATGTATAAAAATAAACCACAATGAATTAGAATTCCTACAATATTAAATTATTTTTTTAATTTCAGTTTGCGTACAGAAGTTTAATTGGAATCCGGTCAAAAAGTCATAAAAGTGTAATATTCATTACAGAAAAAAAATAAGTCACTAGTTGACCCGCGCAACTTCGTCTGCGTTTCATTTCTCCACCTTTTACAATATTTCTCATTGCAACTCCACTCCTATTGGTCGTAGTGTAATGTTATATAGCTTAAAATCTTGACAAATGGACTATCCTAAACAAAATTTTTTTTTAATTCCAACCAGTAGTTCCTGAGATTAGTGCTATCAAACAAACAAACTCTTCAGCTTTGTGAAATTAGTATAGACTGGTACTGATCATGACCATGATCACGGGTAAACAGTATACTCGTGATCATAGCAGTTGAAACAGTGCCGAAATATTGGGAACTCAATAAATAAATATAAAACGTGGTAAGATCCCGTGATTTTTACTAATCTAAATATATATAACTCAAAGGTGACTGACATAGTGATCTATCAACGCACAGCCCAAACCACTGAACGGAACAGGCTGAAATTTGGCATGCAAGTAGATGTTATGATGTAGGCATCCGCTAAGAAAGGATTTTGATTAATTCTACCTCCAAGGGTATAAAATAGGGGATGAAAGTTTGTATGAAACTTTGTCAATTTTAAATCGATCGGACTGAGACTTTCCATGCATAAAGCTACTATGACGTAGGCATACCCTAAGAAAGGATTTTGAAAAATTCCACCCCCATGTGGATAAAATAAGGGATAATACAGGATGTAAATGTATTAGTTTTATTACTTTTATTTTAGAAAAAAAAGTTAAATTCCACGCGGACGTAGTCGCGGGAACAGCTTGTTGTACATATACTTTAAAATAATTTGGAATCAGGACAGCTACTGAGCAAGTATTTTATTTCTATATTCTTTAAACAATCACGAAATACCATTAAGAAGGCAGATAACAAATGTTCTAAAGGTATTAGACTATGTCCTGATAAATGAAGATAACTTTGTTATGAGGATTTTTGGTACAGTTCTCAAAAAACCCCGTTATTTTTTTAATAGAACTAATCCCATCCGTTTTTTATCTGAAATGAAAGCCGTTTCTATTTTAGCCGTTGTTATTATCTTTTTTATATATTAAAAATATATTTATACTCCGATGGACCACCCATGGTGTAGCGGTTTAGCCTACCGCATTACTTTCCAAGGGATACGGGTACGATTCCTCGCACAGTACAAACATTTGTATTCATAAATTGTAGTCTAAAGTTCTGTCTGTTCTGTCAAAGGGACTACCCCCTGGTAGAGAAAGATAGAAAACTTTTTATTTTTTTATAATTACTAAATATTTTATGAATTTTACACAAAAAGAGGTTTTATGTGCTAAATAATATATTATATGAAAATCAATACAAAAAGTAATTTTTATATAAATAATATGCATCGATGTCTGAAATCGAAACTTCACTCCATCAAGTTTCGGTTTGGGGTCAGGAAAATTGTGTTCAATTCAACCCCAAGAAGACTACCCCCTGGTAGAGAAAGAAAGAAAACTTTTTATTTTTTTATAATTACTAAATATTTTATGAATTTTACACAAAAAGAGGTTTTATGTGCTAAATAATATATTATATGAAAATCAATACAAAAAGTAATTTTTATATAAATAATATGCATCGATGTCTGAAATCGAAACTTCACTCCATCAAGTTTCGGTTTGGGGTCAGGAAAATTGTGTTCAATTCAACCCCAAGACGGCACAAGTTTGCGCGTTTACCGCTAAAAAGAATCCATTTATCGTATCTCCTCAGTTTCAAGATACTCTCCTTGATGTGAAGCCAAATCTCGAGGTCCTTGCCGTTGATATAGAATAGAATAGAATAGAAAATGATTTATTCAAATAAAATTTATTAAAGCACTTTTGAATAGTCAACAATTTTTTTTTAAATCTACCGCTTATTCGGAAAGCTGTCTCATCACAAGAAGAATAAGCAAGAAACTTGTGTGTTGCTCTTTTAAACAACCCTTGTAAGTTCACATTTTACAAGTCGAAACGTGTGAATACAAACTACCAACCAGCACTAATTTATTTAGGCTCAAATATAAAAACACAATAAGATTAAATCAGTCGTAGTGATAAGAGCAGACCAGTCCCTACAAGCAGCACTCGTTCACGAGTATGACGGATGAGCCAGCCATCACTGTGCTCGACCATATTTTAGGGAGCCCAATGACCCGGCCCACCACGCCGCATATCTGGACATTTTAGTGAGCATGACTACTCATTCCACTCGACCACGTCACAGCTACTTAAAATTACTATATGGTAGTTACAGTATTCGCACTTTACATGAGGATGCATGTGGCAATCAATACAAAAGCTACTACGCTATCATATATCAAGAAATGTGATCATATATCCAGTGACGTTCAGTTTTGCGGTCATTTGGAGGACAAGGCTAAAATAGCCTCAAAAAAGCAGGTCCCTGCTGATTTGTAATAACATTAATATTAAATGAGAGACCCTGTTGACAGACAGACAAAGTTTTAATTTTTTTATAATTACTGAATATTCTATGGCTTTCATAGAGAAATAAGTTTTCTGTGCTAACATAAATTATTATATGAAAATCAATACAAAAAGTAATCTAAATATATATAACTCAAAGGTGACTGATAGGTGAAAAATGTATATAAACTAGCTGTCCTGGCAAACGTTGTTATGCCATATAAATTAATAACGCTATAAAAAAATAGGGGTTGGTGATAGAAGGGTGAAAATTTAGGGTTGTATGTATTTTTGAACGACACTTATTAAAAAATATAAAAAAAATTTTGCCCAAAAAATAATAAATAAGGTTAGGGGTGGACAACCCTTATCACTTAGGAGTATAAAAAATAAATTGTAGCCGATTTTCAGACCTACTGAATATGTATATTAAATTTCATAAAAATCGGTCAAGCCATTTCAGAGGAGCATTGCAACGAGAATTTTATATATAAGATGTATATAACTCAAAGGTAGGACTGACGTAAGGACTGACTGCCCAAACCGCTGGACGGATCGGCCTGAAATTTGGCATGCAGGTACATGTTATGACGTAGGCATCCGCTAAGAAAGTATTTTAATTAATTCTACCCCCCAGGGGATAAAATAGGGGATGAAAGTTTGTATGAAACTTTGTCAATTTTAAACCGATCGGGCTGATTCTTTGAATGCATAAAGTTACTATGACGTAGGCATCCCCTAAGAAAGGATTTTGATAAATTCCACTCCTAAGGGGATAAATTAACGCGAGCCGCGGCCAAAAGCTAGTTTTAATATACATTACATGCATGACACACTCTCGCAGCTATATGTAGTATTAAAATATAAAGGTATTTGCCCTTTTAAGGTAAAAAAATAGTTTTATGATTGTATTCTTCCTGTGGTACCTTTTGTATCAAACTGGGCCATTTCCTCCTGAAATTTCAGTTTACCTACTTTTGTTTTTATTGTTCAAAGGTTAACACGCTCCTTTGTACTAAGTTTTGATGCAAAAATATTTCTTTGTTTTATCTGTTTTGTTTGAACGTTTGTTACTCATATATATGGACATATAACGAGTTATTTTAGTCGGGTTCAGGGGTGAAAAAAGATTATCTTGAAATATGTGTGTAATGTAATGTAGACTCTATTCCCCGCAATTAGACTCTCATTTAGATCGTTGTGCGTGTAGAGTAAGACTACTAAAGTAGTCAGCCAAGTCCAAGACAGGCTTCACGGAGCGACCTCACCGTTCCGAGGTTGTTTTCGCAACACCAAGGGAATTGCAAGTGCATTGCCGGCCGTTTAAGAGGGAATAAGCTCTTTTCTTTCTTTTCGGAAGCGTAAAACTACGCATCAAAACCCTACTTTTGCAATCGGGTGATCATTACATAGTATAAAACAAAGTCGCTGTCGCTGTCTGTCCGTCCCTATGTATGCTTAAGTCTTTAAAACTACGCAACGTATTTTGAAGCGGTTTTTTTTAATAGATAGTGTTTTTTTTATACTATGATGGTGGCAATCAAGCATACGGCCCATCTGATGGTAAATGGTTACCGTAGTCGTGCGCGTTGCTGACCCTTAAGAAACCTTAATATACCGTTCTTGATTCAAGAGGAAGGTTTATATATATACTACATGAATACCCGTGCGAAGCCGGGGCGTGTAGCTGGTATTATAAATAAACGCTATACTCGATATCTTCATTCTCCGAATTCCCATCATATATTGTACGCAGTAACTTATCCAATTATAGGCAACGTACTGAAACTTTACCATTCAAACAATCCACCCCAACCCCGGAAACGTTGCAACACTCGCCTACATTTTGTTCAATAAGAATAGAATAGAATAGAATAGAAAATCATTCATTCAAATAAACTTAATTTAAGCACTTTTGAATCGTCATAGTTATCATTCTTTTAATACACCGCTCATTCGGAAAGCTGTCTCATAAAATGAAGACCGAGCAAGAAACTTGCGTATTGCTCTTTTAAATAATCATTGTAACTTTACATTTACAAGTCAAAACGTGTGAATACAAACTACCAACCAGCACTAATGTATTTGGGTTAAATACAAATATACAATAAGGTTATATCGGTCGTAGTGATAAGAGCAGACCAGTCCCTACAAGCAGCACTCGTTCACGAGTATGACGGATGAGCCAGCCATCACTGCGCTCGATGTTTTAGGGAGTGAACCTACAAGGATTATTTAAAAGAGCAACACACAAGTTTCTTGCTCGTTCGTTTTGTGATGAGACAGATTTCCGAATGAGCGGTAGATTAAAAAAAAATGTTATGACTATTCAAAAGTGCTTAAATGTAAGTTTATTTGAATAAATAGATTTTCTATTCTATTCTATTCTTCTCCCAAATTTGAATTTAAAAATGAATCTGTATTATTGTAAGCATGTATAACATTTATTTGAAAAGAATACGAGCTGAGTTTCTTGTCAGTTCTCATCTCGAAATCATTCCGAACTGACGGTAGATTTTACATATCATAAGAGTCTATAATAGACTTACATGAATAAAGATATTATTCTACTATATTCTATTCTATTACACTATTATAGTCATAAATTATTCAAAGTGAACGGTACATGACGTAGGTATAGAATTTTTATAGATATTGTCAATGCATTAATGAGCTCTATGTAACTCCAATTTTATTTATATGTGTATATATATATATATATATATATATATATAAATTATTAATAGAAATAGAAATAGAAATAATCTTTATTCAAATAAACTCATTACAAGCACTTTTGAATAGTCATATTTTGATTCTACCACTCATTATGAATGCAGATTCATCACAAGAAGAACGAGCAAGAAACTTGTGTGTTGCTCTTTTTAATAGATGTTTTTTTTTATATAAATAATTACAGTATAACAAGTAAGAGGCATGCGATAATCAACATAGAAATTGTTACGCACTCATTATTAGTGTAATTAGATAATATTGTCAGTGCTATGGATTTAAAGTTTTTCTATAAAAACATTATTATCGTTAAGGAATTCTTCTATTATAATGCAATATCTACATGTAATATTTTATATGAACAGTAATCAAATTATATAGGTGTTTAATATATTCTGTTAGAAGTAACGAGGTCACAAAATACACACCTCTATGACAGCCAACAAACGATCCTTGTTACGAAATCCATTTACACACACGACCCGAGTGATATGGATTCACTGGCAACATGGCCCGGAGCCTATTCAGTAGAGGTGAGTTCATTTTTCACGGATTTTATATTTATACTAGTTTTTGCCGGCGGCTTCGCTCGCGTTAATTTATCCCCTTAGGGGTGGAATTTATCAAAATCCTTTCTTAGGAGAAGCCTACGTCATAGTACGAGTAGCTTTATGCATGCAAAGTCTGAGCTCGATCGGTTTAAAATTGACAGAGTTTCCTACAAACTTTCATCCCCTATTTTTTACCCTTGGGGTTAGAATTAATCAAAATCCTTTCTTAGCGGATCCCTACGTTATAACATCTACCTGCATGCCAAATTTCAGCCCGATCCGTCCAGTGGTTTGGCCTATGCGTGTACGTTGATAGATCACTATGTCAGTCAGTCACCTTTGAGTTATAAATATTTAGAATATATATAAAATATAATAATAATAATCTTTATATATACAATATTATTTATACAATAGGTAGGTCCAGACAATATCAATCCTTTCAGTATTTATGTGTAAAATATATTATAAAAAGACAGAAATAGTTGAATAATAATTGTAATAAACTTTAAATGTCTTTTCTTTGTTTACAGAGAAACAAATTTTAGTTTATTTTATAAAGAAACCCTGAAAATATCATTATATAATAATAATAATCTCAGGATAATTCACACAGCGCCATCTAAACCCAAGTTAAGCTAGCTAAATCTTGTGTTATGGGTACTAGATAACTCATACATATACATAGATATTTTTTTTGTAAATACACACATATTATACATAGAAAACACCCAGACCGATACAAACAATCATACACATGAATACAATTGTTTGTATTGTCGGCGTGTATTGTGATAGTTTACAGCGCTGATATTCTCTATGGGCTAATAAAAGAGATATATATTGTCAGTTTTTCGGGGTGAAATAATTCTCTTTACTGGATAATTAATAGGATTAAACTATGTTTACAAACTACGTGCGAGGAATCGAACCCGCGACCATCGGTCGTAAAGCGGTGTGCTAGACCGCTAGACCACCGAGGTCGTCAGTTATATATATATTTATACATTATATGTCCTTATTGATACTTATCAGTATATTCATGAAATCTCGGGCGTGAGGTATTCAAATTAATTTCACTGGCTTCTTAATAATCTGAAGCCAACTAAATTTAATAAAATGATTATAATTGAAAATATGAGGGGAATGTATTAAGCTAAATTCCACGGGAAAAAAGTCCTAATCCTTGTTAATTATATATTAAAACAATATTCATTTAAAAGAGCAACACACAAGTTTCTTGCTCATTCTTCTTGCGATGAGTCTGCATTCCGAATGAGTGGTAGAATAAAAAATGTGACTATTCAAAAGTGCCTATTTGTTTAAAGATTATTTCTATTTCTATTTCTAGAATAGCTTTATTGACGTTACATTACATACGCAACCTTTGACCCTAACAAAACATTTTTAGCCGGCGTACATACCGAAGGACTTTGGGGTTTTGTTTAAGTCTACAAAAGGAAACCTTTATGCAAAAATGTTGGCATTCTTATACTTTTTATACAATTCAATATGACTATGCATATTAACGTTAATCTTTCCTTAAATAAACTTTATTTTTAAGCGTAAAATTGTAACTAAATGGTTATTCAGTGCAGTTGTTTCTTGTACTCCTATAGCCACATTCCGAATATAGTTATTTTTAAACTTTTGTGTTTTATATACATTATTTATATTAATAACCGGGTCGTCCGATGATTGAAATTAAAAAACATCCCAATTTCAACAGAGAGGATGGCTTAAAATTATCATCTGCGTGGAATCCAGTCATAAATATATTCAAGCAAATTTCAGTAGCATCAATAGTCAAAAGTGTACGGATACCGTGAGTGCTATGTGTCGCGAACTTTCGTTGAACAATCTAGTGACGGTAGATGAAAAAACTGCTGTCACCTATCTACACTGACATCGCTGTTACTCCAGTCGGCTCGTGACCACGGCTAGTGCAACCTAGTCGAAACGTCGAGAGAGGTAAATACCTTTACTTGCCATAAAATTAGTTCGTGTTAAGACCCGGTTAATAACATAAACATTCGGAATATGGTTTCAGTTGGAGGTGTTGAGTTAGAAGTTCCATTTGCTAAATAAGTTTCTAAAGATATAAGTGTAAACGTACCTTCTTCAAATTCTCTTTGCACTGAGTACCTTCACCTAAACATGTAGCAGTCATGAAAGTATAATATATATTACATGCTTACTAAAATGTCCAGACTTGTGGCGGCGTGGTGGGACAGGTCATTGGGGTCCCTAAAATATGGTCGAGCGCAGTGATGGCTGGCTCATCCGTCATAATCGTGAACGGGTGCTGCTTGTAGGGACTGGTCTGCTCTAATCATTATGACTGATTTCCTTTTATTAATTGTTTTTAACCAGTTGTTGTGTATTCAATATTTTATTCTATTTGATTATTTAATTGATATAGTCCTAATCGGTAGTTTGTATTCACACACTTAAACTTAAATTGTAAGGTAAGAATAAAATTATTTAAAAGAGCAATACGCAAGTTGCTTGCTCGTTCTTCTTGTGATGAGACAGCTTTCCGAATGAGCGGTAGATTAAAAAAAATGTGATGACTATTCAAAAGTGCTTCAATGTAAGTTTATTTAAATAAATGATTTTCTATTCTTATTCCTACGTACCTACCGACGCTATTCCTGCATACATATCTAGTGACGCGAAACAATTCTCATTAAAGAAGAATTAATTAACCCCGTTACCCTCTGTTTTGATTTGCCGCATTCAAAGATCAAGAAATTGTCGAGACGGGGAATATTCGTCCATGTTTCATTTATTCAAATAAACTTAGTTGAATATCATAAGATTTTTTTATCTACCGCTTGTTCGGAAAGCTGTCTCATCACAAGAAGAACGAACAAGAAACAAACTACCAACCAGCACTAATTTTTTTGGGTCAAATATAAATATACAATAATATTAAATCAGTCGTAGTGATAAGAGCAGACCAGTCCCTACATGCAGCACTCGCTCACGAGTATGGCGGATGAGCCAGCCATCACTGCGCTCGACCATATTTTAGGGAGCCCAATGACCCGGCTCACCACGCCGCCACAAGTCTGGACATTTTAGTGAGCATGACTACTCCTTCCACTCGACCACGTCACAGCTACGTAATTGAAAAAGAAAGGCCGTTGATTGTTATGATATACTAGCTGTGCCCGCGACTACGTTCGCGTGGTTATCAGAACCACTATTGCGATTAGTCGCAGACATATTTTTAGATCATTTAAAGAGGAATAATTCTTTCATGTATATTTTCTAACTTGAACCATTAACTCGAATTGGAATAATTTTCCCCGATTTTGCAACATTTTTCACTGATGCTTTGCTCCTATAGGTCGTAGCGTGATGTTATATAGCTTGAAGCCTTCCTCGACAAATGGACTATCCAACACAAAGAGAAATTTTCAATTTGAAACACTACTTCCTGAGCGCATTCAAACAAACAAACTCTTCAGCTTTATAATATTAGTATAGGTTTAATACCCATATCGTGAATTTTATTATAAATTATCAAATTAGTAATTTCATGGAAATCTTAAAGAAAATTAATTTTTAACTTAAAAGGAAATTATTTATGTTGCTATTGAAAATATTAAACTGCACTTTTCGAAAAATATCTTTTCTGACTATATTACGTTTTATTTATTTAGAAGCTATTTGTGGAAAATAATTCGGTTATTTATTTTATCGATGGTTGTACTGGTAGATTGAAGTTGGTTAGCAGTAGTTTTTATTTATTTTAGGTAGTAATCCCATCTTGATGGTTTGTTGATCTTGTTGCAGTGTATTTTATTCGAAATTTATATTAAGGAATCTATTTGTATTTGTTATGTTTTTGTAACGAGGTCATCAGAGGAATTGAATATAGGTCATAGTTGAATGTATCTTGAAAATCTTGGAAAACAGAATACTATACTGGGGAGGAAATTACTGAGCGCTTGATAAGGGACTGATTGACTTGACTACTGATTATTAATATAGTTACGAATTTTAACACGAATATTTTTATGGTAAATAAAGGTATTTACCTCTCTCGACGTTTCTTCTTTACGTTAACTTCAGTCGAATGAAAATGAAATGTCGAGAGAGGTAAATACTATTATTTACCATAAAATTAATTTCTTGTTAAAATACGTTTAACTATATTAATAATAAATAAATAAATATTATAACCCTGGACAGCAGAGCTTGTGTTATATTTAGATATATTTTTTGTAAATACAAATGTTTGTGCCGTGCGAGTAATCGAAGCCGCGACCATCGGAGGTAAAGCGGTGTGATAAACCGCTAGACCACCGAGGCCGTCAAGTATGTACTATGAAAAATTAAGTATGTTCTGATCTTCATGTTCCAAAAGACCATATCGCAATGAATACCTATAAGCACTGTATTCTACAAATAAATGATTTGATTTGTATGCTCTATTTAAACAAAGGTTAATAGGTCGGAGATACGCATCCACATTATACTATTTGATTATGACTCATAAAAACCGATTCCATTGACGCCCTCGGTGGTCTAGTGGTTTAGCACACCACTTTACTTCCGATGGTCGCGGGTTCGATTCCTCGCATGGCACAAACATTTGTCATCATTATCATCATCATCGCAGCCCGGAAGACGTCCACTGCTGGACATAGGCCTCCCCCAAAGATCTCCACGACGATCGGTCCTGCGCTGCTCGCATCCAATGCCTGCCATCCAATCCAAACATTTGTATTCATAAGTATTATTGTTTGTATCGGTCTGGGTGTTTTCTATGTATTTACGAAAGAAAACATATTCTATGTATTTGTATCAGTTATCTAGTACCAATAACACAAGGTTTAGCTAGCTAACTTGGGTCTAGATGGCGCTGTGGGAACTGACCTTAGATTATTTAAATTTTTCCCTTATTTCTGAGAGTTTCCCTTAAGTATATATATTTGTTTACAGTTTGCGAGCCTCCCTCACTGACCCGCGTGTGTCCATATTCAGACAGCACCAGGTTCCTCCTTCCCGAGTGTGAGGAACAGTTTTGCCTGCAGTTCACACGTGTCCCTCTAAATACTGGTGAGGATTACATGTATTGGGAAGTTTCAGAAGTGATATGTCGATGCAGCAGTACTTTCATTTTACTTCCTTTTTAAAATTACACTCCACATCAATTGCGTCGCTGTACATTCAGGGAGGCCTATGTCCAGCAGTGGACGTCTTCCGGGCTGCGATGATGATGATGATGACATTCAGGTTTGGTCGTCTCGGTCGCCTCGAACAGAGAGAGAGCAGCCCGCTCCTTCCTTGTTCCCGGCCTCTTTATATCTATTACTATTGGTGGCGGCATAATAGTGACGTCACCAACATCACGGGTCATTGGGCTCCCTATAATATGGTCGAGCGCAGTGATGGCTGGCTCATCCGTCATACTCGTGATCGTGCTGCTTGTAGGGACTGGTCTGCTCTTATCACTACGACTGATTTAATCTTATTGTATATTTATATTTGACCCAAATTAATTAGTGCTGGTTGATAGTTTGTATTTACACGTTTTGACTTATAAATGTAAATTTATATAATTTGTATATTTTGTTTTCTCAGTTTTTATTATAATAATAATAATAATCTCAGGACAATTCACACTGCGCCATCTAGACTCAGTTAAGCTAGCTAAAGCTTGTGTTATGGGTACTAAATAACTGATACATATACATAGATATATATATTTTTTGTAAATACATACATATCATACATAGAAAACACCTAGACCGATGCAAACAATCATACTCATGAATACAAATGTTTGTGCCATCCGAGGAACCCGCGACCATCGGTCGTAAAGCTATGTGCTAGACCGCTAGACCACCGAGGTCGTTTTATTATTATTATTATTATTATTATTATCTTTGATCATCTGCTTCTTCCTTATTCATTTGAGTTCGTCGTAACATGTTTTTCCCTTCCATTCATCTCTGTTCGCAGTCATCTCGTTATTTACTCCATTTTTTGTTACATCATCTTTCAGACAGAACATCCATCAATTTTTCAAACTTGCTCCGCACTTGTAACCATATGTTTTACTTTCTATAAAATATTGCCTTCACTTCTACGCATTTGTATGCCAGAGGTTACCTTTTTACTATTAGCTGCAGCCGCGGCTTCGTCCGCGTGGAATTTAACTTTATTTTTCCAAAGTATGATTGTTTGTATCGATCTGGGTGTTTTCTATGTATAATATGTTTTATTAAAAAAAATGTATCCATGTATTTATATCAGTTGTCCAGTACCCATAACACAAGCTCTGCTTAGCTTGGAACTAGATGGCGCTGTGTTAATTGTCCAGGGTTATTTATTTATTTATATCAGTTGTCTAGTACACATAACACTAGCTCTGCTTAGCTTGGAACTAGATGGCGCTGTGTTAATTGTCCTGAGGTATTATTATTATTATTATTTAGGAGATATAAATCCTATATATCTATATATTTATATCAGTTGTCTAGTACCCATAACATAAGATCTTAAATTAATTAATTATCACAGCATTAAGGCTGCGTTCCGGACATTATCTATTAAATTCATTTGCCTTTTTAATGCATAAATCGAATTCCCCCAACTGCGAAACATGCAATACTATAGAAGATCTGCATCACATATTAATGGAGTGTGTCCGAGACGCTGTTAAAAGGGAATTGTTTTTGAAAAAATTTGGACTGAATCGGCTTGATGTTGGTATGTACCACGGTATACTATCTGATCCTGGTCCTGTATCATCGCCAGCAAAATTTTTATTTTCATTGTGCAGTAGAAGATAAGATTAGTAATAAGATACGATGGGACTGGCATTATCATATTATGATAAAATTACCTAAATAAATGTAAGAACAAAAAAAAAAAGATCTTAGATTAGACTAGTTAGCGCATTGTGAATTGTCCAGGCTTATCTATATATGTAAAGACTAGCTGTACCCGCGATTACATCCGCATGGAATATAACTTTATTTTTCTAAAATAAAGTAGCCTAAGTTACTCCTTATTACATCAGCTACCTGCCAAGAAAAGTCCCGTCAAAATCGGTCAAACCATTTCAGAGATTGTCCGGAACAAACAGACAGACAGATAAAAATTGTAAAAAATGTTATGTTGGTGTGTGTTTCGTATTTATATTCATATGTCGTAAAAAATGTTTGTTTCAATATTACAAACAGACACTCTAATTTTATTTATATGTATAGATTTTGCAAATGTCTGTTTATCATCGCCAACAGACCGATAACAGGCTGTAAAGCCGAATATAGTAATATTTTAAAATCATTTATTCAAATAAACTTACATATAATATATTATAGTCATTACATTATTTAATTTCCGTTCTCGTAGGGAAAGTTTTTTATCACAAGAAGAACGAGCAATAAATATGTTTTTTTAAATAATTTTTATTACTTTACATTTTTAAGTTTATAGTGTGTGAATACAAACCACTGTTAATTAGCACTAATTCCGAATATTAAAGCCGAATATAGTAATATTTTATCACCATTGTAAGTCCCACCAATATGCAATGATAAACATATAATATATTATGTCGTAAACACCCAATATATTTAATTTCCGTTCATGTTATGGGATGCCATCCTGCCAGTTTTTTATCTACCCCCAAGGGATACCATAAAAATGTATTTTTTATGAAACTTTTTTTTCTTTATATTTTAGATCACGTAACTTACTGTTATTTATTGTTAGCTCACTACCGTCACTGTCGTTATATTACTTATATATCTAGTTATTCTTTTATTATTCCATAATATCCAATATCTCTAAATATATATAACTCAAAGGTGACTGACGTAGTGATCTATCAACGCACAGCCCAAACCACTCGACAGATCGGGCTGAAATTTGGCATGCAGGTAGATGTTATGACGTAGGCATCCGTTAAGAACCCTTTTAAAATATATTTTGAATAATATTATACCCCCAAAGCTTTTTAAAATAGGTTCTTAGTTGATAAAGTTTATATGAAACATTAAAAATTTTAAACCGATGGTACATTATATTTTGTTGATGCATAAAGCTACTATGACGTACAGCATGGGGTTTTTCTAAGAAAGAATATTGATAAATTTCGCTTAAGGGATAAATTAACGCGAGCGAAACCGCTATTAACTGTTTACCATCAGATGGGCCGTATGCTTGTTTGCCACCATAGTAGTATAAAAAAAACTCTTAAATCTTATACATTGTCTCAAATTATAATATTATGTTATATTTGATTATTCTAATTTAAAATTAACCCAAATATAACCTAAATGTTAGGGGTAGTCCACCCCTAAATTTTTTTTTTTGTTTTTTAGCTAGAAATTACTTGAAAGTTATTTATATGGTAAAACAACGTTTGCCGGGTCAGCTAGTAGACTATAATATCCACTTCAACGTATATTTTACACCCTTAAGAAGGGGTGTTCGGCAACCCTAGTTGACACCGATATTTAGTTTCAATCGATGAGGGCTCGGGGTATCGTGATGTTTGTTAGAGCGGATATTGCGAGATGTAGATCAAATATATCACAAGTTTTGCAGTTAGGAGACGTTTAGATAGACATTATATCATATTACATTACGTATAACGAAATGTAGTTACTTCCGTTGTCTGTTCGCTTGGATCTTTTCAAATACGCAAAAGATTTTAATGCAATTTTTAGTAATCGATAGATAGATACAAGAGGAAGGTTTGTATGTACAATATATGTATATCTGTGCGAAGGCTGGTATACAATGTATACATATAAATAAAATTGGAGTGTCTGTTTGTAATATTGAAATAACCGTTTTTTACTACTTGCATATGAATATAAATACGGTACATACACCGAAATAACATTCAAAAGTGCTTCAATGTAAGTTTATTTGAATAAATGATTTTCTATTCTAACATTTTTTAACATTTTTGTCTGTCCGTCTGTTTATTCCGGCTAATCTCTGAAACAGCTGGACTGATTTTGACGGGACTTTTATTGGCAGGTAGCTGATGTAATAAGAAGTAACTAAGTACAGAAGTAAGTAACATATGCATGTAGTAAAAACCGGTTATTTAAATATTACAAACAGACACTCCAATTTTATTTGTATGTATAGATAAGAACAAATTCAAATTCAATTTAAAAATCATTTATTCATGTAGGACATTTTAGCCGCTTATGAACGTCAAGTTTTACACTATAATTTTTTTTCCCTACCGTCCAGTTCGGTATATAGATCCAATTGAGAAGAACTGGCAAGAAAGTCAATTAAATTACTTATTTTTTTTACAGCCAGTTTATTTACAATGTATATTTACATAGGTGTTTATGTCTAACATTAAATGAAAATCCCGAACATGAAAACTATTGCCATGCACGCTCATCATTCAAGTAATCGTTTAGTGAGTAATAGGCTTTGCTCAGTAAATATGATTTAACAGATGTTTTGAATTTATTTAAGGGTAATTCCAATATATCCTTTGGTATCTTATTGTCAATTTTTATACCTATTCCCATAAAAGACCTATTAACTTTTTCTAAACGATACTTGGGGACAGCAAGTTTGTCTTTAAATCTAGTATTAATATTATGAATATTGCTGTTTTTTGGAAATAAGTCAAGACTTTTATGAACATATAGGATATTTGAATATATAAATTGAGAAGCAACGGTGAGAATATTTGCCTCTTTGAATTTCTCTCTTAATGAGTCACGACTCTTCATACAGTAGATCGCTCGAACGGCACGTTTTAGTAATATGAATATATTTTTAATATCTGCCGCTTTTCCACATAATAATATTCCATAAGAGAGTAAACTATGAAAATAACTAAAATAGACCAATCTAGCAGTATCAGTATCAGTGTACTGTCTAACCTTACGCACGGGAAAAGCTGCTGAACTCAGTTTCGCTGCAAGGCTTTGAATTTAAGCTCCCCATCATTACGGCTGGCAATGGCAGTGATTTAGGGTAAAATAAATAAATTAACTTACCAAACTTGAATGATGTGTTTAGTGGTAGAATATATGACACAATGTAGCAAAACAATATAGTAAAAATATATGTTTTAAAAATAGAAATATCTATAAAAAGAGGTATGTTGCCAACGCCCCATTTTGTTTTATTATCTAGTGTGATTCCTAGAAAGAAATAGAAATAGAAATAGAAATAATCTTCATTCAAATAAACTCATTACAAGCACTTTTGAATAGTCATATTTTGATTCTGAATGAGTGGTAGAAACCACTCATTCGGAATGCAGATTCATCACAAGAAGAATGAGCAAGAAACTTGTGTGTTGCTCTTTTTAATAGATGTTTTTTTATATAAATAATTACAGTGTAACAAGTAAGAGGCATGCGATAATCAACATAGAAATCGCTACGCACTCATTATTGATTATTGAAAGACAGTGGATTCTATAAATTCGAGAATTATTCGTCATTGAATTTTATGTTGCAACTAGCTGTTCCCGCGACTTTGTCCACGTGGAATTTAACTTTATTTTTCTAAAATAAAAGTAATAAAAGTAATACATTTACATCCTGTATCATCCCTTATTTTATCCCCATGGGGGTGGAATTTATCAAAATCCTTTCTTAGGGGATGCCTACGTCATATAAGCTTTATGCATGGAAAGTCTCAGTCTGATCGGTTTAAAATTGACAAAGTTTCATACAAACTTTCATCCCCTATTTTATACCCTTGGGGGAAGAATTAATCAAAATCCTTTGTTAGCGGATGCCTACATCATAACATCGGGCTGAAATTTGGCATGCAGGTACATGCCAAATTTCAGCCCGATCCGTCCAGTGGTTTGGGCTGTGCGTTGATAGATCACTATGTCAGTCACCTTTGAGTTATATACATTTAGATTATGTTCAGTTAAATATTTATTAAACACAAAGCGCCTAATACAGATTATTTAATATTAATATCAATATTGATTACAGAGTAATTAATTATGTATAATAATTACTGCGTGTAATTCAACTCTTAATACGTTGGTTAATGTTTAAGAGTCAAATTACACGAAGTAATTAAGGTACCTTACATTGAGGTCGCTTATATATACGAATTATATTTTATTATAAACTAGTAACCTGCCCCGGCATCGCACGACCTTCAACTTTACTACAGCTAGAAATTTACAAAAGATCAATACCAGGTAAGAATGGGGGGTCCACCCAAAACAGAAAAATATGGCAGGGGGTCTATGACATAAATACTGCGGGGCAGCAGTAACAGCATTCTGAAAATGCTGTGCAATAAATTTGACAGCCCAATACTTTGTTTTTGGACCCAAATTGTTACGGGGGCCCTTAAAGGATAATATGTAATTTTAGATATACTAACATAGGCTAAGTACAATTGTTACTAACAAATTGGATCTCTGTTATCTGAATAAATAAATTTAAATAAAGTTTGGGAACCTCTGGCTTAGATCTTATGAACTACGCAATGTATTTTAATGTTATCAGCAATAGATAGAGTGATTCAAGAGGAAGGTTTATATGTATAATACATGTACACCCGTGAAAAGCCGGGGCGGGTAGCTAGCTTTTAATCATTACATAGTATAAAACAAAGTCGCTGTCGCTGTTTGTCCGTCCCTATGGCATACATAGGGACGGACAATCAGCGACAGCGACTCAAATCGACTTAAAAGTTTAAAACTACGCATCAAATTTTGAAGCGGTTTATTTTAATAGATAGAGTGATTCAAGAGGAAGGTTTATATGTATAATACATGTACACCCGGGCGAAGCCGGGTCGACTAGTTAGTAATATTATAAACGCGAAAGTTTATAAGTATGGATGTTTGTTATACTTTCACGCAAGAACTACTGAACGGATTTTGATGAAACATTACAGTAATATAGCTTACACATCAGAATAACATCTTATATATAAAATTCTCGTGTCACAGTTTTCGTTCCCATACTCCTCCGAAACGGCTTGACCGATTCTCTTGAAATTTTGTGAGCGTATTGAGTAGGTCTGAGAATCGGCGAACATCTATTTTTCATCCCCCTAAATGTTAGGGGTAGTCCACCACTAAATTTTTATTTTTATTTTAAGGCAAAACAACGTTTGCCGGGACAGCTAGTAAAAGTTTATAAGTATGGATGTTTGTTACACTTTCACACAAGAACTACTGAACGGATTTTGATGAAACTTTACAGTAATATAGCTTATACATCAGAATAACATCTTATATATAAAATTGTTCAAAATAGTCTTTTCATAAGACATTAAAAGATTCAATTGAAGAAATATTCGAGACAATTGAAGTTCGCAATAAAAAAAAACCACTGAAACTTTAGATCGGTCCCTCCTGATGATAGTACTAACTTTTAAATGATTTAGAGCCCTGTGTAATTGATCGTTAAGACTTAAATCTGCTTGTCTGTGTTTCTCTAATGACGTAAATGACACAGCTCATTTCTTTGTGTACCCAATTTGTGTTTTATCTATAGATATAAAAAAAATTGGAGTGTCTGTTTGTAATACTGAAATAATATTTTTTTACTACATGCATATGATTATAAATACGGTACATACACCAAAATAACTTAACTTTTTTATAATTTTTGACTGTCTGTCTGTTTGCTCCGGCTAATCTCTGAAATGGCTGGGCCGATTTTGACGAGACTTTTATTGGCAGGTTGCTGATGTAGTAATGAGTAACTTAGGCTAAGTTACTCACTTTTATTTTAGAAAAATAAAGTTAAATTCCACGCGGACGAAGTCCGGTATACTAGTCTGAAATAAATTACTGTATTATATAAATAATATTTTAATAACGTTCTGAAACAGTTATTATTTTTACGCCCACTGGTAAATGTTACAATACAGATGAAAGCAGAAAAACCGATTAATTTCTTCTCTGAATCGTGACCAGTCATTATGATTCCAACAAATAGAGGAATATATATACTTGGGTGCTCAGTACAGTGGGACTAGAGATGTGTCAACTCAAGTTACTAACGCTAGTTAACTCGAGTTGACACATATCTAGTCCCACTCGAGTTGCGGTGAATTCGAGTTAACTCGAGTTGTGGTGAATTCGAGTTAACTCGAGTTGGAAGTATTCAACTGGTAAATGAACGAATCAAGTGAAAGAGCGAGAGCATGACTCTGTCATCGAACTGACAATGACATGAAATTTTCCGATCATTTCATATCATACAATTTTCACTCGTCACAAATATTTCAGTATTGATTTGAGGTTGTTATAATTTTTTTTCGCATATTCGTCCGATTATGTTATCAATAAAATGATTATGCGTTCCATAAGTCCTTCCGCGGCTTTAAAGTGCCATTTCTACTCACCCCTAAAGTTCAATGAAGCTTTCAAGGCTAGCTGCGCCCAAAAACATTAATATTTTTTCGAAAAATTAAAAAAAAAAAACAAAAATAAAACTGATTGTTCCAGATTTTTTTGAATTTCAGAATAGAATAGAATAGAAAATCATTTATTCAAATAAACTTAATTTAAGCACTTTTGAATAGTTATAACAATTTTTTTTATATACCGCTTATTCGGAAAGCTGTCTCATCACAAGAAGAACGAGCAAGAAACTTGTGTGTTGCTCTTTAAGTGTAAATAATCCTTGTAAGTTCACATTTTTCATCACACACATCACACACAAGTCGAAACGTGTGAATAGAAACTACCAACCAGCACTAATTTATTTAGGCTCAAATATAAAAACACAATAAGATTAAATCAGTCGTAGTGATAAGAGCAGACCAGTCCCTATAAGCAGCACTCGTTCACGAGTATGACGGATGAGCCAGCCATCTCTGCGCTCGACCATATTTTAGGGAGCCCATAGACCACGCCCACCACGCCGCCACATGTCTGGACATTTTAGTGAGCATGAATCATTCCACTCGACCACGTCACAGTTCAATTCAATTCAACTCGAGTTAACTCAAGTGATGTTTACTACGAGTTAGCACATCTCTAAGTGGGACGGTATTTCAAGGCGGCCCATCGCTTGCAATTATACAAGGCGTAGATCCGGCCGCATATGGAATATTCACATCTCTGGGCGGGAGCACCACAATACCAGCTACTTCCATTTGACCGCATTCAGAACCGAGCAGCCAGAATTATTGGTAATCAACGTCTATGTGACAGACTCGACCCATTGGCTTTGCGGCGAGATATTGCATCTCTGTGCATTTTCTACCGCATATATCACGGGGAGTGTTCTGAGGAATTGTTCGGATTAATACCAGCTGCTGAGTTTCACCACCGTACCACCCACCAGAAACTGAAATAACATCCTGATCATCTGGATGAATGGCGGTCTTCCACAGTTCGGTTTTCTAGAAACTTTTTGCCTCGCACAACCACATTATGGAATCACCTTCCAGCAATGGTATTTCCGAACCGATACGATATTGAAACCTTCAAGAAAAGAGCTTATTCCTTTTTAAAAGGCCGACAACGTACTTGCTATTCCCCTGGTGTTGCAGGTGCTCATGGGCGGCGGTAATCACTTACCATCAGGTGAGCCGCATGCTCGTTTGTCATGCTCCTGTGTTATAGAAAAAAACTTACTTTATACTTTACTAGCTGCACCCGCGATTTCGTCCACGTGGAATTTAACTTTATTTTTCTAAAATAAAAGTAGCCTACGTTACTCTTTATTACATCAGCTACCTGCCAATAGTTCCATCAAAATCCATCCAGCCATTTCAAAGATTAGCTAGAACAGACAGACAGACAAAAATAGTAATTAATGTTATTTTGGTGCATGTCGAGCACGCACGAGGCTTCTTGGTACAGGTATTAATAAAGTTCGTCGTTTCCAGTGCGCTCTCGTATCCTGGTGCTTCGTAATGAGTCCATACTGACTGCGCAATGGAGTGCTGCCATACGAAGGTGGCCTCGAGCACGCGCGAGGCATCTTGGTACAGGTATTTGCATATGTTGTGTATTTTTCGTTACTGCTCTGCTCCTATTGGTTGTGGTATGATGTTATATAGCCTAGAACTTTCCTTGATAAATGGATCCAATCCAATACTAAATAATTAAATATTGATCATCATCATAGTATACAACAAAGTCGCTGTCGCTGTCTGTCGCTATGTATGCTTCAAAATCTTTTTTTTTAATAGATAGAGTAATTCTCGAGGAATCGAACCCGCGACCATCGGTCGTTAAGCTGTGCTAGACCGCTAGACCACCGAGGGCATTACATTTATACATAAGTAATCGTTTATGAAACTTCTAAATCTCTTTCATTATTTTATTACTTAGAATTATTACAACAAATAACAAACTTAAATGAATTTGTTATTATTTACTTTGCTCGGATAATATTTGTATCAGAGTTTATTACAAAATTACTGTTACTGTAATGAGCCGTAATCCCCTGATTATCTTGTTTACTCCACAGAAACTGCCTTGTAATATAATATTATATTAAAAGTAAAATACATTAGGATAATATCATCAACATAGGACTCGTTGGTCTAGAGGTTAAGCACACTGCTTTAGTTGGCATTGTCTGGAGTTCGATTCCTCGCACGGTGTATTAATAAAGATTTTTTCTATTTCTATCCATTTGGGTGTTTTCTATGTATATTGTGTATCATTACGTAGTATGAAACAAAATCGCTGTCGCTGTCTGTCCGTCCCTATGTATTAAATCTTTAAAACTACGCAACAGATTTTTAAGCGGTTTTTTTTAATATATAGAGTGATTCAAGAGGAAGGTTTATATGTATAATACATACATGTACACCCGGGCGAAGCCTGGCGAGTAGCTAGTCTGTTTATAAAAAAAAAAGCTTTCTATAATTGTTTCCCATCCATCTTTCTTGAGCCACTCTATTTTCTATGTGTAGTATATATGTATTTATGCATAAACGAAATATCTCCTTTGGAAAGTTTACACTCTATCCTGAGGAGATAAAAACCATCGCTCCTAAGAATATCCTTCAATTCTTGTCCCTGACGGGTCTAGGTAGCGAACTCTGAAAAAGGGCGAGCACAATAGCTCTATGTAGGTCGCAGTGCTACAGGCACCTGACAAACATCTGACAACAGCCGAAACAACCCAATAAAAAAAAAGTATGTATTTACAAAAACGATCTATGTATTTATATCAGTTGTCTAGTACCCATAACACAAGTTCTGCTTACCGTGGGACTATGTAGATATATTTTATTTTATTACTAGCTACTCGCCCCGGCTTCGCACGGGGGTACATGTATTATATATATAATATATAAACCTAAATAAACCTTCCTCTTGAATCTATCTATTAAAAAACGGCTTCAAAATCCGTTGCGTAGTTTTAAAGATTTAAGCATACATAGGAACGGACAGACAGCGACAGCGACTTTGTTTCATACTATGTAAAAATATGTATGTATGTTCACAATAAGTTTGTATGTTATATTGTATTATGTATATCTGTTTAATATACAAAGAAAACACCCAAACCGATAGAAATAGAAATAATCTTCATTAATGCACCGTGCGAGGAATCGAACACCAGACAATGTGAACTAAAGCAGTGTGCTAAACCGTTAGATCACCGAGTCCTATGTTGATGATATTATATTTTACTTTTAACATAATATCATATTACATATACATAGGGACGGACAGACAGCGACAGCGACTTTGTTTTATACTATCCCATCAAAAACATAAATGTGAAATGATATATATATATGACCGAGTTTAATATTATGATATATGCCTTGATTGTTGACTTCTACGACAAAAGAGGTGAGATCTAAATGGGTGCCAAGTTCAATGGTCTGTCCTGAAATGTATTTATAACAATATAAAATATCATTTCTTCTTATAACTTAGGATAATATATTGTAGCCTAAGGTCTGACTGACTGAGGTGAGAGAGTTTTTGAGTTATGAGGGGGTCAAAAGTGGCTCCAAATGGTTCGTGTAAATATACACACGGTGCTGCTCACCAGTTTACTTGTAAAAATATGTATGTATGTGCCGCGTGTCTAGATGTAATGATTTACTTTGCTCAGTTAATGTTTGTAACAGTTACCATTATTACACCTCTACCGGACGCAAATCTAATCACTTCTCACCATCTTAAGGTTGCCTGGAAGAGATCGCTTTTTAGCGATAAGGCCGCCCATTGTTACCTCTTTGTCTTGTTTATTGTATTATATATATTTTTTATCATTTTATACATAATTGTATTTTCTGTGAGAGGAACAATAAAGAGTTTCATTCATTCATTCATTCATAACAGAGTTTATTACAAAATTACTGTTTGTAATTTTGTAACCTTAATCCCCTGATTATCTTGTTCACTCGACATAAATTGCCTTGTAATGTAATATTACATTAAAAATATAGGTTACTAATATATTAAGAGACATATTAGGAGTTTTTTTGGTTAAGTATTTCTATTGTGCGGATGACAGGCTATTGAATCTTCTTTTCCGGCTCTTACGTTATAAAAAGATGTCAGAACAGTATTTCTTAATATATAGTCTTATATTTATGTACTATCTGTACCCGCGACTACGTCCGCGTGGAATTTAACTTTATTTTATCTTAAATAAAAGTAGACTAAGTTACTCCTTATTACATCAGCTACTTGACAATAAAAGTCTCGTCAAAATCGGTCCAGCCATTTCGGAGATTAGCCGGAACAAACAGACAGACAAAATTGCAAAAAATGTTTTTTTTGTGTATTTACCATATTTATATTTATAGGCATGTAGTAAAAAACGGTTATTTGAATATTACAAACAGATACTCCAATTTATTTATATGTATAGATTTATTTCAAAAAGAAACAGTTGATGTAGTTATGGAACGACGTATGACGACGTAAAGACGATTTTAATACGCAAATGAGTAACTAAATATTATAAGACGTTTCTTCAAGTCTCAGTCGCGATAATCCCGTATATATATATATATACATATCTAAATATATATAACTCAAAGGTGACTGACTGACATAGTGATCTATCATCGCACAGCCCAAACCACTGGACGGATCGGGCTGAAATTTGGCATGCAGGTAGATGTTATGACGTAAGCATGCGCTATGAAAGGATTTTGATAAATTCTACCCCTAAGGGGATAAAATAGGGGATGAAAGTTTGTATAAATCTTCTTAGATTTTCGACTGATTGAACTGAAATTAAAGATTAGAGCTACTATGATGAAGACGTTCGCTTAAACAGGATATTGATAAATTCAACCCCCAAGGGGATAAAATAAGGGATGATGCAGGATGTAAATGTATTAGTTTGAACCTATCAGTACCTAATGGAATGAATAAATTAAGACGAACAAATAATTTTTAGCTCTTTAGGCTACTTTTAGAAAAATAAATGTAAATTCCACGCGGACGAAGTCGCGGAACAGCCAGTAACATATATTATTCGAAGGGATGTCCTTCGCTCCGGCAGCGTCGTGAAAACACCCTTGATTTTTCTCTGACACGGCGCTACCTGATAGAGTATGATGAATATGGCGTCATGCGATGATTTATGACATGACATTCTGAAGGCATGTGTGTACAAATTTGTCTGGAAGGTGTTATGTGTGTGTAGCAGCCCTTTACAGTAATGTATAGAACATTTTTGAACAGCTTTGGTTAGCTATTAGAAATTATAAAATATAGAAATAGAAATAATCTTTATTCAAATAAACTCATTACAAGCAATTTTGTATAGTCATATTTTGATTCTACCACTCACTCGGAATGCAGATTATTTCTTGTTCATTCTTCTTGTGATGAGTCTGTATTCTGAATGATTGGTAGAATAAACAAACTTGACTATTCAAAAGTGCTTATATTAAGTTTATTCAAATAAACTCATTACAAGCAATTTTGTACAGTCATATTTTGATTCTGCCACTCATTCGGAATGCAGATTATTTCTTGCTCATTCTTCTTGTGATGAGTCTGTATTCTGAATGAGTGGTAGAATAAAAAAACTTGACTATTCAAAAGTGCTTATATTAAGTTTATTCAAATAAACTCATTACAAGCAATTTTGTACAGTCATATTTTGATTCTACCACTCATTCGGAATGCAGAGAGAGAGTCTGTATTCTGAATGATTGGTAGAATAAACAAACTTGACTATTCAAAAGTGCTTATATTAAGTTTACTTGAATAAAGATTATTTCTATTTCTATGTTGAGAGAGATTTCCGAATGAGCGATAGATTAAAAGAATAATAACTATGACAGAATATGAAAAAAAAGTAATTCAATCGAGTTTCTTGACAGTTCTTCTCAATTGAATCTTTAAGGAGGTGTATGTACACTCCTTTAGGGTTAGGTATATGACCTACTTGTTGAGAATTTGGGAGCTTCAATGATAGACTCGACGGACAAAATAGAAGTGTTTTTATTGTATTTTTTTTTCGGACTACTCTAATGCTGTTGGCCGCAGCTGGCCTTTACAGCTTCACTGGACGTTAGGGGGCGAGTGCAGATGGCACTCCAAACCCGCGGAAGGACTTATGGAGCGGCTGAAGGCCAACTCCTGCCTGACGGATACGACTTTAGTCTGAGGGCACCACTAGGGGTTCGAACCTCCGCTCAGGCCGTCGTAATTTCGATCCCCGTTTGAATTGGACGGGTGATCGATCGAGGGGTGTTTTTATTGTAAAAATATTCGGGCCCTATATACCATTTTACACGTGTCGCTTTTAAGCGCAACTGCAGGTAACGACGGCTGGAAGGTCGCGCAGCTGCGTTTCTAATGTTACACGTGCCGTGCGATAAGGATTCTAGAAAGTGTATGGTGGCACGTGTAGAAACTGTGTTGCTACAAATCTATAGGTAGGTACAGTAGGGAAAAATTTATAGTATAACAAAATTGATGTTCATAAGTGGCTAAAATGTCCTACATGAATAAATGTATTTCTGAATTTGAATTTGACTGCTTAAGTTTATTTGAATAAATAATTTTCTGTTCTATTCTAACTTGACCATTTGCAACGTTTTTAATCCACTTGAAAGAAATTAGCATATGCCACAAGCTAGTATATAATTACAACAAAATATTCAACTCCATATTGCTCTTAATAGGGTCGAAATTAGTTTGTCGCTTGGCGCATTTTAAACGGTCTGTAATAAACGGGTGAGGCTGGATTCCACCAATCGCAGTATAAACAAGTTCAAGGAAACTGAGTTCAGAGTAAACTCGAAAAAAGAACGACGTTGATCTCGGTTTACTTTAAATGGAATTCAACAGTATTATATAGATCGCGTTTACCAAAATGAAGTTTAGATTTTCACTCGTTCGCAGTGTTACACGCTCGTAAAATAATATTTGATGTAATGGGTAATTTAATTATAATATATTTAAAAAATATGATTATTGTATACATGTGATAATTAGGATAAGTGTTTTAGTTTTTAATTTAATAAGTACCGTCGATTACAAAACATATAACAACAACCTTTACCTAGAAAAATTGTAAGAAATTATTTTATTGATAATTTTTTTTGCACTACTCGCAATTTTCTTTTTATAATATCGGAAATATTATATTGTCCAAATTTTGACTGATGACAGTTTGACAACTGACAGCTGCTTTAAATACGTTTAAAGGGTTAACCGTAGGAAATCGGACGTTTAGAATTTATAAACGTGTTTAGCGAAATTTGTAGTGGTGAAAAACAAAATGTAGCTTCGAACATGTTTAAACGTTTTAATCGTTATACTCGTGAACGGATGCTGCTTGTAGGGACTGATCTGCTCTAATCACTATAACTGATTTCCTCTTATTAATTATTTAACCAATTGGTTGTATACTTAATATTTTTCCTATTTGAGTATTTAATTGAATTGGTGCTAATTGGTAATTTGTATTCACACACTTAAACTTAAAAATGCAAAGTAAGAATAAAATTATTTAAAAGAGCAACACGCAAGTTTCTTTCTCGTTCCTCTTGTGATGAGACAGCTTTCCGATTAAGTGGTAGATTAAAAAAAAATGTGATGACTATTCAATTTTTTTTTTTATACCACTTAAGTGGCAAATAAGCATACGGCCCATCTGATGGTAAACGGCTACCGTAGCCTATGGACGCCTGAAACACCAGGGGTGTCACATGCGCGTTGCCGACCCTTAAGAAACCTTAATATACCCTTCTTGAAAACCCCCATGCTGTAGTCTCTCGAGAAAACCTCGGCAGGGAATTCATTCCACAATGTAAGTTTAATTGAATAAATGATTTCTATTCTAATCGCGTTCAGTTCAAACTAAACGCGATCTGTTTCTTCGGTGAAATCCAGCCTCAGGTTGTTACGAGTTAAATTGCACTGTACACCAGTATGGTTGCTTTGCTGCAGCGTCTCGTTGAGACCAATTTATTTATATATATATTGCATCTTGTACATTCACAGTGTATATGCGAAACAGTAGAAAGTATTTCTTGTTTGTGCTCGTAACCTTTTGATGAAATATCATTACATTAATAGTAATATCTTACGACAATTTACACAGCGCCATCTAGTCCTACGCCAAGTAGAGCCTGTTTTATAGGTACTAAACAACTGATATAAATATATAGATACGTTTTTAAATAGATAGAAAAAGAAAATAGCCAGATAGGAACAATCATAATCATGAAGACAAATGTTTGTACCGTGCGAGGAATCGAACCCGCGACAATTGGCTGTAAGGCGGTGTGCTAAACTACAGAGACTAATTACAACATTGATTATATTATAACACTAGCTGTACCCGAAATTCCATTTCCTTTAATTTTTTTTTTTAATTCAAAAATCATTTATTTATGTAGGACATTTTAGTTGCTTATGAACGTCAAATTTTTTACATTATAATTTTATTTTTTTCCCTACCGTCCAGTTCGGTATATAGATCCAATTGATAAGAACTGACAAGAAACTCAATTGAATTACTTTTTTTTTCTTTCAGCATATTGGTTAGTGTAGTTAGTAAACTATACTTACCAATTTGCAACAAGTCAGTTATCGAACTCGCTATCTTCATAAAACAGAAATGAAAAACTCAATTCAACATCAGAGCACTCGCGGGCACAGCTTTGTAAAACAAATTTAATACATAAAACAAACTCTGAGTGAATTTCTCTCAGAAAATAAGCGAATACAAATTCAATGCTGGAATTGAACGCACTGTCAACCGGGAGCGGGGTCAGTTACCAACACAATTGTATTATAATGACGGAAGAAAAGAATCCCAACACGAAAATTGGAAAGAAGGAACGTAACGCTTGTAAATCAGGACTCACAATCAGCGAAATCAGGATAGAATAAGTTTGAATTGCTTTTATTGGGGTTGAACTTCATTATGGGGGTGAAGTGGAGGCGGCAGAGGACGAGGGAGGAATTATAGCAATTATGCAAATAAGTTGTCAATTTATGACACCCTTTTGTAAGTTAGTATTCTTAAATTACTGCCGATGATAAAGACGCGTAATGCGAGTTAAAAGTTTGACCGTGGAGTTAGTCTCACTAATTAACTAGGATTAAAATTAAACCGAGCTTACGATAATATCTGTGTTCTATGAATTGAAGAGGACATTTTGCTGTAATAGAAATTGTTGGACTTCATAGTGTATTGCTGGCCACTTAAAGCTACTTTTATTTTCTTTAAAAAGAATGTACATAAATTTGAGTTGTTAATTTTGTCATAAGAAAAATATACGATTTTATTTTACTCTTTTTTGCATCGATTTATTTTATATAGTTATAGAGTAGATGCAATAGCTTTCTGCACATAAAGAAGTGACATACAAACATAATACATACAATATTATCCACCACAGAAATAGAAATATTCAGTACTAGTTATACTCGCGGTTTACCCACATGAAATTTGTAGTCTAGTCTGTGTTATTCTGTATTACTGTAAAGTTTCATCAAAATCAGTTTGGTATTGTTTTCGTGAAGAAGTAACAAACATCCATCCACACACACATTGACTTTTGTGATGTGTTCAAATATTATAAACTCGTCTTGGCACAACAATACTGATATAATAAAAAAACTAACAACAATTTAAATTATTTATTTAACTTCAATGCACACAATATACAAAATATAGTAAAGTACATTTGGCTGACTTAACACCATACGGCAGTTTCTACCAGGCAACCATAGGTGTAATAATGTAAATTAAATATTGTAATGGGTGAAAACTGTGATTGGTACGGCCTATGCTGTAAATAATATAAATGACGTAGTGGAGTAACTTGAAACAGTCATGCTCGCTGTAAAGTTCAAACTTGTGGCGGCGTGGTGGGCCGGGGCGATGTGCTCCCTCTAATATTGTTGAGTGCAATGATGGCTGGCTCATCCGTCATACTCGTGAACGGGTACCGCTTGTGGGGACTGGTCTGTTTGGGTTGCGAACACTGATTAGACTATTTGCTTTTGCGATAACATATGCTAGTAGTCACGCTATTCTCCCAAGTTTGAATGTAAAAATTAATCTGTATTATTGTAAACATGTATAATATTAATTTGAAAAGAATACGAGCTGTGTTTCTTGTCAGTTCTTCTCATCTCAAAATCATTCCGAACTGACGGTAGATTTGACATATCATAAGAGTCTGTAATAGACCTACATGTATAAAGATATTTTGAATTCAATTCTATTCTAAAACTTGTTACTTACCAGCTTTAATCAGTATAAAATAAATTATATATTTTAGGACCCATAATTTTCTATTACACTAAGTTATAAACTTATTTTTTATAGTACTAAGTAAGGTCTTAAGAGCTTAATAGTCGATATAAATTCCAGTTTGTTATTAAAAGTATTAACCGCTAAAAGCTCGTATAGAAAATACTTTCATTTAGATCAGTGATTCTCAAAGTGGTCTATATAGATAGATAGATAGATATATCGTTTATTTGTTTGTTACACACAGTTTTATAAGACTATAAAACTGTGTCATTATGTGTGATCTCTAGCAATACAAAAAGGTCGAAGCTCAGCGTGGAATACTGTTCAGGGAACAAAACACTGATTTTCAGCTTCATTTGAGGGTACGTGAAAATAATAATTAAAATAAATATAAAATAAAGAGAGCAATATAATTGGTGATTGTCTGTGCGGTATGTGTATAATAAAAATAATGTAAATAGTTCACAGTATAATTACATATAATTTTAACTAAGTGGTAAGGATTAAACGAGAAAATAAAAATATTAATAAGAAAAAAAAAGAAAAAAATTAAAAATCGTTACGTGAGATTGCAACCGCTAGCCAAGAAATTTCTGTGGGATACCTAAAATTTGTTTTTTTTTAATAAGTATTCTTTGTGAGGTTTTTTAAAACTGTGTACGGTAGTTAGATGCCTGAATGATGGCGAGATGTTCTTCTAACATTTTGTTGCTTGGTATCGGAAGCTGCCAGTAAATGCCACTGTTCTGTGTACTTGAAATGATAATTTCGAACAAATGAACCTAACTCTCTCTAGATAGATAGATAGATAAGTTCTTTATTCAACAATTACAAACACATAGCATACATGAGATACATTTTAAATGTATGAATGTTACAAAATTAAAATGGAGGTGGCATTATGTGTCGCAATGATGAAGAGGCAACCAACTCAGCATGAAGCTACAGATAAGTCTGGCAGCGCTGATATTCTGTTGGCTCCTATAATTAAATACATACATACATACATATATATATATCGGCCCCCAGGGGTCTATGATAAACTGTAAGGTCTACGACAGCGGTTTTTACTTTATGTTTTCAACACTAAACTTTACTGTAGTAATTTGTAAATTAATTTATTGTTTTTTTAAAAAATCAATGGCAGGTAAGAATGGGGGGTCTACCCAAAACAGAAAAATATAGCAAGGGGTCTACGACACAAAAAAGTTTGGGAACCTCTGATTTAAATGGTCAGGTGATAAACTAAAAGCCTTTCTATATATCTATAAAACCTTATAAATATCTATACATACAAATAAAATTGGAGTGTCTGTTTGTATTATTGAAATAACCGTTTTTACTATATGCATATGAATATAAATATGATACATAAACCAAAATATTTTTTTTTACAACTGTTCTCTGCCTCTCTTTCTGTCTGTTTGTTCCGGCTAATCTCTGAAATGGCTGGGCCGATTTTGACGGGGTTTTTAGACTGCTTAAGTTTGTTTGAATAAATAATTTTCTGTTCTATTCTAACTTGACCATTTGCAACGTTTTTAATCCACTTGAAAGAAATTAGCATATGCCACAAGCTAGTATATAATTACAACAAAATATTCAACTCCATATTGCTCTTAATAGGGTCGAAATTAGTTTGTCGCTTGGCGCATTTTAAACGGTCTGTAATAAACGGGTGAGGCTGGATTCCACCAATCGCAGTATAAACAAGTTCAAGGAAACTGAGTTCAGAGTAAACTCGAAAAAAGAACGACGTTGATCTCGGTTTACTTTAAATGGAATTCAACAGTATTATATAGATCGCGTTTACCAAAATGAAGTTTAGATTTTCACTCGTTCGCAGTGTTACACGCTCGTAAAATAATATTTGATGTAATGGGTAATTTAATTATAATATATTTAAAAAATATGATTATTGTATACATGTGATAATTAGGATAAGTGTTTTAGTTTTTAATTTAATAAGTACCGTCGATTACAAAACATATAACAACAACCTTTACCTAGAAAAATTGTAAGAAATTATTTTATTGATAATTTTTTTTGCACTACTCGCAATTTTCTTTTTATAATATCGGAAATATTATATTGTCCAAATTTTGACTGATGACAGTTTGACAACTGACAGCTGCTTTAAATACGTTTAAAGGGTTAACCGTAGGAAATCGGACGTTTAGAATTTATAAACGTGTTTAGCGAAATTTGTAGTGGTGAAAAACAAAATGTAGCTTCGAACATGTTTAAACGTTTTAATCGTTATACTCGTGAACGGATGCTGCTTGTAGGGACTGATCTGCTCTAATCACTATAACTGATTTCCTCTTATTAATTATTTAACCAATTGGTTGTATACTTAATATTTTTCCTATTTGAGTATTTAATTGAATTGGTGCTAATTGGTAATTTGTATTCACACACTTAAACTTAAAAATGCAAAGTAAGAATAAAATTATTTAAAAGAGCAACACGCAAGTTTCTTTCTCGTTCTTCTTATGATGAGACATCTTTCCTAATGAGCGGTAAATTAAAAAAAATGTGATGACTATTCAATTTTTTTTTTTATACCACTTAAGTGGCAAATAAGCATACGGCCCATCTGATGGTAAACGGCTACCGTAGCCTATGGACGCCTGAAACACCAGGGGTGTCACATGCGCGTTGCCGACCCTTAAGAAACCTTAATATACCCTTCTTGAAAACCCCCATGCTGTAGTCTCTCGAGAAAACCTCGGCAGGGAATTCATTCCACAATGTAAGTTTAATTGAATAAATGATTTCTATTCTAATCGCGTTCAGTTCAAACTAAACGCGATCTGTTTCTTCGGTGAAATCCAGCCTCAGGTTGTTACGAGTTAAATTGCACTGTACACCAGTATGGTTGCTTTGCTGCAGCGTCTCGTTGAGACCAATTTATTTATATATATATTGCATCTTGTACATTCACAGTGTATATGCGAAACAGTAGAAAGTATTTCTTGTTTGTGCTCGTAACCTTTTGATGAAATATCATTACATTAATAGTAATATCTTACGACAATTTACACAGCGCCATCTAGTCCTACGCCAAGTAGAGCCTGTTTTATAGGTACTAAACAACTGATATAAATATATAGATACGTTTTTAAATAGATAGAAAAAGAAAATAGCCAGATAGGAACAATCATAATCATGAAGACAAATGTTTGTACCGTGCGAGGAATCGAACCCGCGACAATTGGCTGTAAGGCGGTGTGCTAAACTACAGAGACTAATTACAACATTGATTATATTATAACACTAGCTGTACCCGAAATTCCATTTCCTTTAATTTTTTTTTTTAATTCAAAAATCATTTATTTATGTAGGACATTTTAGTTGCTTATGAACGTCAAATTTTTTACATTATAATTTTATTTTTTTCCCTACCGTCCAGTTCGGTATATAGATCCAATTGATAAGAACTGACAAGAAACTCAATTGAATTACTTTTTTTTTCTTTCAGCATATTGGTTAGTGTAGTTAGTAAACTATACTTACCAATTTGCAACAAGTCAGTTATCGAACTCGCTATCTTCATAAAACAGAAATGAAAAACTCAATTCAACATCAGAGCACTCGCGGGCACAGCTTTGTAAAACAAATTTAATACATAAAACAAACTCTGAGTGAATTTCTCTCAGAAAATAAGCGAATACAAATTCAATGCTGGAATTGAACGCACTGTCAACCGGGAGCGGGGTCAGTTACCAACACAATTGTATTATAATGACGGAAGAAAAGAATCCCAACACGAAAATTGGAAAGAAGGAACGTAACGCTTGTAAATCAGGACTCACAATCAGCGAAATCAGGATAGAATAAGTTTGAATTGCTTTTATTGGGGTTGAACTTCATTATGGGGGTGAAGTGGAGGCGGCAGAGGACGAGGGAGGAATTATAGCAATTATGCAAATAAGTTGTCAATTTATGACACCCTTTTGTAAGTTAGTATTCTTAAATTACTGCCGATGATAAAGACGCGTAATGCGAGTTAAAAGTTTGACCGTGGAGTTAGTCTCACTAATTAACTAGGATTAAAATTAAACCGAGCTTACGATAATATCTGTGTTCTATGAATTGAAGAGGACATTTTGCTGTAATAGAAATTGTTGGACTTCATAGTGTATTGCTGGCCACTTAAAGCTACTTTTATTTTCTTTAAAAAGAATGTACATAAATTTGAGTTGTTAATTTTGTCATAAGAAAAATATACGATTTTATTTTACTCTTTTTTGCATCGATTTATTTTATATAGTTATAGAGTAGATGCAATAGCTTTCTGCACATAAAGAAGTGACATACAAACATAATACATACAATATTATCCACCACAGAAATAGAAATATTCAGTACTAGTTATACTCGCGGTTTACCCACATGAAATTTGTAGTCTAGTCTGTGTTATTCTGTATTACTGTAAAGTTTCATCAAAATCAGTTTGGTATTGTTTTCGTGAAGAAGTAACAAACATCCATCCACACACACATTGACTTTTGTGATGTGTTCAAATATTATAAACTCGTCTTGGCACAACAATACTGATATAAAAGATATTAATATAATATAATATAAAAGATATTTATTTATTTATTTAACTTCAATGCACACAATATACAAAATATAGTAAAGTACATTTGGCTGACTTAACACCATACGGCAGTTTCTACCAGGCAACCATAGGTGTAATAATGTAAATTAAATATTGTAATGGGTGAAAACTGTGATTGGTACGGCCTATGCTGTAAATAATATAATTGACGAAGTAGGGTAACTTGAAACAGTCATATTCGCTATAAAGTTCAAACTTGTGGCGGCGTGGTGGGCCGTGTCCATGTGCTCCCTCTAATATGGTTGAGTGCAATGATGGCTGGCTCATCCGTCATACTCGTGAACGGGTACCGCTTGTGGGGACTGGTCTGTTTGGGTTGCGAACACTGATTAGACTATTTGCTTTTGCGATAACATATGCTAGTAGTCACGCTATTCTCCCAAGTTTGAATGTAAAAATTAATCTGTATTATTGTAAACATGTATAATATTAATTTGAAAAGAATACGAGCTGTGTTTCTTGTCAGTTCTTCTCATCTCAAAATCATTCCGAACTGACGGTAGATTTGACATATCATAAGAGTCTGTAATAGACCTACATGTATAAAGATATTTTGAATTTGAATTTGAATTCTATTCTATTCTAAAACTTGTTACTTACCAGCTTTAATCAGTATAAAATAAATTATATATTTTAGGACCCATAATTTTCTATTACACTAAGTTATAAACTTATTTTTTATAGTACTAAGTAAGGTCTTAAGAGCTTAATAGTCGATATAAATTCCAGTTTGTTATTAAAAGTATTAACCGCTAAAAGCTCGTATAGAAAATACTTTCATTTAGATCAGTGATTCTCAAAGTGGTCTATATAGATAGATAGATAGATATATCGTTTATTTGTTTGTTACACACAGTTTTATAAGACTATAAAACTGTGTCATTATGTGTGATCTGTAGCAATACAAAAAGGTCGAAGCACAGCGTGGAACATTGTTCAGGGAACAAAACACTGATTTTCAGCTTCATTTGAGGGTACGTGAAAATAATAATTAAAATAAATATAAAATAAAGAGAGCAATATAATTGGTGATTGTCTGTGCGGTATGTGTATAATAAAAATAATGTAAATAGTTCACAGTATAATTACATATAATTTTAACTAAGTGGTAAGGACTAAACGAGAAAAAAGAAAATATTAATAAGAAAAAAAAAAAAGAAAAAAAATTAAAAATCGTTACGTGAGATTGCAACCGCTAGCCAAGAAATTTCTGTGGGATACCTAAAATTTGTTTTTTTTTAATAAGTATTCTTTGTGAGGTTTTTTAAAACTGTGTACGGTAATTAGGTGCCTGACTGATGGCGGGATGTTGTTCCAACGTTTTGTTGCTTGGTATCGGAAGCTGCCAGTAAATGCCACTGTTCTGTGCACTTGAAATGATAATTTCGAACAAATGAACCTAACTCTCTCTAAATCTCTGAATATATAGATAGATAGATAAGTTCTTTATTCAACAATTACAAACACATACCATACATGAGATACATTTTATAAATATAAATAAAGTGGAGAAAAAACAAAAATGGAGGTGGCTTTATGTGTCGCAATGATGAAGAGGCAACCAACTCAGCATGAAGCTACAGATAAGTCTGCAGCGCTGATATTCTGTTGGCTCCTATAATTAAATACATACTTACATACATATATATATATATATCGGCCCCCAGGGGTCTATGATAAACTGTAAGGTCTACGACAGCGGTTTTTACTTTATGTTTTCAACACTAAACTTTACTGTAGTAATTTGTAAATTAATTTATTGTTTTTTTAAAAAATCAATGGCAGGTAAGAATGGGGGGTCTACCCAAAACAGAAAAATATAGCAAGGGGTCTACGACACAAAAAAGTTTGGGAACCTCTGATTTAAATGGTCAGGTGATAAACTAAAAGCCTTTCTATATATCTATAAAACCTTATAAATATCTATACATACAAATAAAATTGGAGTGTCTGTTTGTATTATTGAAATAACCGTTTTTACTACATGCATATTAATATAAATACGATACATACACCAAAATATTTTTTTTTACAATTTTTGTTTGTGTTTCTGTCGGTCTGTTTGTTCGGCTAATCTCTGAAATGGCTGTACCGATTTTGACGGGGTTTTTTGGCTGTAGCTGATGTAATAAGGAGTAACTTAGTCTACTTTTATTTTAGAAAAATAAAATAAAATTCCACGCGGACGAAGTCGCGAGAACAGCTAGTTTATAATAAATATTATATAATTTTATTTTTTTAACAAACAATCATATATAAATACTATCTTTGTAATCCAACTATCTCCCATAGTCGCAGGTTTGATTCCTCGCTCATACTTGTACACATGAGTTTATAGGTCTGGTTTTCCTTGTATATTATGTAACATATTTACAAAAATATATATCTGAGTATTTCTAACAGTTGTCGAGTACCCATAACAGAAGCTCTGCTTAGCTTGGGACTAGATGGCGCTGAATATTGTGATATCACGGCGAGTGTTCTGAGGAATTGTTCGGATTAATACCAGCTGCTGAGTTTCACCACCGTACCACCCGCCAGAAACTGAAATACCATCCTGATCATCTGGATGAATGGCGGTCTTCCACAGTGCGGTTTTCTAGAAACTTTTTGCCTCGCACAACCACATTGTGGAATCACCTTCCAGCAATGGTATTTCCGAACCGATACGATATTGAAACCTTCAAGAAAAGAGCTTATTCCTTTTTAAAAGCCCGACAACGTACTTGCAATTCCCCTGGTGTTGCGGGTGCTCATGGGCGGCGGTAATCACTTACCATCAGGTGAGCCGCATGCTCGTTTGTCCCCTGTGTTATTGTGTTAATAAAATTAAATTTTTATATAACTCAAAGAAATTTCTTCACAAATATAACATTTTATCATAAAAGTGGCTGCGTTTAGTTAAAATACATCGCTTATATCGTAGTCTTTTACCATATGTCTGTCTATTACACAAAGGAAGGCTACGGACCCCTTTTCAGCATGCAAGTCGTTTACGGACATAGCGAGTGAGTTATCGATACAAAGTTCCGACTCTCTTTATGTAGAAAATATTCACTGATCGCACTGATCGATTTATTGAACTAAAATATATTTTCATTGTATTATATTATATAACTGACTACCCGCCCCGGCTTCGCTCGGATGTACATGTATTGTATATATAAACCTTCCTCTAGAATCAGTCTATCTATTTAAAAAAAACACTTATAAATCATTTGTGGGGTAATCATTTTGCTGCTTGTAGGGACTGGTCTGCTCTAATCACTATGACTGATTTCCTCTTATTAATTGTTTAACCAGTTGGTTATATATTCAATATTTTTTCTATTTGAGTATTTAATTGAATTAGTGCTAATTGGTGGTTTGTATTCACACACTTAAACTTAAAAATGTAAAGTAATAATGAAATTATTTAAAAGAGCAACACGCAAGTTTCTTGCTCGTTCTTCTTGTGATGAGACAGCTTTCCGAACGAGCGGTAGATTAAAAAAAATGTAATGACTATTCAAAAGTGCTTCAATGTAAGTTTATTTGAATAAATGATTTTCTATTCTATTCTATTCCTCTAAAATCAATGTACCTAATAGTGCCACCATTTAAATTGTTCCCAATTTATAAACCTCTGTAAACTTTAGTAACGCAGTAAAGTCGTGCCCTAAAAACCTTTGTAACAAAGGTAGAATGATTTCCGAGTTTCTGTGCGAGTGAAGCACTTGCATTTCCTTTCTGTGTCCCTTTGCCCTGAATATAAGGTATGTAGGTTTTATAGGTATGTTTCAACGTTTATACGAAAATCAAAAGTCGGCCTGTAAATGTTGATTCACATTTTCACTAGGATTCATTTGCAGTAGAATTTATTTTGTTTGCTGTAGTAGGTGTTTATTGGTCGTCTCAGTTGATTTACGGTCTCCTCTTATCACTACGACTGATTTAATCTTATTATATATTTATATTTGACCAAAAATAAATTAGTGCTGGTTGGTAGTTTGTATTCACACGTTTCGACTTGTAAATGTAAACTTACAAGGATTATTTGAAAGAGCAACACGCGAGTTTCTTGCTCGTTCTTCTTGTGATGAGATAGCTTTCCGAACGAGCGGTAGATAAAAAAAAAATTGTTATAACTATTCAAAAGTGCTTAAATTTAGATGGCGAGCGGTGCGGTGGTAAAAATCCATCAAGTACTCAATTTAACAATAGAAAACTTTTGAAATTCCTAGCTGAATAATTATTTTAAATTTTATCAAATTTTTTGAGGTAAAACAGTCACTTTATTAGATTTTTAATTATGAATTTTAAAAAAGCAGACTATATAATGATTGCGTAGTAATTTTAGGTAATAATTTTGAAACGTTCAGCTGACCCCTCATCATTTGAAATTCCTCTTAAGCTAGTGGGATTAGTTTGAATTTTGGAGTTAAATACTCAGCTTGAAATGTTCAAGTATGACCTTGACCACGGAATTTAATTAAAGTAAATGTCTATATATATGTACCTACAATATTATGACTTTTGTACATATTAAATTCTCATGATAGTCTCATCTATACATATGTATGTATCTATACATCTAAACATATAAATAAAATTGAAGTGTCTGATTGTAATATTGAAATAACCGTTTTATACTACATGCATAGGAATATAAATACAGTTGATACACCAAAATAACATTTTTTACAATTTTTGTCTAACTGTTTGTCTGTTTGTTCCGGCTAATCTCTGAATTGGCTGGACCGATTTTGACGGAAGTTTTATTGGCAGGTAGCTGATGTAATAAGGAGTAACTTAGGCTACTTTTATTTTAGAAAAATTCTTTTATTTTATCCATATGTCCATAACAGACGCATAGTCTGTTATGGACATATGTATAAAATAAATAAAATGGCCATTATATATATCATCATCATCATCATCGCAGCCCGGAAGACGTCCACTGCTGGACAAAGGCCTCCCACAAAGATCTCCATAACGATTGATCCTATGCTTCTCGCATCCATCGCCTTCCAGCGATCTTGACCAGATCATCGGTCCACCTTGCTAGAGGCCTTCCCACGCTGCGTCTTCCGGTCCGTGGTCGCCACTCGAGGACTTTATTCCTCCAACGGCCATCTATCCTACGAGCTATGTGCCCTGCCCATTGCCACTTCAGTGTCGCAATTCTTCAGGCTATATCGGTCACTCTGGTTCTTCTGCGGATCTCCTTCGATTCGATCATGCAGAGAATCTCCGAGCATAGCCCTCTCAGTCAGACTGACAGACAAGCTCAGAGTCTTTCAGAGGGCAATGCAGCCAGTACCCTCTGAGTGACTCTGAGCATTACTACGTATATGTATATACGTGTGTGTTTTTTTAATAGATGATATATATATCATCCGTTAAAAAAAAACACACTTCACAATTTTGTGATGTATATATTTATGGAAGTATGTCATTCTCCCGGCCAATATCTACGCTGCGCGTAATATCAGTAATGAAATCTGTCGGCCGACGGCCAATCGGCGTTTACTGTCCAAACACGCAATTGGAGCCAATATATCTTTACCCGCCCGGCGATACTTGCAGCCTCATGAAATGGGAATTACAGAGGCAATTCGTATTATTGCGGGTCAGAGTTGTTTTTTTTATTTATACGGAACAGAAAGCCTCGGCTGGACTAATTTCAGAGTCACCCTCTTATATCTTTACAATGTTTTACACGATCTACTTTGTAACTTCGAACCTTGGACTGATTACGGGAGGAATCATCTTCTTTCTTATATTTGAGCCTAAATAAATTAGTGCTGGTTGGTAGTTTGTATTCACACGTTTAGACTTGTAAAATGTGAACTTACAAGGATTGTTTAAAACAGCAACACACAAGTTTCTTGCTTATTCTTCTTATAATGAGACAGATTTCCGAATAAGTGGTAGATTTAAAAAAATGTTGACAATTCAAAAGTGCTTAAATTAAGTTTATTTGAATAAATGATTTTCTATTCTATTCTATTCTATTCTTGACGTATCCCTGTATTTGACCACACAATGTTAACAATTTATTGTATTGTCAATGATATTGACGACCTTGGTAGTATAGCGGTTTTGAACTTCGCCTCAATGAAGATCGCGGGTTCGATTCCACAGTACAAATGTATTAATGAGTATGATTGTTTGCATCGGTTGATGTTTTCTATGTGTAAAATGTATTGATGTGTTTGCAATAATTATCTAGTATTCATAACACAAGCACTGCTTAGTTTGGAACTAGATGGCGCTGTGTTAATTGTCTACAGATATTACATACTTGGGAGACGCAGCGTGGGAAGGCCTCCAGCAAGGTGGATCGACGATCTGGTCAAGATCGCTGGAAGGCATTGGATGCGAGCAGCGCAGGAGTCGTGGAGATCTTTGGGGAGGCCTATGTCCAGCAGTGGACGTCTTCCGGGCTGCGATGATGATTACATTTTCATTTTATTAACCTTTACTGGTTTCCCACTACCGTATACCTACCGTCAGTTCAGTCGAATACAGCTATAATAAAAAATATGCCAAATCACGTTTCTTGATATCTAACATGTATTTCAATATATTCAACGGATACGGTGGTATAGTGGTTTAGCCATGATTTAATTCTAATAATCGCGGGTTCGATTTTCACACGCTACAAATACTTCTTGTCTACATACACCTAGAACGGTGTTTTGAATTCTATCCGATAGATGATGATGATAATCCTAGATGATGATGATCATATTGCTAGCAATGTACCATGTCAGGTTGACCTCCACGCGGTTCCCCCTGGAAACCATCGTGATAAATTCATGGTGAATTTACCACGATTAGCTAACTGACCTGAACTGCGTAAACCGTTAGCGCAGGCGGGTGCACCATTACATTATCATCCATAAGAAAAACGGCGTTTTGTATTTTCATTATGTACTAGCTGTTCCCGCGACTTCGTCCGCGTGGATTTTAACTTTATTTTTCTAAAATAAAAGTAGCCTAAGTTACTCCTTATAAATCAGCTACCTGCCAAAAAAAGTACCGTCAAAATCGGTCCAGCCATTTCAGAGATTAGCCGGAACAAACAGACCGACAGACAGACAGACAAAAATGATAAAAAATGTTATTTTGGTATATGTACCGTATATAAATTCATATGCATGTAGTAAAAAATGGTTATTTCAATATTACAAACAGACACTCCAATTTTATTTATATGTATATATGTGTCTATATGTACTTGGATCTAAAAGATGTGTTTAAGTATTTACAGCAGCTGTTTTTTTATTCGGGGTTTTTTAGTTCGGGGCTGGTGGAGATGGTGTAATTTTTTTTTAAGTTATTATTATTCATTTCAAGATACAAGAACAGCTCGGCGATGGAAGCACTAGGTGACAACTAGACAATAGTCTCAGGGGTGTAATCTAAGGGCGGTTGTTGGGAACAAACGCTGCCACAACAAACTGTTCCATGACGAGGGTCGACATTGACATCTGGCAATACTCAGATATTGCTACTAATCATTATCTATTGTTTTTTACAAATGGTAAAATCATCTCTCAAGATCTCTCAAAAGATATTGGACCGAATATTTCATATTTCATATTACTTTATTCACAAATGTAACAAATCTCGTTACACAACAGCATGTCAATAGTAATTACATTTTCAAGATAATTATGTCACAATTACAATTTTAAGTATTCAAAATAATAAATTAAATAATATATAACATAGTAATAAAAGTCACTTAATGGAAAATGTCATAATTGTACATTGGAATTCAGATATTCCGTCACATTGTAAAAAGGATATTGTTCGAAATATGATTTTATTTTGTTCTTAAATTCTGTTGATGTTAATTGCATTGTTTTATTTGATAGTTTATTGTACATTTTTATTTTTAAGTAAATACCTTGTTTTATTGTTTTTGTAAGTCGTAATCTTGGTAATTCTAATTTATGTCCATCTCGTGTCATGTAATTATGGTTATCCGCCTTTTTACGCAGTGTTTTGCTCTTTTCGTGTATGTCTAACAAGGAATAGTATATGAACAATGATGTAACTGTCATTATACGCTGTTCAATGAAATACGGTCTCACAGAGGTGCGTCTATGGATTCCGCATATAATTCTGATAGCTCTTTTTTGTTGCCTCAGGACTTTTGCTATGAGACTTGCATTACCCCAGACTGTAATACCATATGACAATGAAGACTGAAAATATGCGAAGTACACAGTTTTCAGTACTTTTTTTGATAATACTTGCTTCAGTTTATTCAAAGCATAATTGGCTGATGCTAATTTATTACATAATCTTTCGATATGTGATGCATGACTTACTGTACTATCAATAGTGTATCCTAAAAATGTGGTACTTTGACTATATGTGTTGTCAGAACAGACAGAATTTTGCTTCTTACGTCTGGTGGAGTAAGACATTAAAATACTTTTAGCGGCATTTAATACAATACCATTCGATTGAAACCACTCATGCAGCGTTTCTACAGTGTTAGTCATCATTCTATCTAGTTCCGTTTTATTTGTATTTCTTATTCCTACATGCGTATCATCTGCAAATAAAGTTACAAACGCCTCTTCTGGTAAATTAGCTGGCAGGTCGTTTACATATATAAGAAAAAGAATAGGTCCAAGGATGGAACCTTGAGGAATACCAATACTAATGTTCTGCATTTCTGATACTGTATTGTCATTTAACGATACTATCTGTTTTCTGTTATTTAAATATGATTTCATTATTTTAATAGCATTATGTCTAAGTCCATAGTAATCTAATTTATCAAATAATATGTCATGTCTCAAACAGTCAAAGGCTTTAGTGAGGTCACAAAAAATGCTACCGCATTTCATAGATTTATCAAGAGATTCCAGTATAAATTCCATGGTGTTAGTAATTGCCATACCTGTCGACCTTCCTGATCTAAAACCATATTGTTTGTCTGTGAAGAGATTATTTTCCTCGAAATACTTCACCATATATTTCTTTAATATTGTTTCCATAATTTTAGAAAGTACAGGCAAAATACATATTGGACGATAATTTGTAGGTTCTACAGCGTCACCTTTTTTAAATACTGGGATAATCTTACCAAATTTGAAAACATCCGGGAATACTCCTTCGTCAATACATGAATTTACAACAATAAGTAATAAATAAATTAATTTGTCATTATTTAATATTAATTCAATTATTCTATAATCCATGTCATAAATATCTTTAGATTTTTTAGACTTTATAGAGCGCATAATATATTCCAATTCTTGTAAAGTAATTCCATGAAAAGTTAGTGATGTACATGGTTTTTTTATCATGGATAGAAATTTCGTGCATTTTATTTTGTCCATCTTTACAGTATTGCTTATTTTTTCTCCAACATTACAGTAAAAATTATTTAAAAAATTTGCGATTAAAATCGGGTTTGTAGCAACTGTTCCATTTTCTGTTTTAATTTTGTCAATCGTACCTTTTGAGAATTGTTTTCCATTGTTTCGCGTCAACTTAGAAATTATATTCCAGCATTGTCTCATATCTTGTTATTGGATTGTTTAATTTTATATGATATCTGTATTTTTTTCGCAGTTACCATTACTTTTTTTAAACATTTTTTGAATTTATTGATTTTTTGTTTTCGTCTATTGGATGGGTAAATGCATTGTAATAATTCGAGTTTATTTAAAGTGTCCTTTGATTTGAGTATTCCTTTGGTTTCCCATCTAGATTGGTTTTTTCTTACATACATTTTCTTCTTAGGGAAAGCGATATCATAAAAATATTTTAATCCAAGTATAAAAATCTCAGCTTTTTTGTTTGAGTCAATACAATTATTTACTTCATCATAAAAATGTTTGTCAGTGTTTACTAGATAGTGAAAATAATAACAGTTACTTTTAGAGAAATTACGTCCTATAAAAATATTATTAACATCCTTTTTACCATTATGTTTTGATTTACATGTATAACTAAGTTTAATAACATTATGATCTGATATTTTATAGTCTAGAACTCTGTTTTCACAGATTTGTCATGAAAATTAGTTACAAAATTATCTATACAAGATGCAGTACATTCTGTAACACGAGTAGGCTCTTTGATAAGAACGTGTTTCATGCCGAAATTATTTAGTATTATTTTAAAGTCTTTTAAATGTTTACTTTTAAGTTGGAAGTCTAAATTGAAGTCACCTAACAAAACTATTTGTTTATTTTCTTTACTGATTTTATTTAAAACTTTAGAAATCGTGTCGTAAAATATATTTATGTCATAATTTGCCCGGTATATACAAACAATTATAGTATTTGATAACTTCAGTTCAATTGCTGTTAATTCGCAGTGTAACTCTTCAGATAAACGTCCTATATCATTTCTAGTGCGATATTTCATTTCATTTCTGACATATATGGCAACACCGCCATGCTTATTTTTTCTTTTGCAAAAATATGACCCTAATTGAAAGTTATTAATATTTATTATATTAATTTGCAACTCGGACACCCAAGTTTCACTTAAACACATCACATCACAATTCATACTGTTTGTTAATAATTCAATGTCTTCTATTTTATTATTCATGCTTTGTACATTAGAATGTAAAATTATTATTTCTTCATCCTTAGTGGACGCAGCATATAAAGTACTAGCTGAATCTACGCGTCGAATATTTATAAATATACTTTATCTGGCGATACATTTTAATAATATCTGCCACAAAGACTATTTTATATGTTCTCCATCTTAGGATAATATCTCTTAACTCTTATTGTAATTTAGGTCCAATCAAAAGCCCATCGTTAAGTGATACTCCAAGCTGACCCCACAACTTTTTCGCATAAAAACAACGTTTCAAAACTCATTTATTCATGTAAGTCACTCCTTATTACATCACCTACCTGCCATAAAGAGTCCCATCAAAATCGGTCCAGCCATTTCAGAGATTAGCCTGAACAAACAGACAGACAGACAGGCAAAAATTGTAAAAAATGTTATTTTGGTGTATGTACCGTACTTATATTCATATGCATGCATCGATAAAATCATTTATTAATGTAGTACATTTTATTCGCTTATGAATGTATTTTTTTTTATATTATATTTTTTTCCGGCCGTACGTCAATTAAAATCGCTATTAAAAATAGGGATTGATGATAGAAGAGTTGATGATGAATGACTGATGATTCAATTTAGAATTACATGTATTTTTAATACCACGTTATAAAAATACAAAAAAAAAATTGTTCAAAAAATTTTGTATTTATTGTTCATGGATTTTGTTTATAATATTGGTATGGATATAAAACAGTATGATTTTTTTGTTGTAGAAATATGTACTAAAGCTATTTTTTTTATTTTTTATTCTTACATTTATTTGGGTACTTTTATCATAATATGATAATGCCAGTCCCATCGTATCTTATTACTAATCTTATCTTCTACTGCACAATGAAAATAAAAATTTTGCTGGCGATGATACAGGATCAGATAGTACACCGTGGTACATACCAACATCAAGCCGATTCAGTCCAAATTTTTTCAAAAACAATTCCCTTTTAACAGCGTCTCGGACACACTCCATTAATATGTGATGCAGATCTTCTATTTATAAAAGTATAAATGTTTTAATACTAACGGTACATAGTGAACTACATATAACTAGCTGTACCCGCGACTTCGTTCGCGTGGTTATCAAAAAAACCTTCATACCTACATATGTTTTGGGTTGAACCGTTTACGCAGCGCATGCAAAGGACGATATTAAAAAATCCAATCCAATATAAAAAAATTCCCCATTTTTGAAACACTTTTCACTGATGCTTCTATTGGTCGTAGCGTAATGTTATATACCTTAAAGCCTTCCTCGATAAATGGACTGCCTAACACAAAAATGATTTTTCAATTCGAGCCAGTAGTTCCTGAGATTAGCGCGTTCAAACAAACAAACTCTTCAGCTTTATATATTATTATAGTTTGGATTAAAGAATACAAAAAAATAAACTCTAAATATACTAATATCAAAACAATAATTTTAATTTGTTAAGTACAACTAAGTATATACTATCACGTGGTGCAAACAAAGCCGCAGGCACAACTAGTTGCAAAACATAACAGTCGGCCCCAGAAACCGCGGCGTACAACTACAGCCTGCATTTTCCGATAAGTCAGCACTTTCCACGTTGTTGGGTAACAAATCGCTCGTCATCCCAGTCCACAACGATATAGGACGAGTTTAAACAGTCACACGGAAGTTAAAATAATCTTATATATAAAATTCTCGTGTCACGAATCCCATACTCCTCGGAAACGGCTTGACCGATTCTCATGAAATTTTGTGAGCGTATTGAGTAGGTCTGAGAATCGGCCAACATCTATTTTTCATCCCCTAGGGTAGTCTACCCCTAAATTTATTTTTTATTTTTTAAACAAAATTTTTAGTTTCTATTTTTTTATGATACAGCATACAAAAATACATACAATCCTAAATTTTCACCCTTCTATCATCAACCACTATTTTTTTATAGCGTTATTAATTTATATGGCAAAACAACGTTTGCCGGGACAGCTAGTATTATATATAAAATTCTCGTGTCACAATGTTAGTTACCATACTCCTCCGAAACGGATTCACCAATTGTAATTTTATATGCATATTCAGTAGGTCTTAAAATCGGCTACTATCTATTTTAGAAAACCCCTAAGTGATAAGGGTTGTCCACCCCTAACATTACTTTTTTTATGTTTTGCCCAAAATTATTTTTTATATTTATTTATAATGTGGCATTAAAAATAAATACAACCCCAAATTTTCACCCTTCTACCATCAACCCCTATTCAAGCAAATCAACGTTTGCGGGGTCAGCTAGTATATAAATACTAATAAAATGCCTGCCTGCCTAACTATCAGATGGCAATTTTAAGTAGCTATGACGTGGTCTAGTGTCTTGAGTAGTCATGCTCACTAAAATGTCCAGACTTGTGGCGGCGTGGTGGGCCGGGTCATTGGGCTCCCTAAAATATGGTCGAGCGCAGTGATGGCTGGCTCATCAATCATACTCGTGAATGGGTGCTGCTTGTAGGGACTGGTCTGCTCTAATGACTGATTGCCTCTTATTGTTTAACCAGTTGGTTGTATATTTAATATTTTTTCTATTTGAGTATTTAATTGAATTAGTGCTAATTGGTAGTTTGTATTCACACACTTTAACTTAAAAATGTAAAGTAACAATAAAATTGTTACTTTACATTTTATGCAGGTTTCATGCTCGTTCTTGTGATGGTGATGAGACAGGTTTCCGAATGAGTGGTAGATAAAAAAAAATTATGACTATTAAAAGTGCTTAAATTAAGTTTATTTGAATAAATGATTTTCTATTCTATTATATTCTATTCTTTTACGTGTAATTTAAATATTTTCATTGGTTTGTTGTAACTGAAAGTTGAAAGTTTGCTCTTATTCTCATAATAACCTATTTGTCTCTTCCATTTTTAGATATCAATGACATCTGTTAACCTGTAAACCAATTGGTTTAGAAAAAATACTCGGTTTCGATATTGTTTCTTCATTTTCCATTTATTCGAGTCGCTGAATTCATTCATTTTGGGCCTATTGCCAACATTCGGAGAGAGTTAACGTTACAAGAATGTATTAAGGCCAGAAATATAGTGTTTTTTTACATAATTTGTTAGGTAAATTTAGTGATGGTAAATGGTAACTTTCGCGTATGTAAATCAAACTAACTTTTGCCCGCGGCTTCGCTCGCGTTAATTTATCTCCATAGGGGTGGAATTTATCAAAATCCTTTCTTAGGGGATGCCTACGTCATAGTAGATTTATGCATGTAAAGTTTTAGCCGGATCGGTTTAAAATTGACAAAGTTTCATATATACTTTCATCCCCTATTTTATCCCCTTGGGGGTAGAATTAATCAAAATCCTTTCTTAGCGGATGCCTACGTCATAACATCTACCTGCATGATAAAATTCAGACCGACCGATTTCTAAGTGTAAGAGTAAGAGACTTTGCATGCATAAAGCTAGTATGACGTAAGCATCCTCTAAGAAAGTATTTTGTTAATTCCACCCCTAAGGGGATAAAATAGGGTATGAAAGTTTGTACGAAAGTACTGTAGAGCCGCAAAAACTATACGTAATAATAATACTTCTTAACGCGAGCGAAGCCGCGGGCAAAAACTAGTTTATTTATATAGCCGCTTTTGACGTCCAAATTTTTACATTATTATTTGATTTTTTTCCTTACCGTCCAGTTCAGTATATAGATCCAATTGAGAAGAACTGGCCAGAAACTTAATTGAACATTTTTTTTTAAAAGCCAATTTATTTAGAATGTATATTTATCTGCATACCAAATTTGAACTTCCTAGGTCATCTGGAAGTGGGTTATAATTTTGATCTATAGTTGATCAGTGATAAAAATGACGATTTTTGGACATTAATATCTAAATAACCGTTTGAGATATGTTTATGAAATTTGGAACACTTATTTATCTCGCAAGTCTCAATATATGAACCAAATTTGACAGGTTTGTGTGAAAGAGTTTTTGAGTTATGAGGGGGTCAAAAGTGGCTCCAAATGGTTCGTGTAAATATACACACGGTGCTGCAAGCCAGTTTACTTGAAACTCGGCTTGACACGCTGCCGCGTGTCTAGATATAGGTGTCTATGTCTAACATTAAATGAAAATCCCGAACATGAAAACTATTGCCATGCACGCTCGTCATTCAAGTAATCGTTTAGTGAGTAATAGGCATTGCTCAAATACGATTTAATAGATGTTTTGAATTAGAATTGATCTTAATTTGTATAAAAGTTTTGCTTTATTTTATAATTACTATATTTTCCACAACTTTATTTAAGATAGCATAATTAAGAAAAAACTTTATAATTGTCGTAGTAAGTTTTAACCGACGCCATGATTATTAACTTTGTAATTGATTTCATAAGACAATATAAAAGTAATTAAAAATATTAAAACTTTATACTTTTAATTAGCTTTGTTCAGTGTCTATTGTTTACTCATATTATTCATAACGCTTAGTTTTAAAGATTTTTATAAGCAACTGCAATAGAAAAATAGCTAATGGCCCATAATCATCATCATCAGCCCACTGCAGTCCACTGCTGGGCATAGGCCTCTCCCAAGGTATGCTACTGGGCACGATCTTCAGCCTTTCTCATCCAGTTACTACCCGCAACCTTACGTATGCCGTCGCTCCACTTAACTGCGGGGCGTCCTACACTACGTTTGCCAATTCGCAGTCTCCACTCTAGAACTCGTCTACTCCAGCGAGCAACCGTTCTGCAGATATGACCAGCCCACTGCCACTTCAATTTGCAAATACGAAGAGTCTATGTCGGTGACCTTAGTTCTCTGGCGAACTTCGTTTTGAATTTCATACCTTCAGGCATACCTGTTTTCATACCTTTTAATTCAACTACCAAACCTTGTAATGGTAATACTTTATAACTTAGAATAGAATAGAATGAAGCACTTTTGAAAATCATTTTTTTTCGGAAAGCTGTTCACACAAGGAGAACGAGCAAGAAACTTGCGTGTTGCTCTTTTAAATAATTTTATTATTACTTTACAATTTAGTTTAAGTGTGTGAATACAAACTACAATTTTAGAAATAGAAATAGAAAATAATTTATTCAAATAAACTTAATTTAAGCACTTTTGAATAGTCATAACAATTTGTTTTTTATCTACCATTCGGAAAGCTGTCTCATCACAAGAAGAACGAGCAAGAAACTTGTGTGTTGCTCTTATAAATAATTTTAGTTTATTCGAAACGTGTGAATACAAACTACCAACAAGCACTAATTTTTTGGGTCAAATATAATAAGATTAAATCAGTCGTAGTGTGTGCAGCATACAAACTACCAATTAACACTAATTCAATTATACTCAAATAGAAAAAATATTGAATATACTTAGAAAATAATACCTTCTAATGCAGATATCATTAAAATCTGATGTTATTTCACATCTTAAACGATCTATAAAAGGGGAAACATTTGTAATAGTGTTAGTACTTACCTGTGTGATGCGCGCGCTGCATTATACAGGGCAGTAATATTTTTCACTACTTTTTTCAGTTGACAACGAGCCAAATTAGTTTTTAATTTTTGTGGCTAAACAACAGCAGATAATAAAAAAAATGAATAGGACCTGTTTTGTGCAGAATTTTTTTCTCTACAACTTTTATTTGAAATATTTTTTCATATTTCTTACCGTTATAGAGTTATTTTGAAAAAAGGCGTTTTTGAACCCTTTTATTTTTATTTTTTTATTTCTTTCCTTCTATATATATATCATTCCTTATGTAATCACGCATGTTTTACAAGTAAAGAATATTGAATCTTTGCACCTAAACTGGTCACATTATTATTTTTTTGTGGATGATAATAAAATGGTGCACCCGCCTGTGCTAACGGGGCAACAGTGGCGGATGATAAGATGAACATGAGGTCAGGTCAGTTAGGCCATCGTGACAAATTCACTAAGGAATTATCACGTTGTTTACAAGGAGGAACCGCGTGGAGGTCGACGTAACATGGTATATTGCTAGCAATGGGGATTTCTAGTATTACTAACAATCACCTACCCCCCATAATATAATGGTTTAAATTATAATTTTATTGGACTATTAGCTGACCCTGCAAACATTGTTTTGCTATATAAATTAAAATCGCTATTACAAAATTGAAGTTCATGCTAGAAAGGTGAAAATTTAGGGTTGTATGTAATTTTCAATTCTAAATAAAATATTATGTCGCTAAAATAAAAAAAATATATTTAGGGGTGGTTATCACTTACCACTTACGGGTATTAAAAATAGATAGTAGCCGATTCTCAGACCTACTGAATATGCATATAAAATTTCATAAAAATCCATCAAGCCGTTTCGGAGGTGTATGGTAACTAACATTGTGACACGAGAATTTTATAAATAAGATACTGTTTTATAGCAAAAATAGATGAAACAATGACACTTTGAACGAAGTCTGTCGCGGGTAAAACAGTTAATTTATTTAAATATATTTCAGCCATTGCCACTCCATTGCAGCAACATTTGAATTGTAAAGTATCCGAGAATTCCGAGCATAATTTTTCCTTTTTGTATAATCGTATTTCTGGGATAAAATCTATGTTGATGGAATTGTAAAGTAACAATGAATGAACTAATTTACATCCCCATCATGACTACCATTATGTATATACTTGGAAATACCTTTATTTCAACTTGCAATGCGTGGCTTGGTCTTTGAAATAAAAGGAAATATTTTTGAAAAATGTATCAGATATATTTATAAATATATTCAAAGAGGGAACGCTGCCAGTATCTTCGGAACGTTGCCTAAAGGGACCCTTTTTAATAATATATTTTAGTTATTGTATTATATTTTTTAACCTTTTTAATTTTAGGTTGTAGTTGTATAATTAAGTTATGTAAATGATATAATTAGTTTAGTATTGTTGTCATTTGAATCTGTTTTTACTCGTATATATAACAAATATTGCTTAGTAACGTGGCTAATGCATAACTTACCCTCATTTCTGGCCATCACTTGTGTGCAATGTAGAGTCATAACTCTACATTGCACCTTCAGCAAATCATAAAACAACCAACCTACCTAAAAGCCAAACCAACCTAAAAGTTAAAGATAATAATTAGAAAGAAATTTATAACCAAATAATAATTAATAAGATACATTTATAAAATTCTTATCTGATCTGTAATCGCTATTAAAAAAATGATAATAGTAAATGGTAGAAATGTAAAAAATTTGTTGTATGTAATTTTTAATTGATATCATTAAAATATTAAAATTTACAAAAAAATAAATAAATGTTTCGGGTAACCTTTATTACTTAAGGGTTACATATACACTTAAACAGACCTACCGAGTATATATAGAACATTTCTTTAAAATCAGTTAAGTTCTCTGATACACAGACACAAGATATCTACTAATTTCACAAAATTAACATCTACAATATTAATTTGCAATTTATATATATTATATAATAGTGAAGGGAAGGGAAAGGAAGGGAAGGCCTCCAGCAAGGTGGACCGACGATCTGGTCAAGATCGCTGGAAAGATGCGAGAAGCGCAGGACCGATCGTCGTGGAAATCCTTGGGGGAGGCCTATATCCAGCAGTGGACGTCTTCCGGGCTGAGATGATGATGATGCTATATAATAAAACGAGAACTATATATATATACAGCTTTTGCCCGCGGTTAATGTATCCCCCTAGGGGTGGAATTTATCAAAATCCTTTCTTAGGGGATACCTACGTCATAGTAGCTTTATGCATGCAAAGTCTCAACCCGATCGGTTTAAAATTGACAAAGTTTCATACAAACTTTCATCCCCTATTTTATCCCCTTGGGGATAGAATTAATCAAAATCCTTTCTTAGAGGATGCCTACGTCATAACATCTACCTGCATGTCAATCCGTCCAGTAGTTTGGGCTGTGCGTTGATAGATCACTATGTCAGTCACCTTTGAGTTAATGAATATTAAGTATTTATAGTGTATATGATATGTAAATTGTACATCCAATAACTAATTGTTACACCTCGACCAGCACAGTCTAATCACTCCTCTCTATCCTAAGATTGGCTGGAAGAAATTACTATTTAGCGATAAGGCCGCCCATTGTTAACTCTATATTATAATTATGTTGTTTTTCTTTTTAGAATAGAATAGAATAGAAAATCATTTATTCAAATAAACTTAATTTAAGCACTTTTGAATAGTCAACATTTTTTTAAATCTACCGCTTATTCGGAAAGCTGTCTCATTACAAGAAGAATAAGCAAGAAACTTGTGTGTTGCTCTTTTAAACAATCCTTGTAAGTTCACATTTTACAAGTCGAAACGTGTGAATACAAACTACCAACAAGCACTAATTTATTTAGGCTCAAATATAAAAACACAATAAGATTAAATCAGTTGTAGTGATAAGAGCAGACCAGTCCCTACAAGCAGCACTCGTTCACGAGTATGACGGATGAGCCAGCCATCACTGCGCTCGACCATATTTTATGGAGCCCAATGACCCGGCCCACCACGCCGCCACATTTTATATCTAATATACATATTAATTTATGTAACTGTAATATCTTTCTATGAGAGGAACAATAAAGTGTTTTTTATTTCATTTAAAAAAAATATCACTGTATTTGTATCAGTTGTCTAGTACCCATAACACAAGCTTTAGCTAGCTTAACTTAGGTCTAGATGGCGCTGTGTGGATTGTCCTGAGATTATCATTATTATTATTGCGTACGATGTATACAATTTTCATCACAGCATTCTCCAATTACACGAGTCGTAATTACCTATGTCCATTGTATTCATATTTGATGCGTGGCATGCGTGATTTCATACACGTGTTAGATTATTTATGTATATCCAGAATATGAATGATGAATATGGTCATCATATACTCATTTCTTGTGATGATTGAGTGAGAGTGTAGGCAGTACAGGCAATATGATATCTATACATATAAATAAAATTGGAGTGTCTGTTTGTAATATTGAAATAACCGTTTTTTACTACATGCATATGAATATAAATACGGTACATACACCTAAATAACATCTTTTACAATTTTTGTCTGTCTGGTTGTTCCGGCTCATCTCTGAAATTTTTTTGGCAGACAGGCGATGTAATAATGAGTAACTTAGCCTACTTTTATATTAGAAAAATGCTTTTATTTAAAAAAAATAATGTTAAATTCCACTCGGACGATGTCGCGGATTTTCGAAGATTTTCATTTATAGACACCTATATAGGATTTTTCATTTTAGCTGCTTATGAACTTAAATTTTTTTATATTATAATTTTTTATATTGTACATAAACTGACTTCAAAAAATAAGTCATTCAATCGAGTTTTGCCAGTTCTTCTCAATCGGATCTATATACTGAACTGAACGGTAGGAAAAAAATATAATATAAAAAATTTTACGTTCATAAGCGACTAAAATGTCCTACATGAATAAATGATTATTGAATTTAAAATCCTACTTACAGATCGTTGGGCAGCTATGATGCGTGATCCTGGATTAGCTCTAGAAGTGAAGCCAGCGAGTGGTGTTTTAGCTGGCCAGTCACAAGTGGAACTCACCGTCCGAGTGTACTCCGACTGCTGGGGACTGTACCGCGATCAGATTATGATACAGGTATATCTTTCATTGCTTTCTTAAAGACAAGCTAAGACCGCAACTTTGTACATTATATACATTTAGAAAGAAAGAAAAATTTATTTATTTGGCGCATACAAAACAATCATACAACATATTAAAAAAAATAACAAAAATAACAAAATATTTTAAAAATACAGCTGCGGTCAAATTGGTTTCCACTCAGCTTTGTGTCTGGGCTGTAATGCCCAAACGCTGATTTTCAGTGGAATTAAAATAAGTTTACATAAACTGGTACAAAAGTTAGTCTTACCGCTAAGCAATATCTTACAGACTATCTTTAAATGGGTACCGTAGTGTATGGACGTCTGAACCACTACGCATTGCCGACCTTTAAGAAACTCTTCTTCAAAAACCCATACTATAGTTGTAAAAGATAACGACGTAATATAGAACAAAATATAACATAATATGGAACGACGTTGGGGTGGTACACCCCAGCAGTACGCTCGGGTAAAGAGCTCAGCTCGAGGCCCGTTCCGGCGGTCCATAAAGGACCAGCGGACGACCCGGAATCGGATTCTATAGTCTCGCGAAAAAATCTGGACAAGTAGTTCATTCTATAATCTAACTGTATGCGGGAGGAAGCTCTTCTAAAACCGCACTGTCTGAGACCATTTTAGGTTAGGGTGTATATATGTCGGGTTGAATTCTCTGTGGTATAAAAAAGTACAGGAAAAATAATGTACCATCAATCTATCAGATGACGTCTCAACAATGACCCATTATATCACCCTGTATAGACAAACTTGGGCACTTGACAGAGAACAGAAGCGATCAAATATCTGAATCACCAGGGCAGTCAGGTACGCGTTGCTGACCTTTAAGAAACCTTAATAAAACCCTTCTTGAAAAACCCCATACTATAGTCTAGCGACCCCATCTAGCGAGTAAATATTGGCAAGTAGTTCATTCTACAATCTAACTGTATGCGGGAGGAAAGTCTTCTAAAACCGCACTGTCCGAGACCACTTTAGATTAGGTGTCAGTGTATGGGGTTGAATTCCCTGCTGTATAAATAGTTTATTGTACAATCTAACTGTACGCGTCAGGTAGCTCTCCTAAAACCGCACTGTCCGAGACCACTTTAGGTTCGGGTGTCCGTGTGTGGGGTTGAATTCCCTGTCGTATAAAAAAGTACAGGAAAAACAATCTATCAGGCGACGTCTCAACAACGACCCATTACATCACCCTGTATAGACAAACTTGGGCACTCGACAGAGAACAGAAGCGACCAAATATCTCACCTCGGGTAGTTTGGTATGGACATATGAAACACCAGGGGTGTCAGGTACGCGTTGTCGACCTTTGAGAAACCTTAGTAAAAATTATATTGTAAAAACCTCATGCTGTAGTCTCTCGAAAATCTTGGAAAGAGGTCCTTCCATAATCTAAGTGTATGCGGGAGGAAGCTCTTCTAAAACCGCACTGTCCGAGTCCACTTTAGGTTCGACTGTCGTGTGTAGGGTTAAATTCCCTTGAAATTCCCACGAAAATCTTGGAAAGAGTTCATTCTACAATCTAAGTGTACGCGGGACGAAGCTCTTATAAAATCGCACTGTCCCAGACCCCTTTGGGTAAGGTACGTATATGGGGTTGAATTCCCTGCCATATAAATAGTTCATTCTACAATCTAACTGTACGCGAAAGGAAGCTCTTCTAAAACCGCACTGTCCGAGACCACTTTAGGTTCGGGTGTCTGTGTGTGAGGTTGAATTCCCTGTCGTATAAAAAAGTACAGGAAAAACAATCTATCAGGCGACGTCTCAACAACGACCCATTACATCACCCTGTATAGACAAACTTGGGCACTCGACAGAGAACAGAAGCGGGCAAATATCTCGCCTCGAGCACTTTAATGTGTTTATTCACTCTTCCGTATCGGGATTGATTTCTATGTGTAACATGTTTGCTTTTTGTGTTATTCGTTATTTGATACTAAGTACTGTGTCCCGATGAACCGTATACACTAACTATTATAGATATACTAGCTCAGGATAGGCGAACCAATGGCATGCGTGCCATTGACGGCACGCGACACAATACTATTATAGATATACTAGCTCAGGATATGCGAACCAATGGCATGCGTGCCATTGACGGCACGCGACACAATACTATTATAGATATACTAGCTCAGGATAGGCGAATCAATGGCACGCATACCATTGACGGCACGCGACACAATACTATTATAGATATACTAGCTCAGGATAGGCGAACCAATGGCATGCGTGCCATTGACGGCATGCGACACAATATTTTGGGCACGTCGACGATCATAAAACTGTTTGAAGAAGCTGGCTCATGCTATTTTAACAATATTTTCACCTACCTATGCCTGCGATTTATTTTCAGAGATGAATAACATTAAAAACTCGGTTATAAACCGTTGAACAGATGAATCCAGTTCAGCATGCATTTTGCTAAAAGTTGCTAAAAGTAACATTGTACAAGCCTGACATAAATTATTTGTCATCTAACTTGCAGCAATAGAAGTCACACTAATTTTACAGTAATATAATTTATGCGTGTAATGAAAACAATCCAAAATGTACCTCTTTTGTTTACTTTATTTCATAGAGAGTTTTGATAGTATTTATTATTATTTTCTAAATAATCAGAAAGTCAAAATTATTTGATGGCACGTCAATGACCCTATTAAACATTTTCTGGAAAAAATGGCTCGTTGATGCATAAAGGTTCGCCTACACTGTACTAGTAGACCCCGCAAATGTTTAGGGTTGTATGTATTTTTTAATGACACAAAATAAAAAAATATAAATAAAAAGTTTTGCTCAAAAAATAAAAAATAATGCCAGGGGTGGACAACCCTTATCACTTAGGGGTATGAAAAGTAATTCTGATTCAAGACCTACTGAGTATGCATACAAAATTTCATAAAAATCGGTTAAGCCGTTTCAAACGGCCGGCCCATCTGATAGTAATAGGCTGGATCGATTTTGACGGGACTTTTTTTGACAAGTAGCTGCTGTAATAAGAAGTAACTTATGCTACTCTTATTTTAGAAAATAAAGTTAAATTCCACGCGGTTTAAGTCGCGGGAACAGCTAGTTATACATATAAACCTTCTTCTTGAATCATTCTATCTAATAAAAAAAAAGAAACTGCATTAAAATCCGTTGCGTAGTTTTAAAGATTAACATACATAAGGACGGACAGACAGCGACAGCGACTTTGTTTTATACTAAGTAATGATGATAGATCAGATCAGACTCCACCGTCCGCGCATTTTTCTTAAAAAGGTGTATAAAGTTTTTGATTCACGTAATTATCTAAATATATATAACTCAAAGGTGACTGACTGACATAGTGATCTATCAACGCACAGCCCAAACCACTGGACGGATCGGGCTGAAATTTAGCATGCAGGTAGATGTTATGACGTAGGCATCCGCTAAGAAAGGATTTTGATTCATTCTACCCCCAAAGGGATAAAATAGGGGATGAAAGTTTGTATGAAACTTTGTCAATTTAAACCGATCGGGCTGAGACTTTGCATGCATAAAGCTACTATGACGTAGGCATCCCCTAAGAAAGGATTTTGATAAACTCGACCCCTAAGGGGACAAATTAACGCGAGCGTAACAGCGGGCAAAAGCTAGTATTATAATAATTATAGTTAAGGGTGAAGAAACACAATATCTTCTACATTGAAGGAAATCTATAAATTTATTATATATAGTTCTAACAATAAACCTACTTCAATCCAGACAAAATTCGTAGTTAACTCTCTAAGCACTCATCTCACTAACGAGAGTTCTACCAGTGGGACAATTCAATTTTATTATTCACTAGCTATACAATCGAGTTCGTGCGCGTGGAATTTAACTTTATTTTTCTAAGATAAAAGTAGCCTAAGTTACTCTTTATTACATCAGCTACCTGCCAAAAAAGTCCAGTCAAAATCGGTCCAGCCATTTCAGTAATTAGCTGGAACAAAAAGAAATTGGTGTATGTACCGTATTTATACTCATATGCATGTAGTAAAAAACGTTTATATCAATATTACAAACAGACACTTCAACTTTATTTATATATGTATACACTAGCTGTTTCTGCGAGTTCGTTCGCGTGTAATTTAACTTTATTTTTCTAAAATTAAAGTAGCCTAAGTCACTCCTTATTACATCAGCTACCTGCCAGAAAAGTCCCGTCAAAATCGGTCCAACTATTGCAAAGATTAGCCGGAACAAACAAACACACAGAAAGACAGACAAAAGTTGTAAAAAATGTTATTTTGATATATGTACCGTATATATATATATTCATATGAATGTAGTAAAAAACTGTTATTTCAATATTACAAACAGACACTCCAATTTTATTTATATGTATAGATTAGAATTTGCGGTTTAGCGTCTAACTGTTTTGTCTGCCATTTGTGAAATCCTGTAACAGTTTCCAAGATGAAGGGTACAGTAGTAATCTCTAAGTGGTTAACTTAACAAGATGGTTTGCGAGTTATTATTGAGTTAAGTTTAGCAGTTAAATATCGGAAACTGATATTGCAGGAAGATATTTAGTAACATGAGCCGTCCCATTGTACTTAGATGAGATGTACATCTCCAGAACTGTATGTTATATGTATATTGATAATGATATACATATAACAACTTTGAATTTTTATTTATATTACGTGGAATTTAATGTTATATGTATATTAAAAAAATATAATGAATAGTCTATTACATAGAAATAGAAAATCATTTATTCAAATAAACTTAATTTAAGCACTTTTGAATAGTCAACAATTTAACAAAAAAGTTAATAAGATATTTTTTTTAAATAAAAGTAGCCTACTTTTATTTTAGAAAAATAGCTAGCTGTTCCCGCGACTTCGTCCGCGTGGATTATACAGCTAGTATATAAATAATGATAAAGTCCAAAAGGTTGTCAATTTTTAATGATAATGAACTAGGGTACCGGAACGTTTTGTCAGTATAATGGAGCCTGGGGCGCTGCTAGGGTATCCACTTTTCCCAGAATGCCAGGAGTTCCCTCGAAATCGGTCCTGAAAATTTCCCAAATCGAATAGAAAACAAAAGGTCTCCTGGAATTTCTCAGATAGACAAAATACATTGAATATTTTTCAATATAATTTTCCAAAAAATCGTGCAATACTATAGATGGACTGTGTGAAAGATGATATGGTAAGAAAGGAAGTAAATAACGAGATGACTGCAATCAGAGATGAATATAAGAGAAAAACATATTACGGCGACCACAAATAAATGGGATAAGGAAGAAGTAGATGATGACAAAATCGTGTACAGTTTTTTTTTTATTTCTGGTATTAAACTGCTTTTAATGCAAGATTAAAATCTGTCACTTTGTAAATATATGTTCTGGTGTATATGTAATAAAAAAAAGAAAATATCTTTATTCATGTAGATCTATTACAGACTCTTATGATATGTCAAATCTACCGTCAGTTCGGAGTGCCTTCGAGCTAAGAACAACAGAACTCTAGTGTTGACACGGGTCAAATAGAAAACTAGAGAAAAATAATCTAATGAAATTCCGGAAAAGAACACCTAATTCTGTAAAAATAGAGAACAAGTTATAAAGATCTATATTTTTATATTTTCTCCCTAAATTATATAGCCAAAAGGTAACCCTACTCCCAAATAGGGTGGACACATCTGGCGTGACGAGTCGCGGACCGTTCCCGTGCGATGGGTGCCCGGGGCTCCGCAGATTGTCGGACATGGCTTCTCATATCAATAATTCATACAGTTCCCACTCAATTTTGTATTTAATAGTTTTTCGACCCTTCCATGCTCACGTCCAACTTACGGAATCTTTTGAATATGAAAATTGAGAGCGTCAAACGGCGGTCTGAAAGTCGTGAGTTCGAATTTATCAAATTCAAATTCAATTCAAATTCAAAAATCATTTATTCATGTCCATTTTTTTGAACGTCAAGTTTTTCCATTATATTCTATATAGATCCAATTGAGAAAATGACAAAATTCATTACTTTTTATTTTTTAAAAATACAAAGGTATTTATATAGATGTCTAACATTAAATGAAAATCCCGAACATGAAAACTAATTTGCACGCTCGTCATTCAAGTAATCGTTTAGTGATTCTTATTAAATGATTTAACAGATGTTTTGAAGAATAATATATTTGTTCTTGTTATTTTTATTATATAAAAGATGTTTTATGGCAAGTTTGTTTTTAAATCTGGAGGCATTTAATAACTTTCTAGAGAGAGTAATCAGTTATTCAATTCAATCAATTCAATTCAAAATATCTTTATTCGTGTAGGTCTATTACAGACTCTTATGATATAATCATAAATATATCAAATCTACCATCAGTTCCGAATGACGTCGAGATGAGAAGAACTGATAAAAAACTCAGCTCGTATTCTTTTTAAATAAATGTTGTACATGTTTACAATAATACAGATTCATTTTTAACTTCAAAATCTGCGTTCAAAAGCGTAGTATTAAAGATTTAAGCATACATAGGGACGGACAGACAGCGACAGCGACTTTGTTTTATGCTATATAATGATAGAATAAAAGTTTCTATTTATAAGGGAAATATTTCACTCGGATCTTTTGAACTTCCTTCCTTTCACTTGAAGGTTTTGTTTCTTATTGGTATTCAGCTTATTGCTTTCAATATTTACGTATCAAATATAACAGATACTTGCTCCAGTGCATTTTTATTACGTTTCGCTTATGATACACATTTTCTCTTTGTATTACTCTCAATTTCTCCCATGTTATCATTACATGGTATAAAACAAAGTCGCTGTCGCTGTCGCTTTCTGTCCGTCTCTGTGTATGCTTAAATCTGTAAAACTACGCAACGGATTTTGAAGCGGTTTATTTTAGTAGATAGAGTGATTCAATAGGAAGGTTTATATGTATAATACAAGTACACTCGTGTGAAGTCGGGGCGACTAGCTAGTCATTACATAGCATAAAACAAAGTCGCTGTCTGTCCGTCCCTATGTATGCTTAAATCTTTAAAACTACGCAACAGATTTTGAAGCGGTTTTTTAATAGATAGAGTGATTCAAGAGGAAGGTTTATATGTATAATACATGTACACCCGGGCGAAGTCCAGGCGAGTAGCTAGTTTAATATAACGTGAACGAGAAACTTGAGAGATATGGTAACCGGCTATTTTATGTATATACTAGCTATGCCCGCGGTTTCTTGCGTGAAATTTATAGCCTATATGTTATTCTGATGTATAAGCAACAATCAACATCAACGTCTATGTGACAGACTCGACCCATTGGCTTTGCGCGAGATATTGCATCTCTGTGCATTTTCTACCGCATATATCACGGAGTGTTCTGAGGAATTGTTCGGATTAATACCAGCTGCTGAGTTTCACCACCGTACCACCCGCCAGAAACTGAAATACCATCCTGTTCATCTGGATGAATGGCAGTCTTCCACAGTGCGGTTTTATAGAAACTTCTCACCACGCACAACCACATTGTGGAATCACCTTCCAGCAATGGTATTTCCGAACCGATACGATATTGAAACCTTCAAGAAAAGAGCTTATTCCTTTTTAAAAGGCCGACAACGTACTTGCAATTCCCCTGGTGTTGCGGGTGCTCATGGGCGGCGGTAATCACTTACCATCAGGTGAACCGCATGCTCGTTTGTCCCCTGTGTTATAAAAAAAAAAGCAATATTACTGTAAAGTTTGATCAAAGCCATTGAGTAGTTTTTGCGTAAAAGAGGAACAAACATCCATACTGACAAACTTTCCCGTTTATTATATTATCAAGCTGACCCCGGAAATGTTTTGACATATAAATTAAAATCGCTATTAAAAATAACAGTTGATGGTAGAAGCGTGAAAATTTAGGGTTGTATGTATTTTTAATGCCACATTATAAAGAAATAATATTAGTCCATAAAATTAAATAAAAATATTAGGGTTGGACAACCTTTATCACTTAGGGGTAAGAAAAATACATAGAAACCAATTATCAGACGTACTGAACCTGTATATAAAAATTCATAAAAATCGGTCAAACCGTTTCACAAGAGTATGGTAACTAACATTGTGACACAAAAATTTATATATGACTTATATGTTTTCCATTTTGCTGACGGCCTCGGTGTTCTAGCGGTTTAGCACATCGCCTTACTTCCGACGGTCGCGGGTTCGATTCCTCGCACGGCACAAATATTTTGTATTCATGAGTATGATTGTTTGTATCGGTCTGGGTGTTTTCTATGTATAGAAATAGAAATAATCTTTATTCAAATAAACTTAATATAAGCACTTTTGAATAGTCAAGTTTTTTTATTCTACCGCTTATTCGGAATGCAGATTCATCACAAGAAGAATAAGAAAGAAACTTGATTGTTGCTCTTTTAAATAAATATTTATTTACTTATATTTAATTAATAACAAGGATTAGGCATGCGACAATCAACATAGAAACCGCTACACACTTAATCTCTGTTCAATCAGATAACATTGTCAGCGCTATGAATTTTAAGTTAGATATTTTGTACAAAAACATTATTATCATTTATAAATTCTTCAATTTTATAATAAGCTTTTTTACAGAGAATATATTTTGACACAATTGATGATTTTTTCTGGAAAATTGACTACAGACAAATATATATCTATATGTATGTCTCAGTTATCTAGTACCCATAACACAAGATCTAGCTAGCATAACTTGGATCTAGATGGCGCTGTGTGAATTTTTTTATTTTTTTATATTATAATTATACAATCTGCCTACACTTCTTTCTATGTAATAATCTTTTTACAATATTTCTCGTTCGTTGGTATTATATATACTTAAAATGTTAAGAAATGATGTTTATTCAGTAGATCAGTAGATAGAGAAAAAATTAAAACGCACATTAAACAAATAAAAAAAACAAACAGTGCAACAATTACAAAAAAAAAGTACACAAATTACGTGTGTGCGCATGTGTATGTTTGTCGAAGAATCTACCGAATTGATCCGTGCTCAGCATAATGCTGCAGCGGCTGGAGCGCTGCAACGCTGTTTCCAGCACAAGACCTGGGCTGGTGTATTGCTGTGTTGTACACGATTTATGATATGATATACTAAATACTTATATGTTATATATATGTATTTATAGATTGAAAGTCTGGAGCCAATTATACTCGATGTGTGGGTGGAGATTTTGGGAGCTCCCCTTTATTTCCCTGCCAAAAGACCTGACGGCGACTCACCAGTACTATGGTAAGGTTTTTTTATGTTTTTTCAAATTCAAATTCAAATTCAAAATATCTTTATTCATATAGGTCTATTACAGACTCTTATGATATGTCAAATCTACCGTCAGTTCGGAATGATATCGATATGAGAAGAACTGACAAGAAACTCGGCTCGTATTTTTTTCAAATAACAGTGAAACATGTTTATAATAATACACAATCATTAAAATTCAAATTTGGGAGAATAGAGTGACCACCAGCATATGCTATCGCAAAGAACAAAAAATTTAATCACTTCACAACCTGAACAGACCAGTCCCCACAAGCAGCACCCGTTCACGAGTATGACGTATAGCCAGCCATCATTGTACTCAACCATATTTGAGGGAGCACATCGACCCGGCCCACCACGCCGCCACAAGTTTGAACTTTATAGCGAGCATGACTGTTTCTGGTTACTCCACTACGTCAATTATATTATTTACAGCATAGGCTGTACCGATCACAGTTTTCACCCATTACAATATTAAATTTACAATATGTCATTACAAAATTTATAATAAGTTTCTTAAATGTTGTATGTAATGTTATTTGAATGGCAAATAATCAAATACCTCGATTGATAGTAAATATTTACCGTACTAATATTTTAGACGGCCTCGTTAGTGTAGCAGTTTAGCACATCGCTTTACTACCAATGGTCGCAGTTTCGATTCATCGCACGGAATCATACTCATGAATACAAATATTTGTATTCATGAGTATGAATGTTTTGTATGTGTAATAAAATAAATGTATGTGTATCAGTTGTCTAGTACCCATAAGAAGGTCTGCTTAGCTTTGGACTAGATGACGCTGTGTGAATTATATTATATGTTATGATTATTTATTATAATACACGAGTGTACATGTATTATATATATATAAACCTTCCTCTTGAATCACTCTATCTATTAAAAGATACCGCTTCAAAATCCGTTGCGTAGTTTTAAAGATTTAAGCATACATAAGTACAGACAGCGACAGCGACTTTGTTTTATACTATGTAATAACTAGCTACTCGCCCCGACTTCACACGGGTGTACATGTATTATACGTATAAATCTTCCTCTTGAATTGCTCTATCTATTAAAAAAGACCGCTTCAAAATCGGTTGCGTAGTTTTAAAGATTTAAGCATACCTAGGTACAGACAGCGACAGCGACTTTGTTTTATACTATGTTATGATAATAATGTATACTTATGTAGTTATACGTGACATTTGTATTTTTTTTTGCACCAGTTTAAGTTTCTGATATTAATTATAAAATAAAAATAGAATTAGACTGTAGTCTGTGGAAAGTGTGTGTTGAGTTAGTAAAATAAAAACTTGTTGAAAAGTAAAAAAAAATTAATTTGAGTTTTGAAATTGTATGGTTTTGAGAAATATATCTTCGACGACCTCGGTGGTCTAGCGGTCTAGCACACCGCTTTACGTCCGATGATCGCGGGTTCCATTCCTCGCACGGCACAAACATTATTCATGAGTATGATTGTTTGTATCGGTCTGGGTGCTTTCTATGTATAATATGTATTTACAAAAAAAAATCTATGTATTTGTATCAGTTGTCTAACACTCATAAAACAAGCTTTAGTTAGCTTAACTTGGGTGTAGATGGCGCTGTGTGAATTGTCCTGAGATTATTATTATTATTAATTATTCATCTTTAAAGTAATTATTTATTAGATGAATGTTTTTTTTTTTAAGTTAGAGTATTGTGTTAGATCTAATTTTTTTTTTATTTCAATTAGATCGTCTTGGAAGAAAATCTGTTTTAACAACGGATTTATTCAATGTGCCAAACCATAAATTGCTCCGTGTTACCATCTCGACTTGTAATTTAGATAAACTTGCCATAATATTTAATGGTGTCTGTTTTATCAGACTAACATAATCAATTTAAAGCATCTACTGCGGACAGACTTTGGTTCTTAATCGGTGGAGTAGATCTATGTGGAGATGAGAGCTGGCTTAAGTTTGTACCATCAATTCAAATATAAGTTAAAAAATAATTTATTCATGTAGGACATTTTAGCCGCTTATGTACGTAAAATTTTTTATTATATTTTTCTTTTTTCCCTACCGTTGTAATTTGTTGATTTACTTACTGGACTTACATTATTTTGTTTAATTGTCCGATACCCATATTGCGACGCGGATTTCGCCTCTAAATTTAAATTCAAATTCAAAAATCATTTATTCATGTAGGACATTTTAGCCGCTTATGAACATCAAATTTTTCACATTATATTTTTTTTCTTTTTTCCCTAACGTCCAGTTCTGTATATGGATCCAATTGAGAAGAACTGGCAAGAAACTTAACTAATTGAATTATATATTTTTTAAGAATCATATAATCAAGAATATCTTTGTTGAGTTTCGAAATGATTAGAGAGCAGACTCTTTTTCAGCCTCTAAGAGGCAGACGCTTAAATAGGCAACAAAATACAGGAATTTAGTTTTTTACCAGGGACAAATTATCAAAAGACAAATTATCTAGCGTAGATCGATTTAGTACTAAAAAAAAACGGAGCACGATTCGAATACGGGACAGTCACTCCCACCGGGACATTTTATACTAAGCCTGAAATACGGGACGTCCCAGGAAATACGGGACGTCTGGCAATGATGCACTGCTTATGCTATCAATGAATGCTAGCAGAGCACCAAGTCAATTGACCCGTTGTGACATCATCACCAATAATCTAAATATATATAACTTAAAGGTGACTGACTGACATAGTGATCTATCAACGCACAGCCCAAACCACTGGACGGATCGGGCTGAAATTTGACATCCAGGTAGATTTTATGACGTAGGCATTCACTAAGAAAGGATTTTGATTAATTCTACCCACAAAGAGATAAAATAGGGGATGAAAGTTTGTATTAATCTTTTTAGATTTTCGACTGATTGAACTGAAATTAAAGATTGGAGCTACTATGACGAAGACGTTTGCTTAAATATGATTTTAATAAATTCATCCCCCATGGGGATAAAATAAGGGATGATGCAGGATGTAAATGTATTAGTTTGAACCTATCAGTACCTAATGGAACGAATAAATTAAGACGAATAAAATAATTTTTAGTTTTTTAGGCTACTTTTATTTTAGAAAAATAAAGTTTAATTCCACGCGGACGAAGTCGCGGGGACAGCTAGTTTATCATAACTTCAAAATAATCATTATTAAAACCCTTTCTACTTCCTTCGACGGTTAGAATATACTTTATCTCAAATGCGTATATTTCAATAAAAAAACGGTTATTTCAATATTACAGACACTCCAATTTTATTTATATGTTTAGATAACATATTAGATTAAAAAAATGGTATACATTTGGTTGGCATTTAGAAACACGACACCAATTACAATCGACTTGGAATAAAAATGAACAAAAACAAAAAAATATATTTATAGTTATTGCAAACGTTACCAGTAGGAGTTCTATAAAAACAGATGGTGCAATACAAGGTTGCTGTAATGTGATTTCGGCTCCGTTGTACCCAAATAAAACAGACATATTACAATAACTCAAGTAAATAATATAAATGACATAGTGGAGTAACTTGAAACAGTCATGCCCGCTATAAAGTTCAAACTTGTGGCGGCGCACTATGGAAAATATAGGTCAGTTTCGGATCAAAAATCTATAACTTCCTGAGTTTTTATCATATCGTAATGAAATTTGGTATATATATGCAGTAATGTATGTAGATTCAAATAATATATAATTTATAATGAGTTCTCATTGTATGTTTAAATTTAAATAGCGTAAAGCGACAAAACACGGGATAAGCACGAAAAAAGAGGTAACTTATATATTTAAAGTGAAATATAAAGTAACATCATCATCATCTGCTTCATCCTTATCCCATTTATTTGGGGTCGGCGTAATATGTTTTTCGCTTCCATTCATCCCTGTTCGCAGTCATCGCGTTATTTACTTCCTTTCTTACCATATCATCTTTCACACAGTCCATCCATCTCTTTTTTGGCCTTCCTCTGCCCTTATAACCATCCACATTCATTTGTAACATCTTTCTTAAAATATTATCCTCGTTCCTACGCATTACATGTCCAATATAAAGTAACAATTGTTATAAAAATTACAACTAAATATAAATAATACAGTTTAAGGAATACATTGTATAACTATAATTCACAATCTGTGCTAATTACAGCTGTAAATGCGCGGCTTCAATGTCTCACACGGTACAAACGGTACAAAAGTTTGTATCCATGAATATGACTGTATCGGTCTGAATTCTATGTATATTAAGTGTGTATTTACAATAAACATATCTAAATATTTATATTAGTTGTCTTGTAGCTATAATACAAGAGTTTGGTAACAAACACTGCGTCACGAGAATGTTATATATTTTCTCACGAGACTATGTACAACATGTGGTTTATATATACTTCGTTATACTTCACTTGAAGTTACACTGGACTTAATGGCTAGAATTATCTGTTATTGTCTCACGCAAAACGGGTGCAAATTTGATAAGACACTTTAGTTATTAAAATAATTAAAAAAAAAAAAATAGCCCATAATGTTCATGCGAACAGTCCCTGTGGTAAACCGCAAATGATACCGAATTTTCATACTCCGACTTTTATCAGTTTGTTCTTATATCTTCTAAAACCGCAAATATCCGCAGCTGATTTTTTTGTATATTACTAATGAATAGTTATACTGTGAACTAATATAAAAAGTAGCGGGTGGAGAGACATAACTTTCAATGAAAATTTTTTTTTGTGAAAAATTTGGTAATTTTCTGTTTTATGTACTTTCTCAAATATCTCAAAATGAAACGAAAATTTTAAAGCTGTTTTGTAAAGTACATAAAATTACATACCTACAACATTTGTTTGAAAAGAACGAACTGAGTTTCTTATCAGTTCTTCTCATCTCGAAATCATTCCGAACTGACGGTAAATTTGATATATCATAAGAGTCTGTAATAGACCTACATGAATAAAGATATTTTGAATTGAATTTGAACGTGACAGATATAGAGAGGGCTGTATAAACAAAGGGCGATGTAGCAATCCAAATATTTTACCTCTCTATGGTAGATTTGACATATCATAAGAGTCTGTAATAGACCTACATGAATAAATATATTTTGAATTGAATTTGAACGTGATAGATATAGAGACGGCTGTATAAACAAAGGGCGATGTAGCAATCCAAATATTTCACCTGTCTACGGTAGATCTGACATATCATAAGAGTCTGTAATAGACCTACATGAATAGAGATATTTTGAATTGAATTTGAACGTGACAGATATAGAGAGGGCTGTTTAAACAAAGGGCGATGTAGCAATCCAAATATTTTACCTGTATATCCCTCTAATACCTCCGCCCTTGATAAGGATTAGACCATAAGTACGTACTGTATAATTAATTGTACATCCACGTGACTGCCGCCGCACAAATTGATGCTAACTGGCTTATATTCTATACTAGTTGGGCCCGCTTTTTCGCGCGCGTGAAATTTATAGCCTATGTGTTATTCTAATTTATAAGCTACTTTAATTTCATTAAAATTCGTTCAGTAGTTTTTGCGTGAAAGAGTAACAAACATCTACCCATGCTCACAAACTTTCGCGTTTATAATATTAATAAGACTAGCTGTTCCCGCGACTTCGTCCGCGTGGGAAATAACTTTATTTTTCTAAAATAAAAGTGGCCTAAGTTACTAAGTTATTACACAGCTACCTGCCAATAAAAGTCTTGTCAAAATTATTCCAACCATTTCAGAGAACAAACAGACAGGCAGACAAAATTAAAAAAAAATATTAATTTGGTGTATGTACCGTATTTATATTCATATGAATAATGCATATGCATGTAGTAAAAAATGCACTGAGCGTCCGTCGTAATAGCGATCCCCGTTTGAATTGGACGGGGTATCGATGGTGTAAGTCAAAACGTCAAAGAGGTAAATCTTTACTTGCCATATATTTATTTGTGTTGAGACGGTTAATGATATAAATTTTTGTTGGTTTGTTTGTAACAGCATTGGAGTAGTCCGAAATAGGTTGCCCTAACCGTGGTCACGAGCTGACTGGATTGGATTAAAAATAACTATAAATATATATTTATGTATATTTGAGTCATATATATTTAATTTATTTATTACGTGCGTCACCTACACTGTTCTTATTTTTATTTCTCTATCCACCTAAAGGTAGTCTGGAAGAGTTTGCTTACCAATAAGACAGCCTGTTACATCAGTCAATGTATATTTTTTATTTTAATTGTTTTTTTTTTCGTTCTCTAATTGGTGCTATAAAGAATATAAAGAAAAAAAAACTAAACGCAAATCTTTGTTCTGTAGTTTATTAGTAGATACAGATATAGCGCTTTAATAAAACGTAACCAATCAGTGAGACAACTTTAAATAAAGTTACGACAGACAGACAATAATACTTTGCAATGCTAATCAGATCACGTTTTCCGTTGATATAATTTACAAGTTTCCAAATTGAAGGTCATAGATAATTTAACACTGTTTAACATCTAGAAAAGTTGGAAAAAGAAATGATAGGTTGACTTGGTTATGTTATATTTTTAGACTAAACCAGCTTTTGCCAGTGGCTTCGCTCGCGTTAATTTATCCCTTTTAGGAGTGGAATTTATCAAAATCCTTTCTATGGGGATACCTATGTCATAGTAGCTTTATGCATGCAAAATCTCAGCCCGATCGGTTTAAAACTGAGAAAGTTTCATACAAACTTTCATCCCCTATTTTATTCTCTTGGGGGTAGAATTAATCAAAATCCTTTCTTAGCGGATGCCTACATCATAACAGCTACCTGCATGCCAAATTTCATCCCGATTCGTCCAGTGGTTTGGGCTGTGCGTTGATAGAGCACTATGTCAGTCATCTTTGAGTTATATATATTTAAATTTTGGCGCCAACGTAATTTATTTTTTTTAAAATGGACTACAGGCAACGGAACGAAACCAAACAGTTATAATATTAAGACAATATTCAAAGTGGGATATTTAACACAGGAAGAAGTAAAGGAAATTATAACGTTGTCTGCAAATAAACTTATTCTTACTAGATATTGATTATTATTATCTAAATCTTTATTGGTAAGTACGATACTGAAATTATTCTTCTTTATTCGCAGGATGTCAGCATCAGACCCCACCCGTAAGGTTCGTGCTCGCAATGCCTCCAGATCACGGCTCTATGTACACGCTTATGTAATATGTGAACATGGTAATACAATTGTTTAATTAGTTTTTATCCGATTAATTAATGTATTTCGAAATAGTATCAATCAATTGAATTATATAGAATTAAAATAAAATGTTGACAATTAATGAAATATTAACATTTTTTTTTTTAATCTCAGGACAATTCACACAGCGCCATCTAGACCCAAGTTAAGCTAGCTAGAGCTTGTGTTATGGGTACTAGATAACTGATACATATACATAGATTTTTTTTGTAAATACATACATATTATACATAGAAAACACCCAGACCGTTACAAACAATCATACTCATGAATACAAATGTTTGTGCCGTGCGAGGAATCGAACCCGCGACCATCGGTCGTAAAGCGGTGTGCTTGACCGCAATTTTATTATATTATATTCCGTAAAATTTTATTATATTCCATAATGTTTTTAAAGTAAGAAGTTATGGTGAATGACTAATATTTAGAATTTATAATGACTTGATTGATTTATAATGAGGATTACAGAATTAATATTTGTACGCTGGAAACAGCAGATTATGATGAAACATATATTATATATACTTACCACCATCGTCGAGGAGATCTTTGGGGGAGGCCTATGTCCAGCAGTGGACGTCTTCCGGGCTGCGATGATGACGTTGATGATGACATACCATATTCTGTTCAAATAAATATATTATTATTATTATTAAATATTTTTAGACAAAGAATAGTTTTTTTTTTAAGTACAACCCATCATACAAAGATGGCATATTACGTTTTGATACTATATTTGTTACATTGTTTGCTTATGTGCTTACATTGCGTTTTGTTATATTAGAAACTTTAATCTAACAGAGCAACACACAAGTTTCTTGCTCATTCTTCTTGTGATGAGTCTGTATTCCGAATGAGCGGTAGAATAAAAAACTTGACTATTCAAAAGTGCCTATATTAAGTTCATATGGACTGTGTGAAAGATGATATGGTAAGAAAGGAAGTAAATAACGCGATGACTGCGAACAGGGATGAATGGAAGAGAAAAACAACAAAAAACGCCGACCACAAATAAATGGGATAAGGAAGAAGCAGATGATGATGCGATTCCTTATTGTCTCCAGAGGAAACTGCTGTAGGTAGTTTATTCTACACCGCACGTTAGATGTTAGACTTTACAAATTAAAGAATAGCTATAATAAATAATGTATTATATATATAAACCTTCCTCTTGAATCACTCTATCCTTTAAAAAAACATCTTCAAAATCTGTTGCGTATTTTTAAAGATTTAAGCATACATAGGGACGCACAGGAAGCGAGTTTGTTTTATATATGTAATGAAGCGTCAATATTGTTGTTTCAGAACAACATCAAGATCGTCTGCCATTTCGTATCTACATACGTTTTCTGGATGTGGTTTCAGCAACATGTCCATGTTCGCAGGCTTTGTGTAATATAAATTATCTTTATTCAAATCAATAGTATTCTCATTTTATTTTTTTTTGTCTTCATATTTATTCATATGTAAAAATGAAGTGTCTATTTATACTTTTTTCGAAGTTTAAAATTCAAATATCATTTATTCATGTAGGATATTTTAGCCGCTTATGAACGTCAAGTTTTTACATTATAATTTTTTTTCCCTACCCAGTCCGTCCAGTTCGGTATATACATTCAATTGAGTAGAACTGGCAAGAAACTCAATTGAATAACTTTTTTTTTAAAGCCAGTTTATTTACAATGCATAGGTATTTATATAGGTGTTTATGTCTAACATTAAATTAAAATCCCGTACATGAAAACTATTGCCATGCACGCTCGTCATTCAAGTAATCGTTTAGTGAGTAATAGGCCTAGATCAGTAAATATGATTTAACAGATGTTTTGAATTTATTTAAGGGTAATTCCAATATATCCTTTGGTATTTTATTATAAATTTTTATACCTATTCCTATAAAAGACCTATTGACTTTTAAACTAATTGAAAACTTTTAATAAAATTTAAACCTAGTGACTTCTAAACGATACTTGGGGACAAATATCGTTTAGAAAAAGTGAATAGGTCATTTAAATTAATAGCTTTGCACTAAACTTATATGAAAGTATATTTTATTTTTTATTTATTTAACTTTAATGCACAAAAACAATGTGTACATATGGCGGAATTAACACCTTGCGGCGTTATCTACCAGGCAACCATGAGTGGTGCAGAGAAAGATTGTTGGCGGTGCACTAATATAAATGAGAAATGTATATGCGATAAATATATCAAAACATTGATTAAAACAATAATCTTTTTCACGGGACTTTCTTAACTTAAGCTATTTCTATTATTACTTTCAAATTAATAGCTTCGCACTAAATTCATATGAAAGTATATATATTAAATATCTCAAAATATAAATTAAAAAATAATCTTTCACGGGACTTTCTTAACTTAAGTTGCTTTTATTGTAGATATTTTATTTATTTCCGTAAAAAAGAAAGTTAAATTCCCCGCTTAGGAAGTCGTGCAGCGTTACAGTTGAGTTTATAATAAAGATTCCGCAACGTATAATAAGAGAGAAACTTAGCTATTGCTGTTTAGAGTTTTTTTTTTTTATTCTTTATTGTACAAAAACACGTGTACAAAAGGCGAGCTTAATGCAAAATGGCATACTCTACCAGCTAACCTTTAGGTACAAAAGAAACGTTAGAAAACGTTACTTATTGTATATTTAGAAGTGCTTAAATTTAGTTTAGTTTATTTTTTTTTCTTTATTCTATTCTATTCTATAAACAAATGTTATAATAATAATAACTCTTTATTGTGCACAGACAAACAAAGAAATAAAGTATAATAAAAATGTTATACAAAAGGCGGTATTAAAGCAATTTCTTACAGACAACCGTTATAATAGAATGTTGTATGCTTAAGATTTTGTATGAATATAGTTACCAACAGTGTATATCATGCACCGTAATGGTTAGCGCCGGCGGTGGCACAATTTCATCAACAACTATTAAAAACAATGTACTTACACAATCGCACTGTAAATCTGTCCGGTCATGTTTTACAACTTTTATCCAACGTTAACATGTTAAATTGATGCATTCATTTCAATTTAGTTGTAATACATCTACGTAGAGAACAGAGTGGGTGGGCTGATGTCAATAATGTGATTTATTAGCGGGCTCTGAGCGAGATTTATTGCTGCCGACAGAGGCAACTGTTGTGATGCCAATTGAACATTTGCACATACGATCGACTAAAAGCGATTCAACTATTCAATTAACGAAATTGCCAATTTTTCATTTAGTTTTATTATATTGGTGTTCGGATAACAATTTAGTCCAAACAACTTAGTATGAGCTATCAAGAACTTTATTGCAGTACTAGCTTTTGCTCGCGGCTTCGCTCGCGTTATTTTGTCCCCTTAGGGGTAGAATTAATCAAAATCCTTTCTTAGCGGATCATAGCATTAGTATTTTGGTCATAACATCTACCTGCATGCCAAATTTTAGCTCGATCCGTCCAGTGGTTTGGGCTGTGCGTTGATAGATCACTATGTCAGTCACATTTGAGTTATATATATTTAGATATTGAGGAAAAAATGAAATTTAATTCAATTGTGATTTTTTTGTGTTATGAAGATATGGAAATAGTAAATCTTACTAATGTTATAAAAGAGCTAGTTTGTGAATTTGGATGGATTAATGGATGTTTGTTACTCTTTCACGCAAATACTACTAAATGGATTTTATTAAAACTTACAATAATATAGCGTATACATCAGAATAGCACATAAATTCACACGGATGAAATCGCAGGCCCAATTAGTGTATAATAGAAGCAATGATTATTTCTTTGCCTAACTATGAATGAATAAATGAATGATTGAAATAATTGAAATGCTAATAAAGATAATTATAATGATTATAAATATTGTCGATAAAGAAACAACAATATAAATAGTACTCTGATAGATGCAATTATAATTAATGTAATTGGCTTAATAAATTTTGCAGCGGATAGTTTACCTGGTGAAAGTGATATTGAAACCAAATCTACAAGTTTCTCTGAAGAAATGGACACTGGTATAGAATTATATTTAGCAGAGGACTATGGAGTGCAAGACGATCAATATTATAAGGTTAGTTATAGTATTTTACTACTATTAATATTAAAATAGAATTGCAATAAAATTGTAATTCATATAGAATATGAATATTGTAAAATATATCAACATAACAGCAACGAACAAAATTACAGCTAAAAGCTATAAAAAATAATTGAGTCACTAAAGAATGATATTTTCATAACAAAACGAGAATTGCTAACTTTGTCTAAATCGACATTAGTGTAAATCTAAATTGGGATATAGTATTTTGAGACATTGATATTATATTAACATTGAAAAGAAAGAAAGAAACATTTTATTCAGTGCAATGTAAAAAATACAATATAAACAACAAACGATAAAAAAGAGCAAATAATATGTACATTTAATTAAACTTAATTTAATTAATTGAAGACGATGCTGTTAAATTTGTACCTTCAAACAATTTTTATAAATCTCCAACTATAAGTGCTGCAGGTGCTTTGTATATTCACACTCTATTTGCGAATAATGTGAAACCTTAAGAATAAAATGCGTTTAAACTTATAGGTGGAGCCAGAAGTCTGCACAGTAGATCCAAATGCTTTCAATTCTTGGACGGTAACTTTGATGTCACCAGGACATGGTGAGCTTGCACCTAACTCCATGATACTGCTGCGCTGTCTGCCGCTAGATACCTTTGGGTTTGTGCTACGTCTTTGTTTAAAATTTCCTAATTATAGATATTAAATATTCATGTACATGAATGTCTTTTGATAAATTTATTCATTCTGTTCTTCTTAAAATTATTACATTAAGAAAATATATGAGAAAAATATTGGGGCATTTGATACGATATGATCAAATAATTAATAATGTTATCGAAGGAAAAATAGATGGAAAGAGAGGAAGGGCAAGACCAAGACACAGATATATCAAGCAAGTTAAAGAACAAGTTGGAATCGTGTCATATCAACAGCTAAAAAGACTGATAGAAGATCGTGGAAGGTGGTGGGAGCTCCACCGACACAGCGACACAGCTCTGGTTTCGCACGGGTGTACGTGTATTATATATATAAACTTCCCTCTTGAATCACTCGATCTGTCAAAAAAACCGCTTCAAAATCCGTTGTGCAGTTTTAAAGATTTAAGCATACATAGGAAGGACAGACAGCGACAGAGACTTTGTTTTATACTTGTTGTGGTGGGGCTCCTTTTTGTTTAGATGATATGTAAGATGATATGATTACTAATAAATAATATATATGTTTGCAGCAGAATAATTCTATTGTCCCTTTTTATAATATATTTACAATAATGTCAATCAGTATTTTGACAACAACTATTATAAAATCGTAATCGGTGAGGAGGCCGTATATACACCTAACAATACTATGTAATTATGAAAAATTTATAGCCATTGAAATTCTCCTTCATAGTTGTCTCGAAAAATCGTTCATTACATTCCTGCTCGGTTGTGTCTTTCTTTTTCCCTACTTTTATTTTTTCTCTTTTCGCAAGTCTCATTATAAATTTTGTTTTTAAATGTAAGACTTTACGGGAAATCACGTTTATTTTCCTTGAAGCCTCATAATGTTTTATGAGGTGGTTGTTTAGTCTTCTATATCAACATATTTACTCCTTTTTGAAAATAATTGCTCATAAATATAAAAGGAAATATTTCTCTTTTCATCGTTACATATGTTAAATGACTGCTAACACGTGGCAAAATGAATTCAGCATATATAACGGAAAGTAAGATAAATGTTATTATTTGACGGCCTTGGTGATCTAGCGGTTTATGTTACATCCGATGGTCACGACTTCGATTCCTCGCATGGCACAATCGTATGTATTCATGAGTTGATTGTTTGCATCGGTCTGGATGTTTTCTGTGTATAACATGTATGTATTTACGATAAAAATATGTATGTATTTGTGTCAGTTATCTAGTACCCATAACAGAAGCTTTAGCTAGCTTTATTTGTGTCTAGGTGTTGTGTGAATAGTCCTGAGATTATTATTACGTTTTTTTTCCATACATTTTGTATTCTCGATTTTTTTCGGCGTTGTAGTTTAGAGTTACGGGTCATACTGATCAAGTAATTGTAATATATTTAATATCAGATTATTGTCACAGTGATTTCTTAACTTATTCTCTTTCTTTAAAAGTCTGATTTTGTTATTTCAGTATTACAAACAGACACTCTAAATTTATTTATAAGTATAGATGTATAGATTAGCTATACTCGCAATTTCGTCCATATGAAATTTATATCCGATGTGTTATTCTGACGTATGAGCTATATTATTGTAAAGTTTCTCGGATTAAAAAAACATCTGTCAATCCATCCACCTAATCTCTCTTGCGGTTTTGAATCTGTTTGAGGCGAGACTTCGCTTCGCTTTGTGTGATCTACCAATTATACAACAGACTGTGTTCTGAGGAATTGTTCGACATGATGCCTACGGCCACCTTTTACCATCGTACCGCTCGCCATCGACAGGGAATTCATTCCCACACGCTGGAACCTAAGTGGTCTCGAACAGTGCGGTTTCAGAGGAGCTTCCTACCTCGTACATTTAGGTTGTGGAATGAACTTCCTGCTGAGGTTTTCTCATGAGACTACAGCATGAGATTTTTCAAGAAGGGTATATTAAGGTTTCTTAAGGGTCGGCAACGCGTACGTGACACTCCTGGTGTTTTAGGCATCCATAGGCTAGGGTAACCATTTACCATCAGATGGGCCGTATGCCTGTTTGCCACCATAGCAGTATAAAAAAAAACTTTCGCGTTTATATTCTTAATAAGATTTAAAAAATACAATTTCTTGACTTAAGAGGAACAACAAAACGGTAAGTAAAATTCAGTGCATTACCCACGAATTTTTAAGATGTAGTTACCTTCTTTATTCGAGTCTCGTATACTGCTCAGCCATTCGGATGATATGATGAAATAAAAAACGTACCGAACATATCTTATACTAGCTTTTACCCGCGGCTTCGCTCGGAAAACTTCACTATTCGGCTACTAGATGGCGCTGATTTGTAATTGATGTATAATTTAATTACTGGCTACTAGATGGCGCTGAAGCAGCAAAAGGTTGATATTATATTTTTCTGTTTTTTTTTTTATTTGCAGTGATGGCTGGCTCATCCGTCATACTCGTGAACGGATGCTGCTTGTAGGGACTGGTCTGCTCTTATCACTACGACTGATTTAATCTTATTGTACATTTATATTTGACCCAAATAAATTAGTGTTGGTTGGTAGTTTGTATTGACACGTTTCGACTTGTAATTGTAAACTTACAAGGATTATTTAATAGAGCAACACACAAGTTTCTTGCTCGTTCTTCTTGTGATGAGGTAGATTTCCGAATGAGCGGTAGATTAAAAAAAAATGTTATGACTATTCAAAAGTGCTTGAATTAAATTTATTTGAATAAAGGATTTTCTATTCTATTCTATTAAAAATATATGTTTTTTTTTTATAAAAAGTATCCTATGTTCATTCTAATAACTCCAAGGAGATGTGTACAAAATTTCATGGTGATCAGTTCAGTAGTTTTTACGTGAAAGTGTAACAAACATCTCTACTTTCATATTTATAATATTAGTAAGGAAGTGAGGGTGAACATTGAGAACGTACGTTCCTTTTTAGGACCGTCCTATAAAATTCAACATTTCTGTGTACATGTATGAGTAAATGACAATGACGGCTCCAATGGACCTGCAAAATTATCTGCGGGGTGAGTGGAGCGGTTATGGGCCAAGATTTTGAGTGTCCAGCCCAGGGGCGGATCTACCTAAGGGCTTTTTGGGCTGCAGCCCAGGGCCCCGAATTTACAAAGGCCCCCAATCCCCACTGAAACGATATTTAGAATATAAAAAAAATATCTATAACGTTAAAAAACCTATCATAAGGTTGGCAATCCTGAGATCAATCAACACATGCAGGTGCTATCGAAAGGAACGGGAAATTTCTGGTCGCTTGTTTTTGGTCGGTGGTTTTTTTAGTTGCGTAATGTAGGTAGGGCCCTAAGTAGATTTAGTCCAGGGCCCCACAAATTCACGATCCGCCCCTGGTCCAGCCTGTACGAGAGCGTTTAGATAAGGGGCGGAAAGGTTTTGTGTGGAATTTAACAAGTAAATAGCCTCAGCAACTGCATGATTGTCAGATAAACTGTGGACAAATTACGATTGGGTTTTCCCAGACGATTTTTTCAATAGTTTTACGGGACGAAGAATGTTTGCATTGGTAATTCTGTTATAACCATGTAACATAGTGATTTGTTATTTAGATAGATAGATAGATTTTCTTTATTCACAATTACAGACACACAATATACAAACTACCATTTCAGATAAAGTTTCAAAATATCAGGATCTTGCAATAGAGGTAATAACATAATGGAGAGCTGAAACTGTACATACTGTACCTATTGTACTTTCTACTACGGGTATTGTACCCAAAACATTTCAAAATAGTCTGCAAACATTAAATATTCACCCTTCCAAAACATATCTCCTACAAAAATTCACAATATTAAATACCTGTCGCATAACTCGAAAATTCTTGACCTCCTCAACAATATCCTCACCCAGCACAACCTCTCCCACACTTGGCAAAGGCCCGTGTAGGTGAGTATAACCTTCTTTTAAATGTATAAAAGAAGAGAAAAAAAGAAAAATAGTAATAGAAAATACTTTGTTCAAATTTAGCGCTCATAAATAGTCATAACAATTTCTTTAATCTACCGCTCAGTAGGAAAGCTGTTTCCTCACAAGAATAATGAGCAAGAAACTTGTGTGTTGCTCTTTTAAATAATCCTTCTAACGTTATATTTTTCAAGTCGATACGTGTTTTTTTATGCTACTATGGTGGCATACAAGCATACGGCCCATCTGATGGTAAATGGTTACCGTAGCCTATGGACGCCTGAAACACCAGGGGTGTCACGTGCGCGCTGCCGACCCTTAAGAGACCTTAATATACCCTTCTTGAAAAACTCCATGCTGTAGTCTCGTGAGAAAACCTCGGCAGGTAGTTCATTCCACAATGTAAGTGTACGCGGGAGGAAGCTCCTCTGAAACCGCACTGTCCGAGACCACTTAGGTTCCAGCGTGTGGGGATGAATTCCCTGTCGATGGCGAGCGGTGCGGTGGTAAAAGGTGGCCGTCGGTATCATGTCGAACAATTCCTCAGAACACAGTCCGTTGTATAATCGGTAGAACGTGTAAATACAAACAAACAACTAGCACTCATTTATTTGCAAGGAAAAACAAACATTCGGTCAGGTTGTATGTTTGTTTGTCATTCCAATTACATAAAATAAAAATGTACAAAGTTAACAACGTTTATTGCGGCTTTCATCTGTTTACGCATTTTAAAAGACCCCACAGATTAGCAGTCATAAAAAACATGGGTAATCTATACATATAAATAAAATTGGAGTGTCTGTTTGTAATAACCGTTTTTTACTACATGTATACGAATAAATAAATACGGTACATATACCAAAATAACATTTTTTACAATTTTTGTCTGTCACTCTGTCTGTTCCGGGTAATCTCTGAAATGGCTGGACCGATTTTGACGGAACCTTTATTGGCAGGTGATGTAATAAGGAGTAACTTAGGCTACTTTATTTTAAAAAAAAGTATTGTGATTAACTTTTATTTTTGAAAAAATATATTTTTTTAGAAATATTAAATTCCACGCGGACGTAGTCGCGGGTAATGCTGATAATTCATAAACGAGACGATGTAATGGTCCATGCAGTAGGCATTGGTGGCATACGTAATCGCTCTCACGCTAACCAAGTACAGCATCCCATTGTATGCGGCAATTAATTAAAATTTCATCCCTAATGTATCCGCTTTTGGGTCAGCGTGAGAATTTCGTGGTATGTAAATATTGTTTTGTAACAAATAAATGTTCGCTATTCAGTTCTTACCTTAGTATAATATTTTAACATAATTTTTTTTTATTACATTTTTAATTAGCTGTGAAATTTATAGCCCTTATATTATAGTGATGTATTAGCTATATCACTGTAAAGTTTCATCGAAATCCATTCAGCAGTTTTTGCGTGAAAGAGTAACAAACATCCATCAATATTCACAATCATAAGCGTTTATAATATTACTAGCTGTTCCCGCGACTTCGTCCGCGTGGAATTTACATTTATTTTTCTAAAATAAAAGTAGCCTAAAGAACTAAAAATTATTTTGTTCGTCTTAATTTATTTGTTCCATTAGGTACTGATAGGTTCAAACTAATACATTTACATCCTGCACCATCCCTTATTTTATCCCCATGGGAATTTATCAAAATCCTATTTAAGCGAATATCTTCATCCTAGTCTAAGTCTAATCTTTAATTTCAGTTTAATCAGTCGAAAATCTAAGAAGATTTATACAAACTTTCATCCCCTATTTTATCCCCTTTGGGGTGGAATTTATCAAAATCCTTTCTTGGGGAATGCCTACGTCATAGTAGCTTTATGCATGCAAAGTCTCAGCCCGATCGGTTTAAAATTGACAAACTTTCATACAAACTTTCATCCCCTATTTTGTCCCCTTGGGGGTAGAATTAATTAAAATTCTTTCTTAGTGGATGCCTACGTGATACGTCATAACATCTACCTGCACACCAAATTTCAGCCCGATCCGTCCAGTGGTTTGGGCTGTGCGTTGATAGATCACTACGTCAGTCACCTTTGAGTTATATATATATATTGATAGATAGTTTTAGAATATAAAGTAATTATTCAATTTAAGCACTTTAGAATATATATGTATATATAATCTGCCGCTTATTTGTAAAGCTGTCTTATCACAAGAATAACGAGCAAGAAACGTGCGTTATGCTCTTTTAATTAATTGCTTTTAATACTGCAATTCGGATTAATTATAAGTTCACTATAATATTTCTTTCCTTCGATAAGTTCGTTTTTGTAAGTTCGTCCAATATCTTTAGTTCCTGATACGACGACACGACTCCTATTTCTTCCTTGATCTGCTTAATATAGCTGTGTCTTGATCTTCCCTTTCCTCTGTTTCCTTCTATAATTTTATTTGTAAGTTCTTCCAATCTCTTTAGTTCTTGATACGACAACACTACTCCTATTTCTTCCTTGATCTGCTTAATATAGCTGTGTCTTGATCTTCCCTTTCCTCTCTTTCCTTCTATAATTTTATTTGTAAGTTCGTCCAATCTCTTTAGTTCTTGATACGACAACACGACTCCTATTTCTTCCTTGATCTGCTTAATATAGCTGTGTCTTGATCTTCCCTTTCCTCTCTTTCCTTCTATAATTTTATTTGTAAGTTCTTCCAATCTCTTTAGTTCTTGATACGACAACACGACTCCTATTTTTTTTTGATCTGCTTAATATAGCTATGTCTTGCTCTTCCCCGTCCTCTCTTTCCTTCTATAATTTTATTCGTAAGTTCGTCCAATCTCTTTAGTTCTTGATACGACGATACGACTCCTATTTTTTTTGAACTGCTTAATATAGCTGTGTCTTGATCTTCCCTTTCCTCTCTTTCCTTCTATAATTTTATTTGTAAGTTCTTCCAATCTCTTTAGTTCTTGATACGACAACACGACTCCTATTTCTTCCTTGATCTGCTTAATATAGCTGTGTCTTGGTCTTCTCCTTCCTTTCTTTCCTTAGATAATTTTATTCGTAAGTTCATCGTGTCACACCAAGTGTCCAAATATATACATGTGTGATATTTTGCAGTGACAGTTGGTACCGACCTGATCCAGCTCCGCAGCTGGTATACTTGAAGCAGACAGTCCGAGAGGGCCAGCTGCGTCTTTCTTGCCGAGAAGTAATCGCCAAGCTGAGTGCTCTCGACTTGCCGTTTGGTGATGTTTTAAGGTATTGCTATTGCTAATGTGGATTATAGGCCGGCGCTGCGCCGGCTCGAGTGCCGTTTACACTTGCCGGCGACCATATCGCCAGCAAATCAGTTGGGGGGTGTGGATCTACTCTTATAGATAATTTAGATACTAGTTGTTGCCAGCGTCGACGTACGCTTATTTTAAGGTAATTGAATGTTTAATATGTGATAGGGTTTTTATTTTATTTATTTATTAATCTATACATCTATGCATATAAATGAAATTGGAGTGTCTGTTTGTAATATTGAAATAACAGTTTTTTACTACATGCATATAAATACGGTACATACACCAAAATATTTTTTTTTACATTTTTTGTCTCATCTGTCTGTTTGTTCCGGCTAATCTCTGAAGTGGCTGGACCGATGTTGACGGGACTTTTTTTAGCAGGTAGCTGATGTAATAAGGAGTTAACTTAGGCTACTTTTATTTTAGAAAAATAAAGTTAAATTCCACGCGGACGAAGTCGCGGGAACAGCTAGTATATAAATAAAAATAAAGTCCAAAAGGTTGTCAATTTTTAATGATAATGAACTACCCTAGTTCAGTACCGGAACGTTTTGTCAGTATAATGGAGCCTGGGGCGCTGCTAGGGTGTAACTTAGGCTACTTTTATTTTATAAAAAATCGAATTATTTTAGAAAGTGTAAAATAAAACTACAACACTATATATTATATGTTTAACCTATTCTAATATTGTTGCAGGATTAGAAAACGTTTCCGAATACAGAATGTAGGTAATGGACCTCTAAATGTCACAGCTGAGACGGAAGCACCCTGGCGCATTGTACAGGAGGACAGACAAGAACATGGTCTACCATGTGGCACTGGCTGTGGATGCTATCAACGGGCAACGAGAAAACGACTTGATCTCCTGCCTCTTCATCTTGAACCTAGAAGCTCTTTAGAGGTCAGATTTATTTGCTCATAGCTCGTAGGTGTGTAGGTGTAATTAGGATAAAGTATAGATATATTCGTTTAGAATGTATTGAGTTTTCGAGGTTTTGGACTCTTTTTAATATTATAAATGCGAAAGTTTGTAAGTATGGATGTTTGTTACTCTTTCCCGCAAAAACTACTGAACGGATTTTGCAACATAAAATTAAATGACGAATCTCTCGAATTTATAGAATCTACTGTCTTTCTAGGAATCACACTAGATAATAAAACACAGTGGGGTGCACAAATTCAAAGTCTTGCAGCGAAACTGAGTTCAGCAGCTTTTGCCGTGCGTAAGGTTAGACAGTACACTGATACTGATACTGTTAGATTGGTCTATTTTAGTTATTTTCATAGTTTACTCTCTTATGGAATATTACTATGGGGAAAAGCGGCAGATATTAAAAATATATTCATATTACAAAAACGTGCCATTCGAGCGATCTACTGTATGAAGAGTCGTGACTCATTAAGAGAGAAATTCAAAGAGGCAAATATTCTCACCGTTGCTTCTCAATTTATATATTCAAATATCCTATATGTTCATAAAAATCTTGACTTATTTCCAAAAAACAGCAATATTCATAATATTAATACCAGATTTAAAGACAAACTTGCTGTCCCCAAGTATCGTTTAGAAAAAGTTAATAGGTCTTTTATGGGAATAGGTATAAAAATTTACAATAAGATACCAAAGGATATATTGGAATTACCCTTAAATAAATTCAAAACATCTGTTCAATCATATTTACTGAGCAAAGTCTATTACTCACTAAACAATTACTTGAATGACGAGCGTGCATGGCAATAGTTGTTCATGCACGGGATTTTCATTTAATGTTAGACATAAACACCTATGTAAATATACATTGTAAATAAACTGGCTTTTAAAAAAAAGTAATTCAATTGAGTTTCTTGCCAATTCTTCTCAATTGGATCTATATACCGAACTGGATGGTAGGGAAAAAAATGTAAAAACTTGACGTTCATAAGCGGCTAAAATGTCCTACATGAATAAATGATTTTTGAATTTGAATTGAATTTGAATTTGAAACATTGAACCATTAATTGTACAATACATTCACACAGGAATTTGGCTCTGTTACATTACATATTAAGATTAATGTACTCATGGAGCATTTTCTGTGTCATTTATAAACTTCTATGGCATACATTATTCAGTATATCATTCTGAGTTCATGAATAAATCGGAAACAGTAGTAAACCCAGACTCAAAACGTCATTGTACAATATAATATATGAGTATGTAATTTATTTGTAAATCTGCACAATGAGTTAATATTAAGATACAACATCTTTGCCGTGATTTACTGGTCGACGTAACCTGACGTGGCATGTATAGAGCTACTATGACGTAGGCATCCCCTAAGAAAGAATTCCACACCTAAGGGGATAAAATAGGGGAAGAAAGTTTGTATAAATCTTCTTAGATTTTCGACTGATTGGACTGAAATTAAAGATTGGAGCTACTATGATGAGGACATTCGCTTAAATAGGATTTTGATAAATTCAACCCCCATGGGGATAAAATAAGGGATGATGCAGAATGTAAATGTATTAGTTCGAACCTATATTTGAACACACAGGAATTTGTCTCTGTTATATTACATATTAAGATTAATGTACTTATGGAGGATTTTCTGTGTCATTTATAAACTCCTATGGTGTCTACATTATTCAATATATTATTCTGAGTTCATGAATAAACCGGAAACAGTCGTGAACACCAATCTCAAAACGTCATTGTACAAAATAATAATAATAATAATAATAAATAAAGTAAATAAAAAAACCTACCTGATAGATATTGCAGTTCCTAATACCCATAATCTCCAGAAGACAATTGCTGAAAAAATAAACAAATATGCAGAGCTAAAGGAAGAAGTAACAAGAATTTGGAAACAGGAAAAAGTTTATGTAATACCCGTAGTCCTCTCATCTACAGGTATCATACCCAAACACCTACATCATAGCCTGAAACAGTTAGATATACAAAAAACACTTTACATCACCCTTCAAAAAGCTGCCATCTTAAATACTTGTCGTACAGTCCGAAAATTTCTCGAAATCGATGAAAATGATATAACACCAGTCACACCAGGCACACAATAAGTACACACACACTCACGCATACATACACGCGCAGACACACATACACACACTCTGCACTTACTCGGTTTCGGCCCGTAAGTGTGGAGAAAACCAGCAATAGCTGAGAAAAAATAAAGAATAATAATAATAATCTAATAACAATTCACACAGCGCCATCTAGACCCGAGTTAAGCTATCTGAAGCTTGTGTTACGGGTACTAGATAACTGATACAAGTACATAGATAATTTTTTTTTCGTAAATACATACATAGAATATACATAGAAAACACCCAGACCGATACAAACAATCATACTCATGAATACAAATGTTTGTGCCGTGCGAGGAATCGAACCCGCGACCATCGGACGTAAAGCGGTGTGCTAGACCGCTCGACCACCGAAGTCGTCATATATGAGTTTTGAACATTTGCCGCGAACCACTGGTCGACGTAACACGACGTCGACCAGATCGCGGCAAAGATGCACGTATTGTTTTATTATATTTGACGACCTCGGTGGTCTAGCGGTCTAGCACACCGCTTTAGGTCCGATGGTCGCGGGTTCGATTCCTCGCACGGCACAAACATTTGTATTCACAACAACACAACACCGAACATCTTTATTTACTCTTAAATTATTCGTGTCAAGACCCGGTTAACGATATAATAATTATAACTCTGGACAATTAAAACAGCGCCATCTAGTCCCTGTTTTAATTTAAATCAAGTTAAGCAAGCTAAAGCTTGTATTATGGGTACTAGACAACTGATACAAATACTTAGATTTTTGTTTTGTAAAAACATACATAGAAAACATCCACACCGATAGAAACAATCATACTCATGATTACAAATGTTTCCACCGTTCGAGGAATCGAACCCGCGACCATCGGAAGCAAAACGGTGTGTTAACCACTGTACCACCGAGGCTGTCATTAACGTACCACTGCAAGCTATACGTGTTTTTTTAGATTTAGCACTACCTACTAGAACCTTAGGCAAGATGCTAGGTATAAAATTTTACATTTAGTTTTGCCTCTCTGACACAGATCGTTGTTTGTGTTTCATTATTATGAAAACTTTCTGCTCTGAAAAAAGTCCAAGAATGTTTTCTTTCGTAACACAAGTTACCTCGGGCGAATGTTAATCTATACATATAAATAAAATTGGAGTGTCTGTTTGTAATATTGAAATAACCATTTTTTACTACATGCATATGAATATAAATACGGTACATACACCGAAAAAACATTTTTTACAATTTTTGTTTATCTGTCTGTCTGTTCCGGATAATCTCTGAAATGGCTGGACCGATTTTGATTGGACTTTGATTGGCAGGTAGCTGATATAATAACGAGTAACTTAGTCTACCTTTATTTAGAAAAATATAGTTAAATTTCACGCAGAAGAAGTCCCGTGTACATGTAGTTAAAAATAAAAATGTTTATGACAAAATAAGAACGCATGGTTAATTATTAAAGGGTGTATTGTTACACAAACCTTGTTGGTAAACAAAGCCGGCGCTGATTCAAGTGTGTTGTGTACCTTATATGGTGTACAAAAACAAATTCATTTCTGGTACCGAAAAACATTTATTCCGTTTATTAACTCTCATATTACATTTTAAATTTATCCCTAATTTCTTAAATAGAAAATTCTCGTATCGCGGTTATCAAACTCGTCCGAATCGGCTTTACCGAGTTTTATGAAATTATAGGATCGTATCAGGTAGGTCTGAGGATGGACTGTGTGAAAGATGATTTGGTGAGAATGGGGGTAAATAACGAGATGACTGCGAACAGAGATGAATGGAAGAGAAAAACATATTACGACGACCACAAATAAGTAGGATAAGGAAGAAGCAGATGATGATGATCGGGTAGGTCTGAGAATCAGCCAACATCTATTTTTCTTATCCTACAATGATAAGGGAATCGTAAATTATAAATCAGAGAGAATTTTTTCCCTAATTCGTACCCTAAATGTAAACCAACTTGGTTGCTCAATGTAGCGACTACGAGAATATGCTATTTATTTCTGTTAAAAGAAAATAATCTAGTTAGTGGTCGTAACCCGAACAGACTAGTCATATTCGTATATCCGTCATACTCGGGAACGAGAGTTGCTTGTGGGGACAAGCAACTCCCGTTCTCGAGTATGAGGGTTAAGCCAGCCATCATTGCTCACAAATATTTTTCTTATGAATGATAATGGACTGGTGCACCCGCCTGCGCAGTTTGCGCTGTCGAGGCATCGATGGAGGACGATAAGAAGAACATGAGGTCAGGTTAGTTTGCTTATCTTTATTAAATAATCAAGAATTAACCACGATGGTTTCCGGGGGGAACCGCGTGGAGGTCGACCAAAAATGGTACATTGCTAGCAGTGAGGATACTCGACCAACAATTCACTTCCCTCTTAAAGGCAATTTGTTCACTGTTCAAGTTGTAACACTAGTAGGCAATTTGCTCACTGAAGTGATATAGTTATAAATTTTAGGGTACAATAGGACTGACATGATTTAGAGTTTAGAAACTTCTTGCCACGCACAACCATATTATGGAATCACCTTCCAGCAATGCTATTTCCGAACCGATACGATATTGAAACCTTCAAGAAAAGAGTTAATTCATTTATAAAAGGCCGACAACGTACTTGCAATTCCCCTGGTGTTGCGGGTGCTCATGGGCGGCGGTAATCACTTACCATCAGGTGAGCCATATGCTCGTTTGTCCCCTGTGTTATAAAAAAAAAATAAATTCAGTTCATTCAAAAGTCATAAAATTTCAACGAAAAAATTGTTTTTAATACAAAGGTTGTTTACACAGGTTACTCTTTAAACTGGAACCAAACCACATAAATTGTCGCACGGTGCCCATAAAATAACAAACAAGATAATATATCGCTTGTTTGCCAGCGCGTAAATCTTACGGTCGCTGAATTGCAGTTTACAATTCACTGTTTGTTTTTTGGAAACTGAACACGGATACAAAATTGGCCTTATGGCGATGTGATTTTCATCATCATCACCATCACCATCGCGGCCCGATGGACGTCCACTACTGGACATAGACCCTAAGATCTCCACGACGATCGGTCCTGCGGTGCTCGCATGCAGAGGAAATCACGACCACATTATATGGCTGCTAGTATAAATAATAAATTTAGTAATTCAACCTCCCAATTATTTTAAAAGTAATTTTAAATACCAAGGGACTGAGTCTATTATTGTCCACTACGTGTGTTAACCAAAAAATTATAATAAACTGCCAGAATCTGCATTAAATCTGACAGAGAGGCAATTCAAATCTTATATTATTGTTGGGCTCCTCGCTCATTGGGCTCCCTAAAATATGGTCGAGCGGGTGCTGCTTGTAGGGACTGGTCTGCTCTAATCAATATGACTGATTTCCTCGTATTATTTGTTTAACCAGTTGGTTATATATTCAATATTTTTTCTATTTGAGTATTTAATTGAATTAGTGCTAATTGGTGGTTTGTATTCACACACTTAAACTTAAAAGTGTAAAGTAATAATAAAATCATTTAAAAGAGCAACACGCAAGTTTCTTGCTCGTTCTTCTTGTGATGAGACAGCATTCCGAACGAGCGGTAGATTAAAAAAATGTAATGACTATTCAAAAGTGCTTCAATGTAAGTTTATTTGAATAAATGATTTTCTATTCTATTCTATTCTATTCTAATGCCTTCCAGCGATCTTGACCAGATCGTCGGTCCACCTTGCTGGAGGCCTTCGATGTAATTTTACTCAGTACAAAAATCCTTCAATTGTTATAACGTAATTATTTTATCACACTAATTCCAATGTGCTCTTTCTAATGGTGTGTTACTAACAACTCCATTCCTAGCCATGTACCATGTTAGGTCGACCTCCATGCGGTGCCCCTCGAAAACCATCGTGGTTAATTCTTGATTATTTAATAATTATGGGCAAACTGACCTGATCTCATGCTCATCTTATCATCCTCCACTGGTGCCCCGCCAGCGTAAACCGTTAGCGCAGGCGGGTGCATAATTCCATTATCATCCATAAAAAATGATTTTTTTTGCAGTATTGTCACTCATCTATACATATAAATAAAATTGGAGTGTCTATTTGTAATATTGAAATAACCGTTTTTTACTACATGCTCATATGCATGTAGTAAAAAACATAAATACGGTATATACACCAAAATAACCTTGAGATTGGTATGTTTTAATTGAGCGCTTTGTCACCAGATGTGCGTGGAGGTGTGTTGTGATGCTGCGGAGATTTGGCCGACTACAGCTGGTGCCCCACCATGCCAGCCGCCATCGTATCCCCCTCGACGGAGAACCGTCACGCCTCTGGTGTTCCGTGATGGCGACAACTTGCTTGCTGTACGTAATATTTATTAATTGACCTCGTAGGTGAGTAACTGTTTTATGTGTGCTATAAAACAAACACAAAATTTTATTTAACTACAACCTATTATTTATTGAATAAAAGAAGAGTATGTTCAGATATGACGACTGATAGAGAGCAGTGGAAGAGAATGACATACTGCGCCGATCACTAATAATGGGATAAAGGCAAGGCAATGATGATGATTTATTTATTTATCCTTTACTAGCTGTTACCCGCGGCTTCGCTCGTGTTAATTTATCCCCTTAGGGGTGGAATTTATCAAAATCTTTTCTTAGAGGATGACTACGTCATAGTAGCTTTAAGCATGCAAAGTTTTAGCCCGATCTGTTTAAAATTGACAAAGTTTTATATAAACTTTCATCCCCTATTTTATCTTCTGGGGGATAGAATTAATCAAAATCCTTTCTTAGCGGATGCCTACGTCATAACATCTACCTGCATGTCAAATTTCAGCCCGATCCGTCCAGTGGTTTGGGCTGTGCGTTGATAGATCACTATGTCAGTCACCTTTGACTTTTTTTTTACTTTGACCTTTGAGTTATATATATTTAAACTAGCAGACCTGTCCATGCGTTGTTGTGGCTATTTCCAATAAAATAATATTGCGACTATAAATTAAGATGTAACCTATACTATCTTTCAAGTTAGATCAAAGTGCACACAATGTGCAAATCAAATTGGCTATCTGTTCAGTAGTTTAGGAGTCCATCGCGGATAAACAACGTGACACGTAAGTTTTATATATAAAGATATACAGACGAAGTCGTAACTAAATTATTGATAGATTATGAAAAAACGAAGTTTTTATTTTTACTTAAACTCATTTGTTTGCGACGCGGCCGATATTAAAAGCATGCCAGCTTTCATGGCCTTTTTACAACTTGAAAGGTTTTACTTCTTTATACTTTAAAAACATTGTGAATTATTGAAGGACTTACAAGAAAAACAAACCTTATTCTTCTTTAAAACTGGAATGGCAAACAAATAGACCGTCTGGTAGGAAGTGATAGATATATCAACTCTATGTACTAGTAAAAGTATGTATTATAATAAAATAACAACTATATAACATTAATTTAACTATGTCTCTAACACAATTTACTTTAGCAATTTAAAATACAACCACATCCTGTGCACAAAGACCGAATGCCGCGGCTTTTTTTTTTTTCGGACTACTCTAATGCTGTTGGCCGTAGCTGGCCTTTACAGCTTCACCGGACGTTATGGGGCGAGTGCAGATGGCACACCAAACCCGCGGAAGGACTTATGGAGCGGCTGAAGGCCAACTCCTGCCTGACGGATACGACTTTAGTCTGAGGGCACCACTAGGGGTTCGAACCTCGGCTCAGGCCGTCGTAATTTCGATCCCCGTTTGAATTGGACAGGGGATCGAACGGAAGGGCGCCCGGGGGCGCCGGTGTGGAGCGCCCGGGCGCGCGCAGGCGCCCGGTTGAATGTACGATATTGAGTGTTTGAGGTCGTCGTCTTCGCCGGCGAGGACGGTGTCGTGTGTGTGTGTGTGTGTGTGTGTAAAAGTGTGGTCGGGGTGGAACGGGTGGGCCCGTGGGGAGGTTACCTGCCGTTATGGGGTCATCGGGGTCAATGAGAACGAGCCTCGGGCGACGTGCCGCGGCTTACAAAAACCCTCCCTTTTATACAGAGAAGATATGAGTGGGGGTTATATGAAACTAGTTTAACGATACCGAGTAATAATGAAACTACCTTCTTTTAATATAAAATATCAGATTTGTGAACCCTAACAGAAGTGATAACCATTGTTTGTAATAATTACACAAATATGTAGACCTGCATCCCTCTCTCGACGCTCCAGTAACATGTTGGTACGACCACGATTTAAAAAGAACTATACCAGTAATTGCTTTATACCCCGTTCCGTCAATATGTATAACACAAAGTTTGTTGACTTGGATCCGTTTTGTTGCACCTTAGTTACATACAGAAAGAAACTATTCGAAACACTAAAGTAAGCCCTTTTTATTTTTATTTTTGTTATTATAATTATTATAATGTTTGTACTGTAATATTCTCATTTATTTTTTCTTATTCATTTTCTTTGTAGTTGTATTGTTTTGTTTTTATTTTAGTCCACTAGGCTCACTAAAATGAAGTATAAAATTTTCGGCACTCAATGTCTATTGTAAAAATTACTTCTATTTGTATTTGTATATTTATATGTTTTTATAACGACTGTTTGTTGCCAAAATAAAGAAAAAAAAAGAAATATCTGGACAATTCACAGCGCAATCTAGACCCAAGGTAAGCTAGCTAAAGCCTGATAGATTTTTTTTTGTAAATATATACATATTATACATATAGTAGTAATGTTAAAAATATAGACAGAACGATTCAAGAGGAGTTTCCACCCGCGTACACTTAGATTGTGGAATGAACTACCTGCTGAGGTTTTCCCACGAGACTACAGCATGGGGTTTTTCAAGAAGGGTATATTAAGGTTTCTTAAGGGTCGGCAATGCGCACGTGACACCCCTGGTGTTTCAGGCGTTCATAGGCTACGGTAACCGTTTACCATCAGATGGGCCGTATGCTTGTTTGCCACTTACGTAGTATAAAAAAGTAAGATACAGTTTCGTATTTATAACATTTGTTGAATTACGAATCCTTATAAAGTAATATATATGTATTTGTCTATATATATTTTATTCATGTTTGAGAAAATAATATTCAACAATTATAATAAAATATACAATAATAAATAATTATAATTATTACAAGATTATTTAAGTTGTTGAATTTTTTTTTTCTCAACTTTTGGACATTTCTACATCATATTGTTAAATGTATATGTGTTACCCAATCACTAATAGTTCTGCCTCACTGTTGGGTTGACTAGTAGAGATCTCTTTTAGAGATAAGTCCATGATTGCTCACTCTGTATATATTTATGTTTACAACTACATTTAAAAGTGCAATAAAGAATATATATATATGTATAAAATAGAGAGTGGACTGTAAGAATTGAATAGAATAATAGAATAGAAAATCATTTATTCAAATAAACTTACATTGAAGCACTTTTGAATAGTAATCGCATTTTTTTTAAATCTACCACTCATTCGGAATGCTGTCTCATCACAAGCAAGAAACTTGTGTGTTGCTCTTTTAAATAATTTATTCTTACTTACAATTTAAGTTTAAGTGTATGAATACAAACTACCGATTAGCACTAATTCAATTAAATAATAAAATAGAAAAAACATTCAATACACAACAATTAGTTAAACAATTAATAAGAGGAAATAAGTCATAGTGATTAGAGCAGACCAGTCCACACAAGCAGCACCCGTTCACGAGTATGACGGATGAGCCAGCCATCACTGCGCTGGGCCATATTTTATTGTGTTTATTGAAAAGAAAATAATTAATGGAAAAGTAAGCAGAAATAGTATATACATAATATTCAACCTGGAAGAACGTCTTCCACACTCCGACCACCCCAAAGTAAGCAATGTAACACCAAACTTACTCACCTTTGCTCAGGAACGTCCCGATGTGTAGTACTGTTTAGTGGCCACGCACTCTACAGTGTATATTTTCATAAAAACAATTGTATTATGTTAAATAAATCATTAATTATCTTGTTTCATATAGTTAAAAATACGGAGCGTCCTTTTTATTTCAGTTCTTATTTTCAATTGTTTTTTTATTCTACGAACAGCACTAGCTGTTCCCGCGACTTCGTCCGCGTGATATTTAACTTTATTTTTCTAAAGTTACTCCTTATTACATCAGCTACCTGCCAAAAAAGTCTCGTCAAAATCGGTCCAGCCGTTTCAGAGATTATCCGGAACAAACAGACCGATAAAAATTGTAAAAAAAATATTTTGGTGTATGTACCGTATATATATTCATATGCATGTAGTAAAATGTTATAACAATATTACTGTTGCCGATGGCAAGCTTTTTGATAGTTTTTATGTTTTTTATATATATTTGAATTTTATATTTTGACGTTCTGTTTTTATATACTATATAATAATAATAATAACTCTTTATTGCGCATACATAAACATAGGACAGATATAAAACAATGAAAATAAATGTTTTACAAAAGGCGGTCTTATCGCTATCAGCAATCTCTTACAGACAACCCGGTGCTAACAGAGAGTATTTACATAAAGAGAGAAGGTAGGAGGCGCACTAAACACTGTATTTATTATACAATTATAGATAAACATACATTTTATAAACATAAATAAATAAACTTACACACCAATACATACAATATACATACATATACTACATAATAATGGACGAGAGGACGTGTTATTATTCTATTACAGGGATATATAATGCGATTTTAATAATTTTTGAAAAATGGCATATGATTGTGCTGATCGAATGGGAAGTGGTAAGGAGTTCCAGAGACGAATAGCTTGTACAGTAAAAGAATCAGCGTAATATTTAGAAGAATGAGGTGGGAAGGTAAGACAGAGGCTTCTTGTGCTGCGTAATTCAGAAACCGGGTGTTTAGAATGGAACTGAAAGTTCCTTTTTAAGTAATGAGGAGTATGAGGGTGGGAGAGGATTGTATAAAGGAGGGATAAAATATGGTAGTTCCTGCGAAGACGAATGGGAAGCCACTTGAGTTGTTTGCGAAATTGAGATATGTGGTCATACTTACGAAGACCAAATATAAATCGTATACAAATGTTTTGGAGTCGCTCAAGTTTATTCAATTGTTCTTCAGTAAGATTTACATAGCAGGAACCTGCATAATCTAGGATTGGGAGTAACAACGAATGTGCGAGCGCAGTCTTGGTAACTACTGGCAGGAAATTTCGCAATCTATTTAGGCTTCCGAGAGACCCAAATATTTTACGACTTAATTGCGAAATTTGGTGCGACCATGATAATGTTTCATCGAAATAAATACCGAGGTTTTTTACCTGGGCACTGAATTCAATGACATGGCCATTGAAGGTAATAGGCGGGAGACTTGTTTTATTTAATTTAGACATAAAATATGGGCTTCCAATTATGATACATTGTGTTTTTTTTGGATTAATAATAAGGCCATAGGCTTTGCTCCAATCAGAGATATAGATGAGGTCAAGATTAATATCACGAATCGTATCATTGATATTGGACAAAGTGCCTTGAGAATAAATTTGTAAATCGTCTGCATAGAGGTGGTAGGATGAACGAAGATGAAGTGTGATAGAATTGATAATCAATGCGAAGAGAAGAGGAGATAAAACGCCACCCTGAGGTACGCCCGCAGTCGTTGTGCACCAGGATGAACAGATATCCTCGATACGAATACGCTGCCGGCGCCCATACAGGTAAGTATGAAACCATTCAATCACCGTTGGAGATATGTTAAGAGAACTAAGTATACTGAGTAAAATGTCGAAATCAACAGTATTGAACGCATTACTGAAATCTAATAGCGTTGGCACTGTCAGTTGCGATTTGTCCATGCCAAGCCGAATATCATCGGTGATCTTGATGAGAGCGGTAGTCGTACTATGACCAGGACGGAAACCAGACTGGAGTGGATTAAGGAGATTGTTCACAGAAAGGAAATTATATAGCTGTTTGTGAACAAGGCGTTCTAAAACCTTAGATAGGAATGGTAGAATAGAGATGGGTCGGTATTCTGAAAAGGTCAAAGGATTTTTATTTTTGGGGAGAGGTATTATATGTGCATCTTTCCACGTGGAAGGAAATATGGCAGAGGAAATAGAATTATTGAGTATAATTGTTACAGTAGGAAGGATAATATCAAGGATAGGAATGATCATATTACGACTAATACTATCATTACCCATGGCATTCGTGGTTATGGCAAGTATATTCTTCTTAACATCACAATCGGTAAATTGACTGAAAGAAAAAGGAGATATGTCAGGAGTTGAGAAGGTAGAAAGAACATTTAGTGTGCTTAATTTATCGTTGTTGTCAAACACAACAGAAGAGCAGAAATGCTTGTTAAGACTTTCGACGTCTATGTTATTCTGTCCGGGACTATGGGTTTTTCCAACTCCTAGTGATCTAAGAAATCTCCAGACCTTAGCCGGATCACTATCCTCTACAGAATTATGAATGTGGCGATGTTGAGCATTCCTACAAGCTCTATTGCAGAGATTTCTTGCCCGAATGTAATATTCTCGGTATTTATCGGGGTTTGACCTAAATTTGGCTTTGGCTCTATTTTTTTTTATTTGAAGGGGTTTGATCTCGTCGGTCAACCAAGGTGCAGGGAGATGCTTAACTCGTACTGGTCGTACGGGAGCATGCCGATCATATAGTTCCAATAAAATAGAGTTGAATAATTTAATTTGGTCGTCAACCAATTTTGTATTATGAACTGCTACCCAGTCGACTGCAGCTGCATCGTTCCTCAAACTTTCCTGATCAATGTTACCAAAACTACGCCGCATTAAGAATTTATGCCTAACTTTAGGAGGACGGATTTTATAGGAAATATAGATGAGGTCATGGTAGGAAAAAGCTTCAGCGGAACACTGACCATGTCTAGCCACGTGATCACGAGAGGAGACAAGCATAAGGTCTAGAAGGGAAGGATTGCAGTTAGGAAAGAAATGAGTCGGCTGTAGAGGTAGTATGTTGAGATTACATGAATTTGCAAGACACCTTGTAACGTTCCCCCCTTACCTATCGAAATTGAACTAAACACCCTCTCTAAATATCGGAGGATCATCTAAATATAGATCATATAACAATGGAACACTCAATCTTTAATCATTTGGCCATATAAATAAATTATTGTGATCGTCTAGTATCGGTGGACCCGTTGTGTATATGTAGTAACTATAGATTCTTTTATTGGTATATGATGGAGTAATAACTGCGAGATAAATACATATCTCAATAATACAAATTATGATACAGAGTATATGTTATGAATAATAATTATAAAGTATATATTTGAATCATTGAACCATTATGATTTTAATAAATAAGGTGGGATATGCAAGGTAGGGTTGCAATATGCACCATTTGAAAGTGAAATGGGATGAGTATTCTCAGCACCAAAACAAGATTAATTTATATTATTAATTCAACATTACAAGTGGTTTCACCAAGCTTGCGATGCTGAAAGTAGGTAGATAAAATATAGTTGCCATAGGCAGATCGAAACTGAATTCTGGATCACTCACGACACAGAAGCTTACTTATGGATATTGACTCCTTCGGTTCTATGTGGCGATAGAGAGACTGTCAAAGAGACTGCCCGATCTCGAAACTAAATCCCAGCATCACTCGGTCACGTAGCTTACTTAATGGAGAATACCCTTCGGCTATATATAATGTGACATTGGAGATCAGACTGTAGATACAGTACGAGTCGTAACAGAAACTAGGAGGTCAATCAAATACCAGAACTTACTAATGGATAATCCTTTCGGCCCTATAATGTGACATTGGAGATCACCAGTAATTGCAGTACGATAAATAATAATAATAGAGTAGTGTGATAGCTCAATGCCATCAACACCACAATATTGGTCAATCCAATATATAATGTTGATAATTGCTATATTACAAACATAGCATATAAAGTTTATAAATTTACTTAATACCAAGAATACTCAAGGAATTAAGAATTAGATATGTGTGAATAAGAGCTGGGCTCTAATATGATTGATTATATGTAAATTAGAATTACTTGCATGGCGAAGTAATCTTTATATTGATGAGATATTATAAGCGAGAACTATAAGTCCCATATCTGAAAATAAATGTCTGGATGCTCCACATAAAGAATCAACCAGAAGGTAATGTTTAGTTTGTAGAAGGACTGCATGTCCTGATATAGTAATCAGTAGAATTTGATTAATCACATAGTGAAATAATCATAATAATATAAATAATAGTGACAGAGGTCTGTGACCTGGATGATTGTTATGTATAGACAACCACTAGGTGGATAGTCGATATGATAGGGGACCGGAGTCCTGGATATAAAAGCCAAGGCTTGGTAATTGATAAAATGTTTAGCCATAAAATGGATAGTCATAACATATATTTTCATTGAGGACCGAAGCCCATAGATGTGATTATGTGTATGTATTTATATTTATATATGTATGTATATATAAATTAAAGGACTAAGAGTCCTAATATTATTACACTGAATATTTACGCTCAAGTAATTAGTATTTATTATTAAGGCCAAAGACCTTAAAATAAACCTTTATTTTATTGAATTGACTGGAACAAGAAGAATAATATTAAATATATTAATTAATAAAGAACCGAAGTTCCTTAGAATTTATTGTAGAATAAAATGTAATATTATTATTACCGATATCTATATGTATATGGTTGGTCTTGTATTTCAATATATTCAAAATTATATAATAATTTTGATAATGCATCGCCCACATGAATCCGATTGCCCAATGGGTGATTGATAGGAATGACTGGAGATGTTAAGATCCCATGTCTTATTTATAGTTAGTTTATATATTATTACATTGTAGTTTTATTAAATAAGAAACAATATAGTCTTATTATAATACTGGCTTAATTAGCAATTATACCTTTATATGTACATGTTTATTAAACCCACTAGTTATGATGACGATTAGCCTTCATACCGGCCACTGATGATTCAGGGAGAGAACCACAAGTGGTGCCCGAGACTTGTGACTCGGGTGTAGGTTTAAAGAGCTCTTTTAGAATGCATTAACACTCACCTTCACTACTTCTGGGAACCTCCCAGAATTCATCTAATAAACCCCCCAATGCCTACAATATTCACAGTTACATATATATTAATGTAATCTCTTACAACCCTAATTATTAATTTATGCTATTCATATAAAATATATTTAACATAAAGGTTATTACAACATTAAGTGCATATACACTTAATATTACTAATCTCAATGTGGTGATCTAATAAATGCATTCTTATACTTCAATATAATAATTCTATATTATAATTTAGCAATTCCTTTATTTATGAAATGCAAGATATATCTATGCAAGATATTATCTAATTACTTATTTAATTTGTGCAATGTATAAAGTATAATAGTGAACCGCATTGCTATTGCTTCTGCTGGTTAATATAATTATATTCAATGGTTAATTCGTCTATTAATTACTTATTTAATTTGTGCAGTGTATAATAAGTTGTAATATAATAAATATAATGCGTCCTAAACTTTAGTTGTAATATCACACAATGCTGCATATCCAGAGTAGCAATATATCTCTATATTGATACACCAGCCATACAACATGCATACGATAAAACTTAGGGTGTGTGTCCTAGATAACCACTCAGTTATCAACTAAACAGAAATCCCTATTGGTTGTAGAAATCTCCACAGGGATCGTGGTCTAAAACCTTCATTACGAGCTTTGACTCATCTCTCCTCAAATGATGGAACATGTGACTTCATCATAGATTCATCGATCTGAGCCTCTCTCTCCTCCTGATAAAAACTTCCACAACCTATTTATTATAACTTCATTTACTTGCTAAAGTCTCCATAGAGATTTACGGTTCACATTTGATCATCATAAATTATTGGAAAATGTTACTTCAATAGTTTATTCATCGATACAAACATTTGCCTCCTTCTAATAAAGCCTTCAGCAAAAATATATATAAGACTCAAGGATCTTCCTCTCACTACATCTTCCGTGTAATGTAATACATATTCGAAATATTAAACGTAATTTACTATCCCAAACAAGGAACACCACACAGCAAGACATTTAGTGTGAATAATGAAATATTTGAAATAAGTAATAAATAGTTGAAATAAGTGAATGAAATATTTATTTTTGATAAGTAACTGAACTATTATTAGCCATCATTATAAGTATAATAGGGTTTTACTATAACTTCCTTAATTTACTTTTAGTTTAGTCGTAGTAAATTTATTATTAATATAATTCTCATATAAAATATCAGAGTTATCAACAACTGTTAAAAACAGAATTACATTCATTAGCATCTAACGAGTAAATATACACATTTAATATTAAACTAACCTTTTAACCTAACTAAAGAAAATAAATCAATATAACTCAGATTTAGGTACAAATTGAGACTATTATCGTAATATAAGAAAGACACAAATAAACCATGCTCGTTAAATTTTATATTATAAGTAATTAAACTAAATCAATGTATTCGTCAACATATTAATTCCACGCAAATCATAAAATAAATAAACACATGTACATTTCCTAATTAACTTGGCAGTTTATCTAACATATCCCAATAATACAGTCAAATGAAAACAGACATACAGTATATTATGAGCACAATAAATAAAGTGAAAGAATTAAAATGACTTACCAATATGTTGACAAGAACGGATATTAAAGTATTAAAATCACTTACTAAAATCTCCTCATTTACGAATAGTAAAAAAGTTAAATATACACTTGTTACTCCTACGGAAGCTCGCCGACGACTAACTCTTTTTTTTTTGATTCTTCATCCTTCCTAACAACCTTCTACCGACTTTGTTTTTGCCAAATATATATATCTAAACATAACTCAACGTGAGAACTTCGTTCTTAGGCATTTCACACTAATTATACAGGATGATTTTTAAATTTATTTTGTAACACTTTTCTTTATCCTAAATTTTATTTTGTTTTACAAATATTTTTCTTATATAAAATATAAACAACCATTTACCGAGTTTACATAATATATTTACTTGTTTATTAATTTAATGCTGATATAACATTATAATAAATCGCAAACACATATATAATATGTAATTAATATTAAAGTCTGTAATAAAAATAAAAATGTAATTTATAATTTACTTAATAAATCATTATAATTAGATAAACGTTAGTATTCATATATAACCGCTCATTCTGTTGATACTATTATTTTACATACTGTGTTTTTATGAAATTCTAATAAATTCCTTTCTATTATCAAAACCTGAACTAATGTTTCAATACAATTAATTCCTTAGAAGTCGTTTTCTATTTATCTATTTAAATCATGATCTCTTACAACGTAGTAAATTGGAACATCCTATGCATGCATGTCGGCTTTCTTTTGTTAAACACAAAGGATGCCGTTCTATTGTCCTATTTGCTAGTAAATATGTTTACAGAAAAATATTTAACAGTTCTTAATAGTTTTGTTTTTAACACACGTGTAATATCTGTAGATAGTGTGTTTGTCGGCCTTCTTTTTGACGAACACAAAAGGATGCCGCCCTATTGTCTTTTCTGCTAGTAACCATGTTTACATATATGCATTTAACAATTTTTAATGGCTTTATTTTGACACACATGTTATACCTATAGATAGTTATAGCGAACTATCCTTTTTCTGGTGTTGAAAGCTAAATACACAATATTGATTTTATTTAATATTTTGTACTATTTTACATATAACTTATTTTATGTATTTTATTTATCAAATAAGACGATGCTTCTACTACAATTATTTTGTCAATTAAATAACGGAATATATGCTAATTTATTCTATGTTTAGTTATCAAATACAATTTTTGAAGTGAATATTTTTAATATGTACATTTTTATTGTTATTTCCTTTTATCGCCCATTTTTTATGACGTTAAAAAAATATGACGTTAAAACTAAAATGAGAATTATCTACTAATAACTATTTCTTTCTTTTGGTTTGTTTGCTTTATTTTCCTTATATAACTTATAAGTCTTAATCTTTAAACAATTATTATTATTATTTTCTTTTATCATAATTTTATAAAATATATGGTGTTAAATTAAATGAATACCAGGCGAACCGTCACAGTCGACCCCCTAATTATCATGGAGTTTATCAGAATGATAATTACATTAGAATTATCTACTAATAACTATTTCTTTCTTTTGTTTTGTTTGCTTTATTTCCATTATATAACTTATAAGTCTTAATCTTTAAATAATTATTGTTATTATTTTCTTTTATCATAATTCTATAAAATATATGGTGTTAACTAAAATGAATACCAGGCGAACCGTCACAGTCGACCCCCTAATTATCATGGAGTTCACCAGAATGATAATTACATTAGATTTTCCTATATAACATATTTTATTTTCATTATATAACTTATAGTTTTAAACTTTTGACAATTTATTTTATAATTATAAGACTGTTTCCTTTTATTAAGAATGACCAAACATAACTCTTTTTTTTTTTTCTTATGTGGTTATGTTTTGTAATATTGTTCCCAAAGCTATGCAATACAATATCTAACTTACGTATTAACGGAGATTTCAGTATGGTTGACAATTTAATAAAACATATGCATCATTATTTCTAATGCTACTAATAAGATAATATTATATACTAACGCTAATTGCAACCTGCATTGCATTCTAACCTATTTGGTGGTACATACTTTGTGGTAAATATTAATATCTACCCCTACGGTTTTTTTTCGACCTCAATGTTATTATTAATACTTAAAATTCAAATTTTTTTTTTTTTTCGGAGAATATGCCACTCCTATCGATGCATCAATACAAAATATCTAAATTATGATACATTTCTTTCGATAATGCCAAATTTGACTATATTGATAATTTTGATGGTCTTTTCTATTAATGGATTATTAAGTATACTATTGCAGAGGCCGATGCCATTTCTAATAGAAGGTAACAATTCGAAAATAATTATTCATTTTATTGACGACAGGCGACACATATAAGCGGCGTCGCGACGCACCTATAATATTTGTGTAGATTAGGTAGACAATAAGTTGTGTGTTGAAATTGGACAATAACTTAGAAATAATATTAGTTTTTAAAAGTGCTGTTTTAGAATAAGACATCGATTCACTGTTTAAAACTACGATAACGGTTGAACATCTGTTTGGGTACCAGCGTTCATTTGGCATTCATTGTTTATAAACACAATGAATATTTGTTGGCCTTTTGTGATAAGATAACACCGTTACTATTTTCTAGCCATCGGGTTTATGATGACCGTAGGGTTTCTTTAGTAGACCGTAGGGAATTGTAAACATATTCTTATTGTAGACTAACGGACGGAACACGGTAATTCATGTCTTTATGAATATTGTCCAATCCGTGTTTACAGTGCATTGTAATTAGACAAGGAAATTGGTTTATTGCCAGTAAGAATTTTGTAAGGACTGTAGTCCCCACTACAGTCTATACCTCCCATATATAAGGCGAGGAATTTTTGTATCGAGTTAGTCATAATATAGTTATAATGCAGTCATAATACTGTTATAATAGAGGGACTCAGACAGTCATAGTCGGATTGTTATATGCCGACGGCTGTCATAATCGAACACAGTACGGACGGCAGTTATAGTCCGTTATTATTGTAAAGTCAGTCGCGGTAGTTTCCTATAGACGCCATACAGTCTAAGCTACAGCGGCTGAAACTTGAATGTAACATCGAATACGGTTATAACTCAATTGTGAAACTTCTGTGGAGAGAATAAACAGGCTTCGAGAGACAACCGTTTCTTTCTAACCCCACCATCGATACAGTCCACTGCTCTCCCTGAGGAGCTGTCGCCAACACATTTCTAATAAATCTTTCTATCACACCCCTATACTTTCAAACTATAATCGACCCCCAAACTGCTAGCAATTTGGAAACAATAATTAATAATTAGTTTTATACATAATATAATTATATCAGTATTTCTATCGACTCCAACCTCTTAGTAATTTCGAAAACAATGACATAATATCTATTTTGATACATGTATTATTTATATAATTAATTTTGTTGTAAATATTTCTATCGACCCCCCATCCTTTAGTAATTTCGAAAAACCAATAACACAATAAGTAGTTTGATACATATTATTTATATAATTAATTTTGTTATAAATATTTCTATCGACCCCCATCCTTTAGTACTTTCGAAAAACCAATAACACAATAACTAGTTTGATTCATATTATTTATATAATTAATTTTGTTGTAAATATTTCTATCGACCCCCCATCCTTTAGTAATTTCGAAAAACCAATAACACAATAACTAGTTTGATACATATTATTTATATAATTAATTTTGTTGTAAATGTTTCTATCGACCCCCCGTCCTTTAGTAATTTCGAAAACCCAATAACACAATAACTAGTTTGATACATATTATTTATATAATTAATTTTGTTGTAAATGTTTCTATCGACCCCCATCCTTTAGTAATATCGAAAAACCAATAACACAATAACTAGCTTGATACATATTATTTATATAATTAATTTTGTTGTAAATATTTCTATCGACTCCCAACAATTTTAAATTATAAACGACCCCCAATTGATTAATAATTCGGAAACAGTAATTAATAATTAGTTTTATGCATAACATAGTTATATAAATATTTCTATCGACCCCCAACCTCTCAGTAATTTGAAAAAACAATAGCATAATAACTTTACGTTTGATACATATTATTTATATAATTAACATGTTCTAATTTATAAGCGACCCTACAATTAATAACATGGTAACTAATTTGATACATATACTTTACATAATTATTTACTTGTTGCACTTATTCTATCGATTCCCAACAAGTTCTAATTTATAAGCGACACCCAATATTTTAGTAATTTTGAAAGCAATAAAAATAGTAGTAGCTAGTTAACACATTTACTTTATATAATTAATTATTCGTTAAATTTATTCTATCTCCTCAACAGTTTTAATTTCTAAGCGACCCCAAACCTTTAGTAATTTCGAAACAATAATACATATTAACTAACTTAACACATTTACTTATATTTTAACCAGTGGACCAATTATCTAACTTCGATCGCAAAATTTCGCAATTATTTATTGTTGTGAAAATGACGTCATCTGTAAAAGCAATTAGATTCATTAGATTCGTACTAGTGGATTAGTTACCTAATATTCCGCAAGTCACCTAATATTCCACTAGTCACCTAATATTCCATAAGTCCCCTAATATTCCACTAGTTACCTAATATTCCACAAGTCACCTAATATTCCACTAGTCACCTAATATTCCATAAGTCCCCTACATATTACCTAATATTCCTATTCCCCTAATATTCCCTAGTTACCTAAGTCGAACCTAATATTTCACTAGTTACCTAATATTCCACAAGTCACCTAATATTTCACTAGTTACCTAATATTCCACAAAAATCACTAGTTAATATTCCACTGTAAAACCTATATTATTCACTTACTATTCCACTAGTCACCTAATATTCCATAAGTCCCCTAATATTCCACTAGTTACCTAATATTCCACAAGTCACCTAAATTCCACAAGTCACCTAATATTCCATAAGTCACATAATATTCCACTATTTACCTAATATTCCACAAGTCACCTAATATTCCACAAGTCACCTAATATTCCACTAGTTACCTAATATTCCATAAGTCCCCTAATATTCCACTAATTTCCTAATATTCCACAAGTCACCTAATATTCCATAAGTTACCTAATATATTCGTAAATTTATTTTCATAATAGTATAACATATTAAATTACATATATTTGCTACTCTCATCATATTTTAAAACCAATTCACTCAGTCACAGACTCCAATTGTGATCAAGTGTTCGAAGTGATCTATTTTAATAAAATTTTACTTATACCCCAATTTTGGCATCCTGGTAATCCTGGTTACGGCGCCACACCAATTGTAACGTTCCCCCCTTACCTATCGAAATTGAACTAAACACCCTCTCTAAATATCGGAGGATCATCTAAATATAGATCATATAACGATGGAACACTCAATCTTTAATCATTTGGCCATATAAATAAATTATTGTGATCGTCTAGTATCGGTGGACCCGTTGTGTATATGTAGTAACTATAGATTCTTTTATTGGTATATGATGGAGTAATAACTGCGAGATAAATACATATCTCAATAATACAAATTATGATACAGAGTATATGTTATGAATAATAATTATAAGGTATATATTTGAATCATTGAACCATTATGATTTTAATAAATAAGGTGGGATATGCAAGGTAGGGTTGCAATATGCACCATTTGAAAGTGAAATGGGATGAGTATTCTCAGCACCAAAACAAGATTAATTTATATTATTAATTCAACATTACAAGTGGTTTCACCAAGCTTGCGATGCTTAAAGTAGGTAGATAAAATATAGTTGCCATAGGCAGATCGAAACTGAATTCAGGATCACTCACGACACAGAAGCTTACTTATGGATATTGACTCCTTCGGTTCTATGTGGCGATAGAGAGACTGTCAAAGAGACTGCCCGATCTCGAAACTAAATCCCAGCATCACTCGGTCACGTAGCTTACTTAATGGGGAATACCCTTCGGCTATATATAATGTGACATTGGAGATCAGACTGTAGATACAGTACGAGTCGTAACAGAAACTAGGAGGTCAATCAAATACCAGAACTTACTAATGGATAATCCTTTCGGCCCTATAATGTGACATTGGAGATCACCAGTAATTGCAGTACGATAAATAATAATAATAGAGTAGTGTGATAGCTCAATGCCATCAACACCACAATATTGGTCAATCCAATATATAATGTTGATAATTGCTATATTACAAACATAGCATATAAAGTTTATAAATTTACTTAATACCAAGAATACTCAAGGAATTAAGAATTAGATATTGTGTGAATAAGAGCTGGGCTCTAATATGATTGATTATATGTAAATTAGAATTACTTGCATGGCGAAGTAATCTTTATATTGATGAGATATTATAAGCGAGAACTATAAGTCCCATATCTGAAAATAAATGTCTGGATGCTCCACATAAAGAATCAACCAGAAGGTAATGTTTAGTTTGTAGAAGGACTGCATGTCCTGATATAGTAATCAGTAGAATTTGATTAATCACATAGTGAAATAATCATAATAATATAAATAATAGTGACAGAGGTCTGTGACCTGGATGATTGTTATGTATAGACAACCACTAGGTGGATAGTCGATATGATAGAGGACCGGAGTCCTGGATATAAAAGCCAAGGCTTGGTAATTGATAAAATGTTTAGCCATAAAATGGATAGTCATAAAATATATTTTCATTGAGGACCGAAGCCCATAGATGTGATTATGTGTATGTATTTATATTTATATATATGTATATATACATATAATATGTATATATAAATTAAAGGACTAAGAGTCCTAATATTATTATACTGAATATTTACGCTCAAGTAATTAGTATTTATTATTAAGGCCAAAGACCTTAAAATAAACCTTTATTTTATTGAATTGACTGGAACAAGAAGAATAATATTAAATATATTAATTAATAAAGAACCGAAGTTCCTTAGAATTGATTGTAGAATAAAATGTAATATTATTATTACCGATATCTATATGTATATGGTTGGTCTTGTATTTCAATATATTCAAAATTATATAATAATTTTGATAATGCATCGCCCACATGAATCCGATTGCCCAATGGGTGATTGATAGGAATGACTGGAGATGTTAAGATCCCATGTCTTATTTATAGTTAGTTTATATATTATTACATTGTAGTTTTATTAAATAAGAAACAATATAGTCTTATTATAATACTGGCTTAATTAGCAATTATACTTTTTTATATGTACATGTTTATTAAACCCACTAGTTATGATGACGATTAGCCTTCATACCGGCCACTGATGATTCAGGGAGAGAACCACAAGTGGTGCCCGAGACTTGTGACTCGGGTGTAGGTTTAAAGAGCTCTTTTAGAATGCATTAACACTCACCTTCACTACTTCTGGGAACCTCCCAGAATTCATCTAATAAACCCCCCAATGCCTACAATATTCACAGTTACATATATATTAATGTAATCTCTTACAACCCTAATTATTAATTTATGCTATTCATATAAAATATATTTAACATAAAGGTTGTTACAACATTAAGTGCATATACACTTAATATTACTAATCTCAATGTGGTGATCTAATAAATGCATTCTTATACTTCAATATAATAATTCTATATTATAATTTAGCAATTCCTTTATTTATGAAATGCAAGATATATCTATAAGGAAGTCATAGTGAACCGCATTGCTATTGCTTCTGCTGGTTAATATAATTATATTCAATGGTTAATTCGTCTATTAATTACTTATTTAATTTGTGCAGTGTATAATAAGTTGTAATATAATAAATATAATGCGTCCTAAACTTTACTCACACAATGCTGCATATCCAGAGTAGCAATATATCTCTATATTGATACACCAGCCATACAACATGCATACGATAAAACTTAGGGTGTGTCCTAGATAACCACTCAGTTATCAACTAAACAGAAATCCCTATTGGTTGTAGAAATCTCCACAGGGAGTGGATCGTGCTTTGACCCATCTCTCTCAAAAAACCTTCATTACGAGCTTTGACTTCATCTCTCCTCAAATGATGGAACATGTGACTTCATCATAGTATATAATTCATCGTCTATTAATTATCTATTTAATCTGTCCTAACTTTACCCACACAAGCATATCCTCTCTCTCCTACAACTGATAAAAACTTCCACAACCTATTTATTATAACTTCAAATGATTTACATTGCTCGAAAGAAAACTTCCACAACCTATTTATTATCTCCATAGAGATTTACGGTTCACATTTGATCATCATAAATTATTGGAAAATGTTACTTCAATAGTTTATTCATCGATACAAACATTTGCCTCCTTCTAATAAAGCCTTCAGCAAAAATATATATAAGACTCAAGGATCTTCCTCTCACTACATCTTCCGTGTAATGTAATACATATTCGAAATATTAAACGTAATTTACTATCCCAAACAAGGAACACCACACAGCAAGACATTTAGTGTGAATAATGAAATATTTGAAATAAGTAATAAATAGTTGAAATAAGTGAATGAAATATTTATTTTTGATAAGTAACTGAACTATTATTAGCCATCATTATAAGTATAATAGGGTTTTACTATAACTTCCTTAATTTACTTTTAGTTTAGTCGTAGTAAATTTATTATTAATATAATTCTCATATAAAATATCAGAGTTATCAACAACTGTTAAAAAACAGAATTACATTCATTAGCATCTAACGAGTAAATATACACATTTAATATTAAACTCCTAACCTTTTAAAACTAAAGAAAATAAATCAATATAACTCAGATTTAGGTACAAATTGAGACTATTATCGTAATATAAGAAAGACACAAATAAACCATGCTCGTTAAATTTTATATTATAAGTAATTAAACTAAATCAATGTATTCGTCAACATATTAATTCCACGCAAATCATAAAATAAATAAACACATGTACATTTCCTAATTAACTTGGCAGTTTATCTAACATATCCCAATAATACAGTCAAATGAAAACAGACATACAGTATATTATGAGCACAATAAATAAAGTGAAAGAATTAAAATGACTTACCAATATGTTGACAAGAACGGATATTAAAGTATTAAAATCACTTACTAAAATCTCCTCATTTACGAATAGTAAAAAAGTTAAATATACACTTGTTACTCCTACGGAAGCTCGCCGACGACTAACTCTTTTTTTTGATTCTTCATCCTTCCTAACAACCTTCTACCGACTTTGTTTTTGCCAAATATATATATCTAAACATAACTCAACGTGAGAACTTCGTTCTTAGGCATTTCACACTAATTATACAGGATGATTTTTAAATTTATTTTGTAACACTTTTCTTTATCCTAAATTTTATTTTGTTTTACAAATATTTTTCTTATATAAAATATAAACAACCATTTACCGAGTTTACATAATATATTTACTTGTTTATCAATTTAATGCTGATATAACATTATAATAAATCGCAAACACATATATAATATGTAATTAATATTAAAGTCTGTAATAAAAATAAAAATGTAATTTATAATTTACTTAATAAATCATTATAATTAGATAAACGTTAGTATTCATATATAACCGCTCATTCTGTTGATACTATTATTTTACATACTGTGTTTTTATGAAATTCTAATAAATTCCTTTCTATTATCAAAACCTGAACTAATGTGTCAATACAATTAATTCCTTAGAAGTCGTTTTCTATTTATCTATTTAAATCATGATCTCTTACAACATAGTAAATTGGAACATCCTATGCATGCATGTCGGCTTTCTTTTGTTAAACACAAAGGATGCCGTTCTATTGTCCTATTTGCTAGTAAATATGTTTACAGAAAAATATTTAACAGTTCTTAATAGTTTTGTTTTTAACACACGTGTAATATCTGTAGATAGTGTGTTTGTCGGCCTTCTTTTTGACGAACACAAAAGGATGCCGCCCTATTGTCTTTTCTGCTAGTAACCATGTTTACATATATGCATTTAACAATTTTTAATGGCTTTATTTTGACACACATGTTATACCTATAGATAGTTATAGCGAACTATCCTTTTTCTGGTGTTGAAAGCTAAATACACAATATTGATTTTATTTAATATTTTGTACTATTTTACATATAACTTATTTTATGTATTTTATTTATCAAATAAGACGATGCTTCTACTACAATTATTTTGTCAATTAAATAACGGAATATATGCTAATTTATTCTATGTTTAGTTATCAAATACAATTTTTGAAGTGAATATTTTTAATATGTACATTTTTATTGTTATTTCCTTTTATCGCCCATTTTATGCAAAATATGACGTTAAAACTAAAATGAGTACTAGGCGAACCGTCACAGTCGACCCCCTAATTATCATGGAGTTTATCAGAATGATAATTACATTAGAATTATCTACTAATAACTATTTCTTTCTTTTGTTTTGTTTGCTTTATTTCCATTATATAACTTATAAGTCTTAATCTTTAAATAATTATTGTTATTATTTTCTTTTATCATAATTCTATAAAATATATGGTGTTAACTAAAATGAATACCAGGCGAACCGTCACAACCTTAGTCGGTTTGAACGGTAGTCATTTTTAAGGAGGCATGTATTAAAATCACCCATAATAATGGTATGATTAAAGGAGGGGATTAGACTTTCAAGAGTGTTTTCTAGAAAAAGAGAAGTAGTCAATAGAGGACGAGGGACTATAGAAAACACCTAGAAGAGTTTTAGAGTGTGAGAAATCAACATTGATGAAAAGAAATTCTGGTTCAAGGGAGGGATTGGAAATATCAGAGGACAGGATAATATTATAGGATAAATGAGCACGAAGATAGATGGCAACTCCTCCACCACCCCCCTTTATTCGATCATTACGAATCAGATTAAAGCCGGGTAAAGAGTATGACACTGATGGGAGACACGGCTTTAGCCATGATTCTGATATCAAAATCGCGTGTAAATTCTCAACATTGAAAGATGTTAAAAAATCTGGAAAGTGGGCCGGAATACTTTGGGCATTAATATGCACCACATTAAAAATTTTATTTGTTTTATCTAAATTAACATTTAAAATCTCATTAAGGGGAATAATATCACAGTATGTAGAATTATAACTAGAAGATGAATTTGAAGACGAAGAATAATTATCATCTTCCAACATAAATAAACCTTAATAAATATATATTATACCTATACAAGAAAAAGTTAACAAAAAAAAAAAAGAATTATCTATAAAAGTACTAAACTTATTACTAATGTAATTAAACTTAAATCAAGATCCCAAGATCTTATCTACCTGTTAATTAAATTAAAAAAAAAAAAAAATATGTATATTTAATACTAATAACAACCTATAGAAATATCTAAAGATTATAAGTGCATGTAACGGAACGTTGCAAATATTAGTTACTTTATTACAGACAACACTATGATGACATGAATGAATGACGATCAATTTGACGTTTGTCAGTTACGAGCTGGCAAAAAATTGATTGACATGTCTGTTTACAAAATAATTATAAAATAAAAGTAATTTGTCGGTAAATTAATAAAGTGTGATTTAGAGGTACATAAATAAAGTAAAGTAACTATGATCGTGAATAGTACAAACATAATGGAAACTCAATATGGACTATAAAAAACTATGAACTATCCTACTTTTTATGGCGCTTTGAGCGTGTCGTGATGACGCCAGAGTCCTTTGTATTATTAGGAGTTGAAACAGAATGCACTGCTGGGGGTGGCGACAGGCTCATCAACTGGTTTAGTTCGTTGGTGCTACTTATACGATGCCTTGTTCCATCTTCACCAGCAACGATAATGAACCCGTCCTGTGTCCAACACTTTTTTATTCCAAACAGTTGTCTCGCCGCCATGAAAACGCTGTGTCTAGTTGCAGTCAAAAACTCGGACATAGTAATACCGGTACCTTTGAGCTTAGTCTTGGAGTGCCATATTTCGTCTTTAATATCCAAATCGCGGAACTTAACAAGAATGGGACGAGGTTTGTCTTTAATGGAGCGACCAAGGCGGCTACAGCGACGGATTTGATCAGCTGAAAAGTCATCTATTTGCAGCCTATCAATGACAACCTTTGATAATACCTGGGCAACATTTTCCTTCTGAGACTCGGTGACACCATGCAGCAATAAGATTTTGCGTCGACTACGCATCTCCATCTGATCTTGTTGACGAGCAACCAATTCCACTTGTTTCTGAAGATTTGTGAGTGCTGTGGTAATGAAACTCCGGAATGTGTCGAAGTCTGACTCCAGTGAGGATATAGTAGTGGGTGTGTTTCTTGCCTTCTCCAACTGACTCTTGAAATCAGCCATAGTTTTGTTAAAATGCTCCAACATACCGGCCATAGTATTGTGTAGTGTGTCCATTTTACAAATTTTGTTAATATAAGTGAAAGGAAATTAGCACTTCAGGTAGATAATATAATTAATTTAAGAATTCATATAAATAAATGTAGAATATGAAGATATAAATATTTTTTTTATAATTTTGTAATAGAGAGTAAAAACTTTTGTCTTTAGTGTTACACAGCTACCCTCAAAAAAAAAAGAAAAACTATATTTATTTATTTATACTATTTGTTTTCTAATGCCATATTGTCTTTATATTTTTGCTAGCGAGCTGATTACAGCTATTTTACCTCACCTAAGAACGTGTCTCATTTTTAACCAGCCTTAATACAGTCCATCCTTCCTTCCGTAACAATTACAAACAGACATTTCAATTTTATTTATATGTATAGATTAGACATTTAGTGGCCATATTTATTTGTGGCCAGTATTACCAAGCGCCCTTTGGTTCAGTAAGCAAGCCGGTGATACAATCTGCTTACCAGGTTCATAATACAGACCAATATTAGTATGGGAGTATTGATAAGACTTTAGTAGGAAATATTTATTGAATGTGAGAGTACAAATTCAATATTTCATTTTCCCGGATGCATTATACGATGATACAGCACTCTCGTGGAAGTCAGCTTATTTTATATTTGAAATTGAACAGAAATAATATTTTTAGAAGGAAAATGTTCAAACCATTTCTATATTATTAAGAGCATATACTTGTTTTATTGTGCGTTTGTACATTAAAAATTCAAAAAAATATCTATATTCGTGTAGGTCTATTACAGACTCTTATGATATGTCGAATCTACCGTCAGTTCGGAATGATTTCCAGATGAGAAGAACTCACTAGAAATTCGGCTCGTATTCTTTTCAAATAAATGTTGTACATGTTTACAATAATACAGATTCATTTAAATTCAAATTTGGGAGAATAGAGTGACCACCAGCATATGCTATTGCAAAAAACAAAAAAATTATCAGTGTTCGCAACCGAACAGACTAGTCCCCACAAGCAGCACCCGTTCACGAGTGTGACGGTTGAGCCATATCTTATACTAGTTAGTCATGTTTTTTAAATATAATATGTATGTATTTACATAGAAAAAAATATCTATGTACTTGTATCAGTTATCTAGTACCCGTAACACAAGCTTTAGATAGCTTAACTTGGTTTTAGATGGTGCTGTGTGAATTGTCCTGAGATTATTATTTTACAAAAATTCTCATGTCCCCTCTAAGTTGTAAGTAATAAGAGGTAAGTTGCCATTAACTTACCTCTTATTACTTACAACTTATACTTATTATTATTATTATTATTATTACATATATATATATATTTATTATATCTCCCTTTTTACGGGGGTAATATATTCAAACACGCGGGCCTTAGCCAAGCATGGATGAGTTATGTGATGAAGATAGAAATTTTCTGACTATTCGGCATGTGTTTAGTATGACGGCTTTTTGTAATAGGTCTATTGTAGAGGAGGGGATGTGCAACGTGTCTAGGTGTTTGTTCAGACTTTTTGGTATAACTCCTGTGGATGACAAAACTATAGGTACTATGTGGATGGTGTGTGCTTTCCATTGTTTTTTTAATTCTATTGCTAGATCTGTGTACTTTGTTAGTTTTTCATTGACTATGCTTTGTATATTGTGTGTGTTTGGGATGGCTATATCTACAAGATATAATTTTTTATTGATTTTGTCGTGTAATGTTATGTCTGGTCTACTGTGATGTACAGTTTTGTCAGTAATTATTGTTCTATCCCAGTACAGTTTACAGTGATCGTTTTCTAATACATTAATAGGGCTGTATTTGTAATATGGAACTTTGCTTTCTATGAATTTATGTTTATGTGCTATATATTGATGTATAATTGTAGCAACTTGATCATGGCGGTGCTTATAATCATTTTGAACTAATGTTATTATTATTATTATTATATATGTGACTTCGCAGACTCAGCTTCTAGTACTCGACGTGGAGTTTCCAATTCTCAAAGTGGAGCCGGTTAGTATTGACTTCGGGTTTGTCACCGACGGCGATACCAGGAAGACTTACTTCACTGTCGCACACACTTGCCGTAAGTGTATTTTCATGTTATGTTCTTTCTTTATTTTCTTTCTTATGTACCGTTAGCTGCGGCTACGTCTGTCTGCCTTTTTGAGATAAAAGATAACCTATATCCGATCTCGTAAGATTTATCTTCATATCAAATTTTATTAGGATCTCTAATAGGACAAAACGGCTTACCGTTTGGTTATTAAAAGGTAATACAGACAGATAAACACATTTGCGCATTTATAATATTAATATATATAGATTATAACCTACTAGCTGTTAAATGGAATTTAACTTTATTTTTCTAAAATAAAAGTAGCCTAAAGAACTAAAAACTATTTTGTTCGTCTTAATTTATTCGTTCCATTAGGTACTGATAGGTTCAAACTAATACATTTACACCCTGCATCATCCCTTATTTTATCCCCATGGGGGTTGAATTTATCAAAATCCTATTTAAGCGAACGTCCTCATCAGAGTAGCTCCAATCTTTAATTTCAGTCGAAAATCTAAGAAGATTTATACAAAATTCATCCCCTATTTAATCCCCTTAGTGGTGGAATTTATCAAAATTCTTTCTTAGGGGATGCCTACGTCATAGTAGATTTATGCATGCAAAGTCTCAGCCCGATCGGTTTAAAATTGACAAAGTTTCCTACAACCTTTAATCCCCTATTTTATCCCCTTGGGGATAGAATTAATCAAAATGCTTTCTTAGCGGATGCCTACGTCATAACATCTACCTGCATGCCAAATTTCAGCCCGATCCGTCCTGTGATTTGGGCTGTGCGTTGATAGATCACTATGTCAGTCACCTTTGAGTTATATATATATATATATAGATTTTCAAATAAGTATTTTTGTGAAAACATCGTGGTTTATCACCCGGACTTTTATTGCATAGTCTCAATCAGATCTCCATCAAAACTCTACATCATCTTCTAATTTTATCTTGATGAAGATAGAAAATAAACAAATCTACTGTTATCTTAAAGAATTTTAATTTGATACGTGGTTTAAGGTCATGCTCACTTAAATTCCATACGGAGGGTGGTGCAGTTCCACACAGTGCAGTGATTGCTGTTCACTCGTCATACTCGTGAAAAGGTGCTACTTGTAGGGGCTGATTTGCTCTTAACTATGACTGATTTAGGTTGTTATTCAAATAACTATTTATATCAACTTTATCATTTGGCAGTTTTGTAATCACTCTTTTTTTACACTTATTTAACAGAGAAACACTCAAGTTTTTTACTTGTGACGAGTCTGGGTTCCGAACGAGTGGCAGAATTAAAAAAATATGACTATTTAAAAGAGCTTTTATTAAGTTAATTTGAATAAAAATAACACGCAGCGTGGGAAGGCCTCCAGCAAGTTGGACCGACGATCTGGTCAAGATCGCTGGAAGGCATTGGATGTGAGCAGCGCAGAATCGTCGTGGAAATCCTAAGCCTTTGTCCAGCAGTGGACGTCTTACGGGCTGAGATGATGATGATGATGATGAAATAAAAATTATTTTTAATGCTATATTTTTAAATAATTTGTCTTGTTTGCAGGAGATCAAAAACTAGACTTAACTATCCAATGGGTGGGTAGTAAAGGATTTGAAGTGTGGCCACTACAGTGTACCGTCTCGCCCTCCGACTCTCAACGTATTTACGTTCAATATACAGCTAAGTATGTAGTGTTTTATATGTTAACAATCGTGTGAAACACCATTAATTAAAAATGGTAAAGTCAATAATCATCTATGGCGTTCAGAGTAACCTGAAACGAAACGGCAGAGGCCAGAGTCTAAAAAAGTTTGTAACATTTTGACATTGACAAGTAGATTGATGGATGGATGGAACTGACGTAGCGGTAGTTTGGAGCGAAAAGGTTGGAGTGTTTATATTATTATAAAAACTAATAAGAGATAGGTAATTGTGAATATTATAGGGACTGGGAGGATACCACAAGTAGTGAAGGTGAGTGTTAATGCATTCTAAAAATTTTTTTAATATGTTTTTAAGATATCGGATTTTTCTACAATATTAATGTGAACTCGAACACTATTAAGTGATAAGGGTATATGATAACGATGAACATATTATGAAAGATACTAAACACGCACAATATTTATTATTATTATTTTTCAAATAATCAGAAAGTCAATATTTGATGGCCGGTCAATGACCCCATTAAACATTTTTTGGAAAAATGGCACGTTGATGCGTAATGGTTCGCTTACCCTGGGCTATATAACATCACGCTACGACCAATAGAAGGGGGGCAGCAATGTAAGATGTGGCAAAAAAGATTATTTTTGAGTGCTTCCACTGCATAAACGTTTAGTTACGCAAAATATAAGTATTACGGAATTATTCTCCTTTAATAGTTCTGAAAAAAGTCCATATATATACATATATATATATGTAAATGAAAGTCATTGACATTCATTATTTGAATTTGGCGCGCATTTGTAGGTGAATTAAATTTAAACGTCAGAATGACGTACGTCATTTGTCGAGGAAGTTTCTAGATGTTTCTAACAGTTTGTTTGCTGAATAATACGTGTATAATTGTTTATAATTTGAGTTGATAATTTTGTGAAGTAATAGCGTTAAATGTTGTTTCTCTTTTCAGGTGAGTTGTTTAAAATTGATACTATTAGTAATGCGCTGTTATACTTGTTAAGACAATTGTTTGTAATAAATATAATCTCTTTTCAGAGCAACACAATTGAGTATATTATTTCACATAAAAAAGGTGTTTGAAAAATACATAACACATTATATATATATACTAGTTGTCCCGGGAAACGTTGTTTTGCCTTAAAATAAAAAAAAATTATGGGTGGACTACCCCTAACATTTAGGGGGATGATAAATAGATATTGGCCGATTCTCAGACCTACTCAATACGTTCACAAAATTTCATGAGAATCGGTCAAGCTGTTTCGGAGGAGTATGGGAACGAAAACTGTGACACGAGAATTTTATATATAAGATATATATATATATATATATATATTTCGGATATGTATCCATATTATGTTAGTAAACGACTTATAAGCGATACAGCGATGTCCAGTGTCTCTGGAGCGGACAATCCGACATGTGTCTATATATATAATATATCTATCTTTTAAGGTTAATTCACTATAACCTTTCTAATGGTAATCAAATTTCTTCTAAACAATGCATTATTTGCGAAGATGTTTGTATAAACATGACATTAATCCTTATCTAAATACATAAGTGTTAAACAGTTTCAAAGTCAAACAAATAAAAGTCCCGTGCGAAACTGGGGTATATTGCTAGTTTGTTATTATAAAAACTTAAATGGTTTTGTCATAAGATGGTCGGGAGGACTAGCGGAGGGTTGCGTGTCGGTGAGTGCGATAGGCAGCAGCTGGTGCAGCGCCGCAGTGCCGGCCCGCGCCGCGCCCACACGAGACTTCAAGTGCCACCGTCCTCACCACGACTTCACTGACGACGATCATCTGTTACCACCCGGATGCGTTCACTACCGCTCATGATTTTATTCTATATATATATATACTCTAATACACATGTTTCATTTAAAATTGTCTTTTATTGCCGGCCCGTGCCGCGGCCATACGCAACTTCAAGTGTCATCGTCCTCACCACGACTTCACTGACGACGACCGTCTGTTACCACCCGGATGCGTTCACTACCGCTCATGATTTTATACTATATATTTATACTTTAATACACATGTTTCATTTAAAATCTTCTTTTATTGCCGGCCCCTGCCGCGGCCATATGCAACTTCAAGTGCCACCGTCCTCACCACGACTTCACTGACGACGACCATCTGTTACCACCCGGATGCGTTCACTACCGCTCATGATTTTATACTTTAATACACATGTTTCATTTAAAATCTTCTTTTATTGCCGGCCCGTGCCGCGGCCATGCGCAATTTCAAGTGTCACCGTCCTCACCACGACTTCACCGACGACGACCATCTGTTACCACCCGGATGCGTTCACTACCGCTGATGATTTTATTCTATATATATATATATACTTTAATACACATGTTTCATTTAAAATTTTCTTTTAATGCGGGCCGTGCCGCAGCCATACGCAACTTCAAGTGTCACCGTCCTCACCACGACTTCACTGATGACGACCATCTGTTACCACCCGGATGCGTTCACTACCGCTGCTGATTTTATTCTATATATATATATATATATATAAATATCCCCTTGGGCACTTTGTGGCTCAGACGTGCCGTATAGGTAGTTTTTTGTTGATCCTTTTTCACTTGTTGATCCGGAGGCCTTTTGTTGATCTAATGCCAGATGACCATATATAAATGTTGATCCGTTTTGAGCCACAACTGTCACGACGAGTAATAATAATAATTAAGCGATTTATACACGATTTTATACAAATCCACCTTTTTGGCATACGAGCAGTTCTTGATCCAATTCAAACGGGCCAATCAGGGTGCAGCATTTGCCAAGGGCTTCCTCATTGGCACGTTTGGGCTACTACATTATGGCTACAGTAACTTAATAATGTCTAGCTAGTATTTCAAAAATAATAGTCTACCTAATCTAAATATTTATAGAAATCAGTCTGGAGTAACGTGACTCCAGATCAAACCTCAATACTTGTTATTTTTTGGATGGGAATCTTTTCTTTTGTAACAACGTTACTGAGCGAATAAAGGGGAATTTAACTTTATTTTTCTAAAATATAAGAAGTTAAATTCCACGCGGACGAAGTCGCGTGTACAGCTAGTTGTCGGTAGTCTAGCGATTTAGCTAGCACACTGCTTTGATTCCTGCTTGGTGGTCGTTAATAGTTTAATAAGTACGTACGTAATATTATCACATGGTAACAGCAGGTATTATGGCAAAAATAAACATCGGCTGATTTGAAAAGATTTATTATAGTAATAATAGTAATCTCAGGACAATTCACACAGCTTCATCTAGACCCAAGTTAAGCTAGCTGAAGATTATGTTATGGGTACTGATATAAATACAAAGATTTTTTTTCGTAAATACATATATATTATCTATACATAGAAAACACCCAGACCGTTACAAACAATCATACTCATGAATACAAATGTTTGCAGCGTGCGAGGAATCGAACCCTCGACCACCAAGCAGGAATCAAAGCAGTGTGCTAGCTAAATCGCTAGACTATCGACAACTAGCTGTACACCCGACTTCGTCCGCGTGGAATTTAACTTCTTATATTTTAGAAAAATAAAGTTAAATTCAACACAGACGAAATCCCGTGTACAGCTAGTCATCAATAAAAAAACACGTAAGTATCTCTAATATATTATACACTAGCTGTTCCCGCGACTTCGTCCACGTGGTTTTTAACTTTATTTTTCTAAAATAAAAGTAGCCTAAGTTACTCCTTATTACATCAGCTACCTGCCAAAAAAGTCCCGTCAAAATCGGTCCAGCCATTTCAGAGATTAGCCGGAACAAACAGACAGACAGACAAAAATTGTAAAATATGTTATTTTGGTGTATGTACCGTATTTATATTCATATGCAAGTAGTAAAAAACGGTTATTTCAATATTACAAACAACAGGCTACAACATTCTCAAGTACCACAAAAAAGATGTTTTTTTATCAAATAAACAGTTATTATTAAAAACAAGCTGTCCCCGCGACTTCGTCCGCGTGGAATTAACTTTATTTTTCTAAAATAAAATTAGCCTAAGTTACTCCTTATAAATCAGCTACCTGCCAAAAAAAGTACCGTCAAAATCGGTCCAGCCATTTCAGAGATTAGCCGGAACAAACAGACCGACAGACAGACAGACAAAAATTATAAAAATTGTTATTTTGGTATATGTACCTTATATATATTCATATGCATGTAGTAAAAAACGGTTTTTTCTATATTACAAACAGACACTCCAATTTTTATTAAATGTATAGATGTATAGATTATTATTTATTTATTTATTTATTCATCCAAAATAATACAAATTGTGTAGGATAACGTAATAGTAACATTACAGTAAAAATTTGTCAACAACATAATAGCAACTTAAACATTAAATCTCGGTATATCTATAGACTAGCTGGCCCCAGCGACTTCGTCCGCGTGAAATTTTATTTTATTTTTATAAAATAACAGTAGCGTAAGTTACTCCTTATTACATCAGCTACTTGCCAAAAAAAGTCCCGTCAAAATCGGTCCAGCTATTTCAGAGATTAGCCGGAACAAACAGACAGACAGACAGACAAAACTTGTAAAATATGTTATTTTGGTGTATGTACCGTATTTATATTCATATGCAAGTAGTAAAAAACGGTTATTTCAATATTACAAACAGACACTCCAATTTTATTTACATGTATAGATGTATAGATTAAAAAAAAAAGTAACAGTCATAAGGCTAGTCGTATGCCTAATATATATAATAATGTAATAAATTCATTTAAACAGAAATTGCGGGAACATTATTTAAATTTGTAACTTTTTTACTGTCCTTCTCCTTTTTTCACATCTTTCTGTTATATCCATATAGTTCTCTCTATATTTTCTGATTTTCTTACTTTCAATTTGAGACTGTACTTATAATTTGATTATCGGATCATTATGTATTTACTTATATATAATATTTATACATTTATGGGTTATATTTAGATATATATTTATGTATGTATATTGTTATTTTTTTATAGAAATGTATATTTTGCTTATCTTTATTATCTTTATAAATCTTTTTTTGACATTTCTTATTTATATTAGTGCACCGCCAATAATCTTTCGCTGCACCACTCATGGTTGCCTGGTAAATAACGCGGCAAAATATTAAGTCCGCCACATGTACAATTTTTTTTGTGCATTAAAGTTAAAGAAATAAAAAAATACAATACTGTTTAATGAAAATGCGTGTTGTCTAGTGCTTTGAGATGTATCAAAATAAGGTCAACAAAAAAGTCCGTGATGGTATATGTCTATCTCTTAAGGATAACCAACAATAACCATTTTTTATCTTTTACATTTTACGGGATTTTTTTTTATCGTATGTTTCCCTTAAAATCATGTAAACTATGTTATTATGTCATAATCTAAAGAAATAATAATATTTTATAGTGACATATCCACTATAAAATACCAAAAAGTAGCAATGTAATTATATAACGCGCGAATCAGGTGTTATAAGGTCAAAGGTCGGTGCACCCCGCGTATTTGATAAATAGTGCTTCTCTGGATGTCTTTAAGAGAAAATGGCAGTATGTACGTGTATATGTACAAGTCCTTAAGTGTTAAGTTTTTCAAATGTACATACAGTAAAGAATAAATATTTTTAAGTACAGTACTTACGTACATTAATATAATACCTACTTTTTACTTGTATCTATTGTTATCAAAATTAAATTATAAGTTCTTAACTTGACCACGACTATGTGACCCTCTCTTGGCGCCAAAACGAGTGAAAAAATGAACAGCATACGACGACGACGCAGTACCTATAGAGTGGAGCAACTGCTTATTCAGTTTTATTCAACTATTTAGTCCCTCCACCGTTACAATGAATGGAGGCGGATATTACAATGTACGTAGCATTGCGAATATAAAATATCTAGATTAGGTATAATAAATTCATAATTCATAGGCCGTTACGGTATCAGAGCCAAAGTCTTCTTTCTTTGTTTATGTACTGTTAGATGCGACAGCGACTTTGTTTTTATATTACTATGTAATGATTGATATACCTAAAATAAATAAAATATCTGAGGTTTGGACAAAAATTCAAAAGGTACTTAATTTTTAAAAAGTATTTTGAAAATACCTATTTTGCATTTAGTATTTGAAATACAAAACACAAAACTATTTTTGTTTTTAGAGTGACATTTCTATGAATTCACTGTCGATAGCGAGCGGTGCGATGGAAAAAGATAACCGTTTATAAAAATATAATAAATAACCCTGGACAATTAACACAGACTGATACTGAACTGATATAAATAGATATTTTTATTTTGTAAATACATATATAATATACATATAAAACACCCAGACCGATGAAAACAATCGATGACCGATGAGTACAAATGTTTGCATCGTGCGAGAAATCGAACCCGCGACCATCGGATGTAAAGCGGTGTGACCACCGAGGCAGTCGAAATATATAAATAATCTTATGAATTTAATTTATTCTAATTTGTTTATGTGCGCGGGGTGCGGTGTACGGTGCTCCCCCTGCCTCCACCGTTGCTGGAGCTTGCATGTATGGAGCATTGCGAATATAAAATATCTAGATTAGTAAATTCATAATTGATAGACCGTTACGGTATCTATATATATTCGGATTAAAATAAGTATCGCAGTAAGGACCAGTATATAAAGTGATCAACACAATTAATTGATTTTTGAAATATATATACAGAGCCAAAAAGTCTTTGTGTATTCAAAAATATCTAATTTGTTTGTGTGCGCGGGGTGCGGTGTACGGTGCAGGGGGGACCCTGCCTCCACCGTTGCTGGAGCTTGCATGTATGGAGCATTGCGAATATAAAATATCTACATTAGTAAATTAATAAAGTCATAATTGATAGACCGTTACGGTATCTATATATATTCGGATGAAAGTAAGTATCGCAGTAAGGACGAGTATATAAAGTGATCAACATAATTAATTGATTTTTGGAATATATTCAGAGCCAAAAAGTCTTTGTGTATACCAAAAATTTAGCCGTTCGGAGCCATTCAGTCACGAATTATTAGTAAAAAAAGTGTCGAGTATATCGTACTATCGACGAATATATATGGCCGCATCGCAAAATAGAATGCGACGTTGCCATACCGCCTGAGATATACGCGATAGAGGTCAAGTTATTCAGTGCAAAAGGTGGAATCGGCAAGTGTTTAGGTTGTGGCGTGATCAACAAAGTGCCCAAAGAGGTGTTTATATATATATATATATATATATATACTTTAATACACATGTTTCATTTAAAATCTTCTTTTATTACCGGCCCGTGCCGCGGTCATGCGCAACTTCAAGTGTCACCGTCCTCATCACGACTACACTGACGACGACCATCTGTTACCACCCGGATGCGTTCACTACCGCTCATGATTTTATTCTATATATATATACTTTAATACACATGTTTCATTTATAATTTTCTTTTATTGCCGGCCCTCGCCGCGCCCATACGCAACTTCAAGTGTCATCGTCCTCACCACGACTTCACTGACGACGACCATCTGTTACCACCCGGATGCGTTCACTACCGCTGCTGATTTTATTCTATATATATATATATATATATATATATACTTTAATACACATGTTTCATTTAAAATCTTCTTTTATTACCGGCCCGTGCCGCGGTCATGCGCAACTTCAAGTCTCACCGTCCTCATCACGACTACACTGACGACGACCATCTGTTACCACCCGGATGCGTTCACTACCGCTGCTGATTTTATACTATATATTTATACTTTAATACACATGTTTCATTTAAAATTTTCTTTTATTGCCGGCCCCTACCGCGGCCATATGCAACTTCAAGTGTCATCGTCCTCACCACGACTTCACTGACGACGACCATCTGTTACCACCCGGATGCGTTCACTACCGCTCATGATTTTATTCTATATATATATATATACTCTAATACACATGTTTCATTTAAAATTGTCTTTTATTGCCGGCCCGTGCCGCGGCCATACGCAACTTCAAGTGTCACCGTCCTCACCACGACTTAACTGACGACGACCATCTGTTACCACCCGGATGCGATCACTACCGCTGATGATTTTATTATACTTACATATGCATTAATGCACAAGTTTTATTTTAGAATATCTTTTTTTTTTTTTTGGGCTATTGTCTGGTGCTTGGACTTGTCTTGACACATGTGATGAAATTAAAGGAGTATGTTTGTGAAATATATAAAGATCATGTATAAATTACACAGAGTTGCTTGAATATTATCCACGTTATAAAGAGAGTTTTGGGCTATTATTATATATATATACTATATAGCTGTACCGGCAAACGTTGTTTTGCCTTAAAATAAAAAAAAAAAATTAGGGGTGGACTACCCCTAACATAGGCTTCTTCTTTCTTTCTTACATGGGCCGTATGTTTGTTTGCCACCATCGTATATATAAAAAAAGGTGCTTTGACCTGTATCACTGCGACCTATATGGATCTATTGTGAGCAAAAATCAGGTGATACCAATACCTATATAATCTGTAGATAGGCCATAAAAGAAGATATAGTATCACCCTTAAAACCTTCACGTACAGAAAGCACTCATATATTTGAATGTGTTGTCACGAACTGTAGGTTTATTTGTGTATTTTTTATATAGAATAGTTGTGTACTCGCCGTTGCTTCAAAAATAAACTTTACGTCAGAGAAATAAGAATACTATTTCAAAACATTATTATATTATGAGTATAATTCTATATATAAATAAACCCTGGACAATTAATACAGCGCCATCTAGTACCACGGTAAGCTTAGCTTGTGTTATGGGTACTAGACAACTGATATAAATTGTTAAAATTTTATTTAAATATATACATAATATATATTAGTTAGATTATATCAATTGGTTATATATTCAATTTTACTTCTATTTGAGTATTTAATTGAATTAGTGCTAATTGGTGGTTTGTATTCACACACTTAAACTTAAAAATGTAAAGTAATAATAAAATTATTTAAAAGAGCAACACGCAAGTTTCTTGCTCGTTCCTCTTGTGATGAGACAGCTTTCCGAATGAGCGGTAGATTAAAAAAATGTAATGACTATTCAAAAGTGCTTCAATGTAAGTTTATTTGAATAAATGATTTTCTATTCTATTCTATTCTAATGAATAGGACCTGTTTTGTGCAGAATTTTTTTCTCTACAACTTTTATTTGAAATATTTTCTCATATTTCTTACAGTTATCGAGTTATTTTGAAAAAAGGCGAATATAGACAACATCCAGACCAATACAAACAATCATACTCATGAATACAAATTATTGCACCGTGCGAGGAATCGAACCCGCGACCATTGAAAGAAAAGCAATGTGCAAAACCGCTAATCACCAAGGCTGTCTCTTTATTTTAAATATGTTATTAACATGTATAGAGGAAAATTCATATTATTTTAGACTATTCTATTGCTGTTAGCCGCAGCTGGCCTTTACAGCTTCACCGAACGATAGGGGGCGAGTGCAGATGAAACTCCACAACCGCGGAAGGTATGGAGTAGCTAATGGCCAACTCCCACTTGTCGGATATCAAATTAGCCTGAGGGCACCACAAGGGGTTCCAACCTGGGGTCAGGCTGTCGTAATTTCGATCCCCGTTTGAATTGGATAAGGGATCGTCCGGAAAAGGTCATACAATTAAAAAAACTGCTGCACTTTATACGTCACTCGAAAACGAAAATATAGCGCGTTGTAACAATTGAATAACGCCATCTAGTGACAAACTATTCATATGTTTGTGTATGTTTATTCCTTCTTATTCTTCTTCTTCTTAGTCGGCACACTCTAGTCAGAGTGGTCGTGGTCAACATTTAGAATCACGATGAGTGAGGTTTTTGGTAATACCATTCGTCGCAGACTGCAGCTTTCCGGGTACATTCGTAAACTGAGCACTTATTTGCAGCCTTGATCTGGTCTGTCCATCTCATTGGTGATCTACCACGTGGCCTGGTGCCTTCCACTTTTCCCTGCACTACGAGATGCTCTATGCAGCGACCACTCATTACCACTGCGAGATACTCGATGGAGTCATTACCACGGCGAGATACGTGGCCGAAGAGGGTCAGAATGCGTGACTGCACTGTGGTTGATAGGCGCTGTATGATGCAGACTTCTTTTAATATGGAACCATTTGAAGGAAACTCTGTCCACGATATTCCTAGCATCTGTCTCCAGCATCACATCTCCGACGTGTCAACTTTCTTCTTCTCCGTTTCACGAAGAGTCCATGTCTCCGACGCATATTCCTTCTTATAGTGTGACTTATTATTATTTATATAATTTTAGTGTCTTCTCTTTTTTTCTTTTCTCGTACACGTATGTATATATGTACATAAATCTTTAAATTCTGTTGTGGAAATGTCATTTAAAGCTTTAAAACTAATATGTTAAAATAAAATTTACGGTTAAACAAATTGGTATCGCAAGTACACCATTACTACGCTATAGGTTGTAATATTATTTTAATTTTTTTTATTTACACCTGTCAATTTAGTCTTCTGGATTAAAAAACAGACTATAGTTATTCCAGGTAACTCGAGTCAACTCGAGTTAACTCGAGTTATCTAAATTTCAACTCGAGTTAGTTTGATTACGAGTTAGCACATCTCTATTTTAATATTTTGTTCTGCAGAAACTGGATTTAATATTGATAAAATTAATAAGGACTCAGAGATATAGAGTAAAAATTGATGACAACCATTTGTTTCAAACCCCACCATCTGACTGTCTCCAGCATATCCACTAAAACTGAGATAACTTTCGTCGAATCAGGACAATCAGTTCCCATGAGACCAAAACGTAGAATCTCTTTCCTCGGCGTTTCCGGAAAAATCAGGAACGGTTACGGTTAATTTGCGGAAGACTTCTGAATAGAGGAACGAGGTTAATTTGTTACTTCCACAAGCATTAGTTGAGACGCCTCGCTGCGACACGTGTTGTGCCTCCAAACGAGAGAACACGACAGGGAATCGATATTTGTAACAGTAAATGAGGTCTAATGAACGACTAATGTGTAGATTAAAGGAATTTCCAACCGGTATATAGAAGAGCATTTTTTTAATGTTTTTTTTTTTATAATAGATGATAATGGAATGGAGCACCCTAATTGTGCTGTTTAAAAGAATTCTCAACCGGTATGTAGTAGAGCATTTTTTTTTAATGTTTTTTTTTATAATAGGTGATAATGGAATGGAGCAGCCTAATTGTGAAGTTTAAAAGAATTCCCAATCACTATGTAGTAGAGCATCTATTCTTTTATGTTTTTTATACTGGATGTAATGGAATAGAGCACCCTAATTGTGCTGTTTAAAAGAATTCTCAACCGGTATGTAGTAGAGCATTTTTTTTTAATGTTTTTTTTTTATAATAGGTGATAATGGAATGGAGCAGCCTAATTGTGAAGTTTAAAAGAATTCCCAATCACTATGTAGTAGAGCATCTATTCTTTTATGTTTTTTATACTGGATGTAATGGAATAGAGCACCCTAATTGTACGGTTTAAAAGAATTCTCAACCGGTATGTAGTAGAGCATTTTTTTTTAATGTTTTTTTTTATAATAGGTGATAATGGAATGGAGCAGCCTAATTGTGAAGTTTAAAAGAATTCCCAATCACTATGTAGTAGAGCATCTATTCTTTTATGTTTTTTATACTGGATGTAATGGAATAGAGCACCCTAATTGTGCTGTTTAAAAGAATTCTCAACCGGTATGTAGTAGAGCATTTTTTTTAATGTTTTTTTTTTATAATAGGTGATAATGGAATGGAGCAGCCTAATTGTGAAGTTTAAAAGAATTCCCAATCACTATGTAGTAGAGCATCTATTCTTTTATGTTTTTTATACTGGATGTAATGGAATAGAGCACCCTAATTGTACGGTTTAAAAGAATTCTCAACCGGTATGTAGTAGAGCATTTTTTTTTAATGTTTTTTTTTTATAATAGGTGATAATGGAATGGAGCAGCCTAATTGTGAAGTTTAAAAGAATTCCCAATCACTATGTAGTAGAGCATCTATTCTTTTATGTTTTTTATACTGGATGTAATGGAATAGAGCACCCTAATTGTACGGTTTAAAAGAATTCTCAACCGGTATGTAGTAGAGCATTTTTTTTTAATGTTTTTTTTTTATAATAGGTCTAATGGAATGGAGCAGCCTAATTGTGAAGTTTAAAAGAATTCCCAATCACTATGTAGTAGAGCATCTATTCTTTTATGTTTTTTTATACTGGATGTAATGGAATAGAGCACCCTAATTGTACGGTTTAAAATAATTCCCAACCGGTATGTAGTAGAGCATTTTTTTTTAATGTTTTTTTTTTTATAATAGATGATAATGGAATGGAGCACCCTAATTGTCCTGTTTAAAAGAATTCCCAATCGGTATGTAGTAGAGCATTTTTTATTAATGTTTTTTTTTATAATAGATGATAATGGAATGGTGCAGCCTAATTGTGCGGTTTAAAAGAATTCCCAATCGGTATGTAGTAGAGCATTTTTTTAATATTTTTTTTTATAATAGATGATAATGGAATGGAGCACCCTAATTGTGAGGTTTAAAAGAATTCCCAACCGGTATGTAGTAGAGCATTTTATATTAATGTCTTTTTTTATAATAGATGATAATGGAATGGAGCAGCCTAATTATGAGGTTTAAAAGAATTCCCAATCGGTATGTAGTAGAGCATTTTTTTAATATTTTTTTTTATAGTAGATGATAATGGAATGGAGCACCCTTATTGTGAGGTTTAAAAGAATTCCCAACCGGTATGTAGTAGAGCATTTTAAATTAATGTTTTTTTTTTATAATAGATGATAATGGAATGGAGCACCCTAATTGTGCGGTTTAAAAAAATTCCTAATCACAACGTAGTAGAGCATCTATTTTTTTTTATATTAATAATAATAATAATCTCAGGACAATTCACATAGCGCCATCTAAACCCAAGTGAAGCTAGCTAAAGCTTTTGTTATGGGTACTAGACAACTGATACAATTACATAGACATATTTTTTTAGTAAATACATACATATTATACATAGAAAACACCCAGACCGATACAAATAATCATACTCACGAATACAAATGTTTGTGCCGTGCGAGGAATCGAACCCGCGACCATCGGACGTAAAGCGGTACACCGCTAGACTACCGAGGTCGTCAATAATGGATGTAATGGGACAGAGCACCCTAATTGTGCGTTTTAAAAGAATTCTTAATCACTATGTAGTAGAGCATCTATTCTTTTATATTTTTTTTATTAAGGATGATAATGTAATCATGCAATCAGCTGTTTTTGTGTGATAACGTAACAAACATCCGTACTCCAGACTTTCGCGTTTATATCTATACATATAAATAAAATTGGAGTATATGTTTGTAATATTGAAACAATAGTATTTTACTACAAACATCTGAATATAAATACGGTACATACACCAGAATAACACTTTTTACAATTTTTGTCTATCTGCCTGTTTATTCCGGATAATCTCTGAAATTACTGAACAAATTTTGATGCGACTTTTATTGACAGGTAGCTGATGTAATAACGAGTTACTTAAGCTACTATATTATTTTAGAAAAATTCTCTAATTAACTTTTTTGTTAAACTCCACGCGGACGACGTCGCGGGTACAGTTAGTTATTAATAAGATAATTGTCATTGATGAAATTTCAAAATGTCTGCTGCTGTCTTAGGAAGGATAGGGTGGGAAATGTAATTCTCCGACTGAAGTCAGGAACTGGGCATTTCCAATTAAGCTACAGAAAGAGGATTATTAGTCAGCAAAATTTTTCTATTCGATCTCTTTTCAATATTTTTATGCTGACGTAAGCGACGTCTCAATTCGTGTTTCATGCCAAATACTAATTTATATATTTATTATATTTATTATAGTATTTATTATAGTACTAGCTACTCGCCCCTGCATCGCCGGAGTGTACATGTATTATACATATAAACCTTCCTCTTGAATCACTCTATCTATTAAAAAAACCGCTTCAAAATCCGTTGCGTAGTCTTAAACATTTAAGCATACATAAGGACAAAGTTTCATACACACTTTCATCCCCTATTTTATCCCATTGGGGATAGAATTAATCAAAACCCTTTCTTAGCGGATGCCTACGTCATAACATCTACCTGCATGCCAAATTTCAGCCCGATCCGTCCAGTGGTTTGGGCTGTGCGTTGATAGATCACTATCACAATCAGTCACCTTTGAGTTATATATATTTAGATAAACATCTAAACTACACATAATAACATAACTATTAGTATTATCAAATATATATATATAAACCAAACAAATAAAACTTCCAAAACTTTCAACATACTCTAAAGCTAGCATATCCTGAAAGCGCAAATGCAGAAGCTAAAAGAGTTAAAAAAATATGCTCAATCAAATATATATATATATATATCTACGTTACAAATGCCCCCATATCATCCCCACGTAACAAACCCCAAAAGCCGCCCCGTAAAATAAAAATAAACCCCAAACGAGGCAGCAACCACCGCTCGGCAGTCATAAACGCGTTACTGTTATATTTACTGCTGAAACGCACGAGGTTGGCAGTAAATTCAAATTCAACATAAATAAACTATCACACGGCCTCCCCTGTGATATATCAACATATGGTGGGCCGGGTCATTGGGCTCCCTAAAATATGGTCGAGCGCAGTGATGGCTGGCTCATCCGTTATACTCGTGAACGAGTGCTGCTTGTAGGGACTGGTCTGCTCTTATCACTACACTGATTTAATCTTATTTAGTTTTTATATTTGAGCCTAAATAAATTAGTGCTGGCTTGTAGTTTGTATTCACACGTTTCATATTCACTTGTAAAATGTGACCTTATAAGGATTGTTTAAAAGAGCAACACACAAGTTTCTTGCTTATTCTTCTTGTGATGAGACAGCTTTCCAAATACGCGGTAGATTTAAAAAAATGTTGACTATTCAAAAGTGCTTAAATTAAGTTTATTTGAATAAATGATTTTCTATTCTATTCTATTCTATTCATATCAACTTGTCGTTGTTTAACCCTTTCAAAACTGGCCTGCACAACTGTAGGCATGAGATATAATTTACAACGGTTTTATAATTTCCGATTGAAAACGATCGCATTTGTTCACTTTAAACTACTCAATTTAGGACTACTCATTTGTTTTGAAAAGTTTAATGCTGAATTTTTTTTTATAATATAATATTTCAGGACAATTCTGAAATACCATCCTGATCAGCTGGATGAATGGCGGTCTTCCACAGTGCGGTTTTCTAGAAACTTTTTGCCTCGCACAACCACATTGTGGAATCACCTTCCAGCAATGGTATTTCCGAACCGATACGATATTGAAACCTTCAAGAAAAGAGCTTATTCCTTTTTAAAAGGCCGACAACGTACTTGCAATTCCCCTGGTGTTGCGGGTGCTCATGGGCGGCGGTAATCACTTACCATCAGGTGAGCCGCATGCTTGTTTATCCCCTGTCTTATTCACACAGCGCCATCTAGTCCCAAGCTAAGCAGAGCTTATGTTATGGGTACTACACAACTGATATAAATACATGGATACATTTTTTTTGTAAATAAATACATATTATACGTAGAAAACACCCAGACCGATACAAACAATCATACTCATGAATACAAATATTTGTACCGTGCGAGGAATCGAACCCACGACCATCGGATAGTAAAGCGGTGTGCTAAACCACTAGACCACCGAGGCTGTCAATTATAGTCTCCTTATTATAGTTTAGACACAAGGAATTTACCAGATCCATTATCATCTGCTTCTTCCTTATCCCATTTATTTGTGGTCGTCGTAATATGTTTTTCTCTTCCATTCATCCCTGTTCGCAGTCATCGCGTTATTTACTTCCTTTCTTACCATATCATCTTTCACACAGTCCATCCATCTCTTTTTCGGCCTTCCTCTACCCTTATAACCATCCACATTCATATGTAACACCTTTCTTAAAATATTATCCTCGTTCCTACGCATTACATGTCCATACCATGATAGACGATTACTCTTCAACCTCTCTAACACCGGTGTCACTTTCATACTTTAATTTACCAGATCCATCGGATGAAAAAAAATTAGGTCTGAAAAGGTTAATACGGTACTAGTGACTAGTCAATATTCATAATATTAATACTAGATTTAAAGACAAACTTGCTAGCCCCAAGTATCGTTTAGAAAAAGTCAATAGATCTTATATGGGAATAGGTATAAACATTTACAATAACATACCAAAGGATATAATGGAATTACCCTTAAATAAATTCAAAATCACATTATTGAGCAAATCCTATTACTCTCTAAACGATTACTTGAATGACGAGTGTGCATGGCAATAGTTTTCATGTTCGGGATTTTCATTTAATGTTAGACATAGACACTTATATATACATTGTAAATAACCTGGCTTTAAAAAAAAGTAATTCAATTGAGTTTCTTGCCAGTTCTTCTCAATTGGATCAATTTAACGGGTAACGTAACGGCCGAGGTTCGAATCCCTAGCGGTGCCCTCAGACTAAAGTCGTATCCGTCAGGCGGGAGTTGGCCTTCAGCCGCTCCATAAGTCCTTCCTTTGGTTTGGAGTGCCATCTGCAATCGCCCCTTATCGTCCGGTGAAGCTGTAAAGGCCAGCTGCGGCCAACAGCATTAGAATAGTCCAAAAAAAAAACATACGTATAATATTACAAAACAGTGTATATACTTATGTATGTAGATGTATCTTAATTACAGTTATTTGTTTGTTACAAGAACAACAATCAACAACGATCAACAATCTCAGTATATATTGAACTAGTTCTGCCCGCAGTTTAACTCGTGTGAAATATACAGCCTATATCTTATACTGATATATAAGTTTCAACAAATACTGTTCAGTAGTTTTTGCGTGAAATAGCAACAAACATCCATTCATAGTCACAGATTTTCGCGTTTATAATTTAAAAAACACGTTAATACATTTTAAGAGTTTAAAGTTAAAAGTGTAATATTGAAACATTCACTTAAATTCCAATATTGATAACAACTCAGGAAAATGTACGGCAGATGGTATTGCTCGCGAGCTGAGGAATTTCTGTAGAAATGAACCTTAAATAGCCCGTTTCATATTTAGAAAGTGTAGGTGTCGAAATGAGAAAGGGCGTACCACGTTGGTGGCACGTGAAAAGAAAATCAAGTGAAAATACTGCGAACTAGTTTTACGACTACAAAAGGAAAATAAATATAATATACTAGCAATTCGCTCGGTCGGGTCTAATATTTGTTTGACTTTTTAACTTTTACACCCATTTTAGTAACACTGCGTTGATATGTCAGTCTGTAAGGTTCGTCTTTTATTGAAAGTAACATATCTGGTGAAGTATTCGTTAAAATCAAATGATGAAAAGGACATTTTTATTCAAAATTAAATACTTTGTTCAAAATCTACCCTGTATCATCGTAAGCACAGATTATTATATTAGAGTCCGTTAGTTTGTGTTCCCGCGGTTTCTCTTCCCCTCCCTTACCTAGTACTGAACTGACCGTACAGCGGCCTTGACGCGCGCGCGCATTGTGTTGTGAATTAAAATAAATTAGAACTGTGTTAAACTTACTGTGAAACCTACTGTGAAACTGGAAAGCTAGCGAAGATATCTTCGAGACCCTGAAGCCCAAGAAATCCGCAGAACCATACAGGTACGTGACAGACGCTTCCCTATATATATACATAGTACTTTCCCTAACATTTTGGTAGCAGAGAGTAAATTCCCTAACATACTTATTAATTAAGCTGTCCCCGCGACTACGTCCGCGTGGAATTTTGCAAAATTACTTTCTTTTTCTAAAATAAAAGTAGCCAAAAGAACTAAAAATTATTTTGTTCGTAGAAATATATACAGTAAAAAGATTGTCCTAACAACTTGCGGGACAGACATGTTCTCATACAATATTAATACATATGATTTTATTAGGTTTGCTATAACTAGCACAAACGTAATGAAATTATTGTATAAACAGCTCCTATTTTATGTGAAATTGTTGAATAGAATTCTCATGTATAATATGAAAATCGATATTTTGTATCTAACTAGGTGTTCCAGCGACTTAGTCCGCGTGGAATTTAAATATATTTTTTTAAAATAAAAGTAGCCTAAAGAACTAAAAATAGTTATGTTACGTCTTCATTTATTCGTTCCATTACATACTAATAGGTTCAAATGAATACTTTTACATCCTGCATCATCCCTTATTTTATCCCCATGGGGGTTGAATTTATCAGTATCCTATTTAAGCGAACGTCTTCATCATAGTAGCTCCAATCTTTAATTTCAGTTCAATCAGTCGAAAATCTAAGAAGATTTATACAAACTTTCATCCCCTATTTTATCCCCTTAGGGATGGAATTTATCAAAATCCTTTCTTACGGGATGCCTACATCATAATAGCTTTATGCATGCAAAGTCTCAGCCCGATCGGATTAAAATTGACAAAGTTTCCCATGCCATTGGCGCTGCCACTCGCGCTGCCCGGCGCTCTCTCAATTGTCGGTTTTTCGTGAGCGAGTCAAAGGACTGGCAGCGCGAGTGGCAGCGTGTTTTTACATTCAGCCCTCTCGCTCAGTCGCCCGGCAATATTTCCGGCAGCGCGAGTGGCAGGGGAAGCGGCTGAATGTAAACGTAGCATAAGAGCAAACACAATACGTTTTGGCAGCCGATCTGTTGGAGCTATTAATCAGCATGCAAATAGGCATATATCGTTAATTGGCTGAGTCCGGACATGTTCGTATTGAGTTGGAACCTCCCTTTCTGATGTTCATAGTGCTGTACATGTATACATGTGTATATATGTATATATTATGGGAGTCTTGAATCCATTACTCGGTGAATAGAATAGAATAGAAAATCATTTATTCAAATAAACTTAATTTAAGCACTTTTGAATAGTAATAACAAATTTTTTTATCTACCGCTAGTTCGGAAAGCTGTCTCATCACAAGAAGTACTAAATAAAATATTAAATTCCGTAATTCTTACTGTGACTTAACTATTATAACAGTATGGAGGGTCCAAGTAAATAAATATAATTATAATAAATTTGAGGTAAATTTTAATCTGCTCGTCACACTGAAAATTCTCCAGCGCAGCATTTTTGAATATTTTCCAAAGATTAATGTTGACTTTGTCCCTTCATTATTAAATCACGCCCTAATTCACGTCGTAGGCGGCCGCGTCACCCGTTCGAAAGGCCATTCATCCATCTTGAAGTATAATTTTCACTTCAGATTTTTCTACTTTCTAAAATGTAAATTTCTTCTATAAATTTCATTTAAATTTGTATGAATGCATTAAATTTTACAATATGATATATTGAATGTACCTATGAGAAAAAGAGAAAGAAGTATCATGTCGTCTCTAGCGCACACTGCTGGCGTCATGCGTGCATTAAGCTGCGAACGGCGAGTGAGAACAGTGGTGTCTATTTGAGAGTTTTAATTAGGAAGACAATTAATACAGTACTTTACAATAATCCAAATTGTTGTTTTTATAAGAGATGTATAAGATTTGGAAGGAGGTTGATAGCGAAAAGCTCTTTTAGGCATTCCAATTACATAAAGTAAATATAAGAAGTATCTGTTTAGAAAAAACTGTCAGATAGTACATATTGTACAAGCTCCCCTTAGTTTTTATTATATGACGACCTCGGTGGTCTAGCACACCGCTTTACGTCCAGTGGTCACGGGTTCGATTCCTCGCACTCAAACATTTGTACTAATGAGTACGATTGTTTGTATTGGTCTGGATATTTTCTATGTATAATATGATTGTATTTACAAAAATTTACAAAAAAAATCTATGTATTTGTATCAGTTGTCTAGTACCCATAAAACAAGCTTTAGCTAGCTTAACTTGCGTCCCGATGGAGCTGTGTGAATTGTCCTGAGATTATTATTATTATAAAAAATAATTTATAAATTAAGCAATAAAAACAATACCTACTTAATTTTACAATAAGAGATGAATCCAATAAAATAAATAATGACGTAATAATAAATATAGACAGACTAGGTACATATATTTATTATAGCAAAATATCCCTTTACACAATTTTAATTACCGAAGTCTCTTTCATTAACATTATATTTCGAGCGTTTGATTTATTGCAAAATTAATATTGGCATTTTTGTTACTATGGATCGGACAATTTGGAAGTTTCTCGAATTATTTACAGAGCCTCGACGGCCTGTTAATAATTGTTTTAATTTGCTTTTGCGTACTACTGAACAGCAAGTTTATAGCTCCATTCCATTGGCGGAAATAATGGATTTTTTTTAATCTCTTTACGTATATTCGTCAGTATAAAATTTGTGAAAAATGTAGTTAACGTAGTTTATTTTTTAGGTATATACAGAGGACAGATAACGATACAGATAATATAAACTAATATAGACTGTTTATAAATACAGACCCTAGTAGGTGGCTCAAATAAGTGCAGTGCTTATCTCTTCATATTTAAAAATGGACCTTGAATTTCTTAATGCAAATTATTATGAACTAGCGACCCACCCTCGAAAATATATATAATAATAATAATCTCAAGACAATTCACACAGCGCCATCTAGACCCAAGTTAAGCTAGCTAAAGCTTTTATGGGTACTAGACAACTGATACAAATATATAGATATATATTTTTTTTCATATATACATAGAAAACACCCAGATCGACACAAACAATCGTACTCATGAATACAAATGTTTGTGCCGTGCGAGGAATCGAACCCGCGACCATCGGACGTAAAGCGGTGTGCTAAACAACTAGACCACCGAGAGTAATTTTAACACAAACATGCATATATACGTCCTTCGATATTTATATTCCCTATAGAACTATTCTATTTTCAATAATTTCCAAAGAGGACGCGATGTAATTACTTCTTTTTGGTATTTTTTTTTTCTCGTTGAGTCATATGTTAGTACCGTTGTAGTGTTAAAAAAACGGAGCAAATCATTATCAGTATTTGCATTCATGTAGGACATTTTAGCCGCTTATGAACGTCAAGTTTTTACATTATATATTTTTTTCCCTACCCAGTCCGTCCAGTTCGGTATATAGATCCAATTGAGAAGAACTGACAATAAACTCAATTGAATTACTTTTTTTTTCAAAAGTCAGTTTATTTACAATGTATAGGTATATATAGGTGTCTAACATTGTCTAACATTAAATGAAAATCAACAACTTTCTGAAAACTATTGCAGTTTAATTCCTGACGTTCCTCATGAATCGTTTCATCTTTGTGGTGCTTGTACAATTTTATCACACTCCCTATTATAATCATTCAAAACAACGCCGTGATGTGAATAATGTTGGTCATATTTTTATAAAACGCCAGCACTGTTTTATATTATGTACGCGCGTTTCATTCCATTAGAAGCCGAAAGAAAATTCCATTCTGCTCCACTTCGTCTGAAAAGTCCTAAATTGCGCGTCCCCGACATCCTGTTTATGCTTTATGTTCAGAAGAAATTTCAGGACACACGTAGCCTTTCCCACGTAATTCAATAGCTACGCCTAATTCAGTTTTACACGGAGTCGAGGAATAAATGAAAATTATAAATATGCTACGAAAATTATTTCAACCATAACCTTAGTCCTAAATTTTTTTAATCTCGCAAATAGTCTTGTAGATACTAGGTATAAAGATGATGGTGATGATGATACAAATGTGTTTTGTTGAATTAGGTAATATTTTGTGAAAGTAAACAATTTTATTATGCCTCTGAATGAGGCATTTGCAATGAACAGAGCTCCGATATAGCTAGGGAGTCTAGTGATGACTGCTCTGCGACCAAACTGCGACAGGTTTCCACAGTGAATATTTGTGATCTCACACGTGCTAATGTTAGCAGAATTAGACAATTTTAACCTTAACTTATGTGGAGAATAAATTTAATAATAAAATTAGAGAGATTGTTGCATAAAAATAAAATACATATGTCCCAAATCCTTTCATTTAGAAGCTCGCTGGAGGGCACATCGTGAACAACATTTTTCTCTCTAATGCTCAAATAAAAAGTTCTATGTATTTTGGAAAAATATACGAGTGAACATAAAATAAAATTGTATAAATTTAAGCGGATTTTAACTAAAAAAGACAAATATATATGTTATTTTTTGTCTCTAAATAGATAAAAAAGGCACCTGCCGACGTATTTTTTAGACAGTCAGTCAAAATTGATGATGTCGGCTAGACTCGAAGTAACAACCTTAGAAGTTCGAAGCCAGTGTAGTAAATCATTATGCCAAAACTCTCTCAAGTCACGTCTTCCCATCGATTACCATGAGATTAGCGCTGTGGCGCTTAACTTGACTAAATAAGTACAGAACCATTAAAACTACTACGTACCTCCTATAAAATGACAAAATTCGAGAATAAAATTCGAAACTTTGCTATCTTAAACCAGTGTTCAGGTAGTTAAACGTTTGGTTTTTAGGCATCTTAAACTTTATCTGCACCGTTGCCGAATATAAATTTAAATCCAGAAATTTATCGTCAAACTTTCATAAAAGGCGTTTCAATTAAAATTAAATATAAAAGAACAAAGTTAGTTTGGTTATAAAATTTGCTACTCGTTTATTACCGCAGTTCCTTTTAGATAATGAAAGTGGGCTTTTATCTAAACCTTTCTAACCTTTTTTGGAGTTTAAAAAATCTTCACAAAGTATATTCACCTGGCTAAAAGGGAGTCTCATAGTTTGTTCAACGGAAAACCATTCACCTGCCGAAGGGGGATTATGGGATTTGTTCAACGGAAAACTATATATAGCCTATGACGAATTTGTCCGCAAAGATTTACTAACCTAACGACATTAGTAATCAACCTCTTTGTGATAAATTTGACCCATTGGCTTTGCGGAGAAACATTGAATCTCTGTGCATTTTCTATCGCATATACCACGGAGAGTCTTCTGATGAATTGTTCGGATTAATACCAGCTGCTGAATTTTACCATTTCACTATCCGGCTGGAACCAAAATATTATCCTGATCATGAATCTGAATGGCGGTTTTTCCACCGTGTGTTTTTGCAGAAATTTTTTGCCAACCACAACCATATTGTGGAATCACCTTCCAGCAATGATATTTGCAAACCAATACGAAGTTACTTCAAGAAAAGAACTTATTCCTTCTTAAAAGGCCGGCAACGCACTTGCAATTCCCCTTGGTATTGCAGATACTGATGAATGGCGGTGATTACTTACTATCAGATGAACTGCAAGCTAATTTGGAGACAAACCTTTGGTGAATATAATCTTCTATTTCAGGCGTTTATTCTTGGCAGAGTGGTCGTGCCTTTCATGATGGTATATCTTGTGGTATGGAATCGTTGTATTTCTGTTGAAAATAATATAGGTCCAACAAAACGTCGCCCTCCGTCTCTGCACAAATGCCGGACGGTACGTCCGTAAGGACGTGATCTCCCGCGATCTTAAGGTCCCCACGGTGTAGTAACTTGTCATCCGCGAATAGTGGGCGCGAAGCACACTTGCGCGCGCGCGGACGAAACTAACGCGCTCCCGCACGACCTTCACTCCATCACGGAAACTCGTCATTCGCGGCAGGGCGGCGTACAAAGTCGGCCCGGCGAGCCATCCTTATCCCCACAATGCTCCACCACTCCTTCAGCCAGCTACATGACTGTAGCCGACTTCACCACTGTGGTAAAAAGGAACGACGCGGGTGTGCACCCCAGCTGTATGCCCAGGTAATGAGCATATGCTCGAGGCCCGTACCTGCGACCCATTTTAAGGGCCCGCAGAAGAACCCCTGAAGAGTGGAGAGCGCTTGATAAATCTAGCGTCAAAGCTTTTGAAAACCGGCGGCTCCTTGAGCTGGATGCTAAATGCAACGAGCTGAAATTCCGACCACCTGCGGCTATCAGCTATAATTATGTGAGCGGCGTGCTCTCATTCCCGCAATGTACGAGAGTTTTCATAAACAAAATTAACTACATAAGTCACATACGAGCAAATCAGCCAGGATTACATCATCATCATGTTATGTTATGTGTATGTAATTGTTGAATAAAGAATTTATCTATCTATCTTTCCATCTATCTATCTATCTACTTTATTCCATGTATTAGTTCGATGGCCATAAATTTAAAAGTTACTTTAATGAAATAAAGCAATGTTCACAACTTATTCCCAGTTTTGGGTAAATTTATAGTTTTAACTTCGAACATGTTATAATAATAGCTGTATTTTAAAGTTATTTTCAGGAAAGCAATGTATTCAGTTGATTTTTATATATAAATTTATATTTTTTTTAATACGTATTAAAAAATATGAATACAATACTATAAATAATTTATAGTATTGATCTAAATTCATATTATTTTTATTTCTAGAATAAAATGAACATTTCTTACCTCACTACTTTCTATATTAAACTGTCATTCTGATGTAAATATGTGTTTGGCTGCACCAGATCTGCTGCTCGACTTTGGTTGCTTATCTTTACCTGATATTTTCTTACGGCAGTCCGGCATAGTGACCAACCTTCTTACATTTGTCTCTCTTATAGTAAAAGCTACATTAGGTTTTGAATGAAATAGTAACAAATATCCATTCATTCATCCATTCAAACTCACAAATTTCCGAATTAATAATATTATTGTAGCGCGATGGTTATCACCTCATCACTGTAGCATCATCATCATCATTACATATTATAAAACAAAGTCACTATCGTTGTCTGTACCTATGTATGCTTAAATCTATAAAACTACGCAATGGATTTTGAAGCGGTTTTTTAATAGATAGAGTGATTCAAGAAGAAGGTTTATATGTATAATGCATGTATACTCGTGCGAAGCCGAGGCAAGTAGCTAGTATACAACAAACCAAATGTAAATACAGCCCCAAGTGTACACACGTGACCACATTTAAAGATCCTTATGAATTACTCATCACAAACACAAACGTATCGTCAGATCCCACCTTTTTACTTTACGAGTTTCGTGTACAGAAATGTAATTTTATACTTACAAACTTTTTTATAATGGACGAAAAGGGAACGCTGGCGGAGCACTATTGGAGAAGTATATATAGTAAGTCCGAAAAAAAGCCATCTTTTTTCGGACTACTCTAATGCTGTTGGCCGCAGCTGGCCTTTACAGCTTCACCGGACGATAGCGGGCGAGTGCAGATGGGACTCCAAACCCGCGGAAGGACTTATGGAGCGGCTGAGGGCCAACTCCCGTCTGACAGATACGACTTTAGTACGAGAGCACCGCTAGGGGTTCGAACCTCGGCTTAGGCCGTCGTAACATCGGTCCCCGTTTGAACATAGCGTGGAGCAGCCTGGAGGTCATTAGTAACATTACTAACAAATCCAGTAATGTTACTAACAATCCCTTACTCAAGTACTTATGTATCAAATCGTATCTGAAATCAATATTTCAATAACAAATAGTCATGTCAATGAATCAAAGAAAAATACTAATGTGGGAGAAAGGGTCAGTTAGTAATAGAATAGAATAAGAATAGAAAATCATTTATTCAAATAAACTTACATTGAAGCACTTTTGAATAGTCATTACATTTTTTTTTTAATCTACCGCTCGTTCGGAAAGCTGTCTCATCACAAGAAGAACGAGCAAGAAACTTGCGTGTTGCTTTTAAATAATTTTATTATTACTTTACATTTTTAAGTTTAAGTGTGTGAATACAAACCACCAATTAGCACTAATTCAATTAAATACTCGAATAGAAAAAATATTGAATATATAACCAACTGGTTAAACAATTAATAAGTGGAAATCAGTCATAGTGATTAGAATATTACTAACAATCCCTTTCTCCCGCACTTAAGTATCAAATCGTATTCTGAAATCAATATTTAAATATGTAATGATCATATCAGTGACCCAAATAGAAATAATAATGCGGGAGAAAGGGTCAGTTAGTAATGTTACTAACAATGTCTTTTTCCCTCACTTACGTATGAAATCGTATTCTGAAATCAATATTTAAATATGGAATGATCATATCAGTGACCCAAATAAAAATAATAATGCGGGAGAAAGGGCCAGTTAGTAATGTTACTAACAATGTCTTTTTCCTACACTTACGTATGAAATCGTATCTGAAATCAATATTTAAATATGTAATGATTATATCAGTGACCCAAATAGAAATAATAATGCGGGAGAAAGGGTCAGTTAGTAATGTTACTAACAATGTCTTTTTCCTACAATTACGTATGAAATCGTATTCTGAAATCAATATTTAAATATGTAATGATCATATCAGTGACCCAAATAGAAATAATAATGCGGGAGAAAGGGTCAGTTAGTAATGTTACTAACAATCCCTTTGTTCGCGCCATTTATAAACATATCAAGTGGTATGGTATTATTCCCCATATCCTAATCCCTTTCCCGCACACGGTATGTCAACTGAGGTCGCCCGACGACCTCGTCTACTAACGTGAATGGTGACATCTCGTCCCAACCGCTCCGCTTTAAATTAATTAATATAATATTGACATTAACAATAAGTAACTTTGTGTGCGTGCCTGTGTTAAACTTAGTATTCATCGAGTGCAGCAGCTGTGCAAGAATACACCCGCTCTACAGTCGCAGGTACGTACTGTGCATCCCCCTTTATTTCAATTTCCATACAGTCCACTTACCTTACCCGCTACCCCCCATTTCTCCATGGTACGCCTTCGAACCGGATACCTACCGCTTAAATACTATAATTAGGACGAGATTTACATCCCCGCATTGATAGGTACATAATTTCATTATATTATACCGCCCGCTATAAGCCATACCGCTTCTTTGTACCTATTCGTATATTCACCCGCGCATACGCATTTTCTGTACTTAATATATTAGTACGCCACACCTTTATAGGTGTGTAAGCCTAGTCTTGGGTATATTTTCTAATAATTACCGCATTTACCGCTTAATAATACTTTATTATTTGTATAATACATATTACGCAGTAAGCGTACATACCTACCTACATTAATTTGTATTTTTCAACGCCAATAATCGTAACGATAATGGAGTCGAATTTAAAAATGCTAGAAGCTAAAAACAGAGCTATATTTCAACGTATTACAAGATTGCGTGATACTTGTAAAAATCTGTCACCGTCGTCAATCGACTTACGCTCCGCAGGCATTCATGGCGGACAGTGAAACCATTGATACACTGCGCCATGAATATATACAAAATTTAGATTCTATAAACGAGTTACAAATGCAGTTGAATCCTAAATTTGAACCTGATTACCAGGCACTTTTAACGTTTGAAGATATTTTTAGTCGAATAAAAAGATGTCGTTTAATATTAAGCGAAGCGAATAAGCCTTCGTCTTCACAATCGGTACCGCATAATAAATCTAGTATCAAACTAGAACCTCTCTGTATTCCTTGTTTTGACGGGAATATGTCCACGTGGTCTAGCTTTTATGAATCTTTTAGGAGTAATATTCATTGTAACACCGATTTAACCGATTCACAAAGAATTCAGTATTTACTTAGTAAATTAACTGGAAGCGCTCAAAAAATAATGGCCGGTATAATTCCGTCTGGTGATAATTATACTTCCATATGGGAAAGTTTAGTAAAGAAATACCAGGATAAAAGGGCCTTAGGTTCATATTATATTTCTACATTATTTAACATTAAATCGGCCACAAATAATTCCGCCTCATTAAATAATTTCATCGAAACTTTCGATGCCGCTGTTGCTGCTGTGCGTCAATTAAAGATTGATGATATGCAAGATTTTATTTTATTGAACTTAGCCTTACGAAAGGTGGATTTAAGTACTACACAGGCTTTCGAAATGACCGCTAGAAATAAAGATATTCCGAGTTATATGGATTTTGTAGAATTTATAAAAAGTCAGGTGAAAATATTAGACCGCACGAGTAATAATATTAATTCAGTAAGCCGCAACACATTAACTAATATTAAAAACAACCGCCCGCAAAATGTACATTCGTTTGTTTGAACTTCTGGTCACCGAGCTCCTTGTTCTATGTGTAATACTTCGGAACATTATCAGTTATATACCTGTTCCACATTTAAATCAATGCTGCCGAAAAATCGATTAGATTTTATTAAATCTAAACAAGGTTGTGTAAATTGCCTTAGTATAACGCATTCTGTGTCCACTTGTAATTCTAAATACAAATGTAGAACTTGTAATAAGCGACATCATTCCTTATTACATTTAGATAACGCACAAAATAATAATACCCCGCTCTGCACTCATCGATCTAATGTGATGAGTGATCGATCTACGATCGCCGCTCCCGCACTCCCGCCAGTCCCCTGTCGTAATGCGACACAATGTAATTTGACTCCTGACGGGGACTCAAACGCGCCCATTTTCGCGGTGCCCGCACCTTTGTCATTGTGCACTCGAGTACCTACCACTACAGCAGCCATGCCTGGTGTTGTATGTCCAACGGGTAAAGTGCGTACAGAGGTACTTCTGTCTACAGCGTCTGTTATTGTTCGTAACTATAACAAAAATATAATACGTACTGTTCGTTGCCTTTTAGACAATGCTTCGCAACATAACCTTATTACGATTGATTGTTGTAAACAATTAAACTTAAACATTATTCCTCTTACGAATTCATTTTTAAAAGGTGTCGGATTAACAACGAGGCCTATAAAGGGCTATGTTAAAATAATGATTTCCGATAAACATAACGAACAAAGCTTCACTATAACCGCGTTAGTTGTCGATTGTATTACCGATCGGCTACCTATTGAATATATAGATACGTCTGTTATAAGTCATTTAGTCGACTTACCGCTTGCAGATCCTCACTGGCATCTCTGAGATCGAACTTGTATTAGGAGCAAATTTGTTCCTTATATTCTTTTAAGTGGAAAAATAATAAGTCCACCCGCACCGCCAGCCATAGAAACTATTTTTGGTTATGTTTTTATTGGTGACGTTCCCTGTAATAATGCGACCACGTCTGATCGTGATCATATCGCGCCTCAACAAGACTCATCTTCCTCTGCTTTCTTAACATGTATTGAAAATAATCTTAATGATTCTCTCTCTAAATTCTGGGAATTAGAGGAGGTTCCTATAAATAAATATTTAAGTCCCGCAGAAAAGAAATGCGAGCAAATGTACTCTTCTACCGTGTCCCGCGACTCGTCAGGTCGTTATTGTACTGTTTTACCGTTTTATAAGGATCCTAGCGAGTTAGGTAACGTATCACCGCTTTTCGTCGCTTGCTATCGCTAGAACGCAAACTAGAAAGTACAGGTTTGCGCGCTGATTATAATGCCATCATAAAAGACTATATAGACAACCAATATTTATCTGAAGTTTTAAATACATCCGATAATATGGATGACGGTTACGTCATACCGCATCACCCTGTCATTAGGCAGGATAAAGACACCACCAAGGTCAGAATAGTCCTTGATGCAAGTGCTAAATGTCATAACGGCATTTCTCTAAATGATATTTTACATACGGGTCCTAATCTCCAAGCTGATTTATTTTTACTTTTATTAAATTTTCGTTTATTTCCAATCGCTATAACCGCGGATATAAAACAAATGTACCTACAAATTTTAGTAACCGACGAGTATCGTAAATATCAAAAAATACTGTACCGCTTTAATACGTCTGAACCCATACGTACCTTTCAATTTAATAGAGTTGCATTTGGTCTTAAGTCAAGTCCTTACCTTGCCATGCGTACAATTCGTCAGCTTTGTGATGATGAACGCGATAACTTGCTGGCTGCTTCTATAGCTGAAAGGGAACTGTATATGGACGATTTAGCTACGTCTATACTAAATGAGGTTGATGCCGTCGAGGTTACCGCTCAATTAATTAATATGTTCAAGTCAGGTGGCTTTCAATTAGTTAAATGGTCCAGTAATTCAAAGAACCTACTAGAGAGCATTCCTACACCGCTGAAACTTGCACAGCAAGTTGAGTTTGATAGACGTGAGTCCCTTAAGATATTAGGGCTCGAATGGAACCCGCAAGATGATATTTTCGTTTTTAAAATCAATTGTGATGACCGCTTGTGTACAAAACGTACCATACTTTCCCTAATTGCCCGATTATGGGACGTATTAGGTTTTGCTGCGCCTGTCGTACTTACCGGTAAACTACTTATTAAAGATCTTTGGCTGCAGAAAGTCGGTTGGGATGATGTACCTCCGACAAATATAACCGCTATTTTTACTACATTTAAACAACAATTACCGCTTCTTGCTAATTTAAAAATACCGCGTCATTTATCTGTCACGCAAGACTGTATAATAAATATCGTTGCGTTTTCGGATGCTAGTTTAAAAGCTTACGGCTGCGTTATTTACTTACATGTGACAGATCCCGCAGGCAATATATACGTGAGATTAGTCTTGCGAAATCAAAAGTCGCACCCGTTAAGGTAGTCTCACTTGCGCGACTAGAACTTTGCGCCGCCGTTTTAATGTCTAAACTAACTAAACTAGTTTACGATGCTTACTCTTCACGCACGTCTGTACAGAACGTCTATGCATTTTCTGACTCGAAAATTGCACTCTCATGGATTCATTCTTGTCCACATCGGTGGAATATCTTCGTTAGCAATCGTGTGGCTAAATGTCAGGAAAATTTACAATCAAAACATTTCTATCACGTGGCTGGATTCAATAATCCAAGCGACTGTCTTTCAAGAGGTTTACTGCCTAAACAATTACTTACCCATGAGTTGTGGTGCAACGGTCCCGCGTTGAGTAGCCCCGTCTGCTCTTATTAGAGTCATTTAATGAAAAATATGAAAACTTACCTGAATATAATACTAAGACGTTCGTTACAGCTGCTTCCAATACTGTAGTCTCACCGCTTTGTGATCTTGCATCTAAAGTTTCATCCTGGAACAAATTATTACGAATTACTATTTATACGCGTATTGCCCCGCTCTAAATATATTGAAACCGCTCATTTAAATATCGCTGAAAAATATATACTTACCGCAATTCAGGTCGCTCATTTTTATCATGTTATTAGTGATCTTGAAAAGGGTAATTTACCTTCTGGAACTCTGCGTAAATTAAATCTTTTTATTGATGACGATGGCATAATTAGGATAGGTAGATTATTAAATGCTAACTTACCTTTCGAGGCAAAACATCCCGTTTTATTGCCTAAGCGCGACCATATCTTACTTATTAATAGATCATTTTCACCGCGTTAACTGTCACACAGGTGCCATTCTTCTTCGTTCTTTAATTCACCAAAGGTGGTTTAAAAATACAGACAATGTTAAGGTTGGTACTGTAGTGCTTATACATGATGATAACGTCTCACCACTGCGGTGGCCAATGGGTATCATTGTGAAAATATATCCAGGCTCAGATGGTATTGCTCGCGTAGCATCTGTTAAAACTCAAAATGGTTTGCTCAAGCGACCAATCGTTAAATTAAGCCCTTTACCTTCTCAATAACTCTATTTTTATATATACCGCATTTAATTATATTTACCGCTAGGTGTATTCTATTAAGTTTTTCTTATTATACTACGCTCTATAACTAATTATAAGTATGTTAGGAATATATACTATAATGTACATCCGCTTCATATATTGCTCTTCTTTGTATTTTCTTTGAGAAACCCTTAGTTTCTCAAGGCGGGGGAGGATGTTCGCGCCATTTATAAACATATCAAGTGGTATGGTATTATTCCCCATATCCTAATCCCTTTCCCGCACACGGTATGTCAACTGAGGTCGCCCGACGACCTCGTCTACTAACGTGAATGGTGACATCTCGTCCCAACCGCTCCGCTTTAAATTAATTAATATAATATTGACATTAACAATAAGTAACTTTGTGTGCGTGCCTGTGTTAAACTTAGTATTCATCGAGTGCAGCAGCTGTGCAAGAATACACCCGCTCTACAGTCGCAGGTACGTACTGTGCATCCCCCTTTATTTCAATTTCCATACAGTCCACTTACCTTACCCGCTACCCCCCATTTCTCCACCCTTACTCCTGCACTTACGTATGAAATCGTATCTGAAATCAATACATATAAATAAAATTGGAGTGTCTATTTATAATATTGAAATAACCGTTTTTTTCTACATGCATATGGATATAAATACGGTACATACAACAAAATAACATTTTTTTTCAATTTTTGTCTGTCTGTCTGTTTGTCTATTTATTCCAGATAATCTCTGAAATGGCTGAACCGATTTTGACGGGACTTTTTTTGGCACGTAGCTGATGTAATAAAGAGTAACTTAGGCTACTTTTATTTTAGAAATAAAGTTAAATAACCACGCGGACGAAGTTTAGTCTATCTATATAATTTAAATATCCAATACACATATCAGTGAATCAAATAAAAAAAAAGAAATGAATATCTACGAAGTATTCTCTGTTTACTTATTTGATACACAAACAAGTACCAACGTCAGCAGACTAAGTGAAGGGCTATAGACTAAACTAGCTGTTCCCGTGTCTCCGTCCGCCTGGAATTTATGACTATTCAAAATAGGTATTATGAAATTTACTTTAATGAAGATTATTTCTATTTCTATTAGTTCTCAGTTAGTTTGGGACTAGATGGGAATTGTCCTGATATTAATATGTTTTATTTGTCGATGATATTGTCTGGAAAGTTATACTTATTACTAGCTGTATCCTTTCTTTTCTTTCTTTCTTCTATCCGCGATTTCGTCCGCGTGGAATTTAGTTTTAATTTTCTAAAATAATTTCTTTCTTTCTTCCTTCTATCCGCGATTTCGTCTGCGTGGAATTTAGTTTTAATTTTCTAAAATAAAAGTAGCCTAAGTTACTCCTTATTACATCAGCTACCTGCCAAAAAAAGTCCCGTCAAAATCTGTCCAGCCATTTCATAGATAAGCCGGTACTGGTTTGTGTAACAATACACCCTTTTATAATTAACCATGCGTTCTTATTTTATATATAAGAAACATTTTTATTTTTAACTACCTGTACAAAAACTTCTGCGTGAAATTAACATTATTTTTCTAAAAAATAGTCCTTATTACATCAGCTATCTGCCAATAATAGTCCCGTCAAAATCGGTCCAGCCATTTCATAGATTAGCCGGTATAAACTAACAGCCAGACATAAATTGTAAAAAATGTTATTTTGGGGTATATGTACCGTATTTATATTCATATGCATGTAGTAAGAGAGCAATGGAGAGGGCTATGCTTGGAGTTACTCTGCGTTATCGAATCAGAAATGAGGAGATCCGCAGAAGAACCAGAGTGACCGACATAGCCCGAAGAATTGCGACTCTGAAGTGGCAATATCTCATAGGATAGATGGCCGTTGGGGCAGTAAAAATAAACGAAGACTGGGAAGGCCTCCAGCAAATGGACTGACGATCTGTCAAGACGCTGGAAGGCATTGGATGCGAGCAGCGCAGGACCGATCGTTAAGATCTTTGGGGAGGCCTATGTCCAGCATGAGGCCTGCGATGATGTTGATGATGATGCATGTAGTAAAAAACGGTTAATTCAATATCACAAACAGACGCTCCAATTTTATTTATACGTGTAGATAATCGAGGGGAATGAATACTATACTAACTTAAGCCTTTCAGCCACGATTATCCGGCACATGTGGAAAACCGATTGACTACTGATTGTGGGATTCAAATCCTCTTCGCCGAGATTGTGAATAATTATATAAATGTATATATATATGATTATATACATCGAGGGAAGGAAATTGCTTTTAACACTTCAATTCGTTCTTACGTTTAATTGTATGCTTATTGAAGAAACGTGTGGTTTTATAAGAAACTAGCTTTTCCCCGCGGCTTCGCTCGCGTTAATTTATAGCCTTAGGGGTGGAATTTATCAAAATCCTTTCTTAGGGGATGCCTACGTCATAGTAGCTTTATGCATGTATAGTCTCAGCGCGCTCGGTTTAAAATTGACAAAGTTTCATATAAACTTTCATCCCCTATTTTATCCCCTTGGGGGTTAATCTAAGTCCTTTCTTAGCGGATGCCTATGTCATAACATCTACCTGCATACCAAATTACAGTCCGATCCGTCCAGTGGTTTGGGCTGTGCGTTGATAGATCACTACGTCAGTCACCTTTGAGTTATACACTTATTATCAAAGTGAAAAGAAATACAAAGGATTTTAATAATATAAATATTGCTCTTGAGGATGTTCTAAACTGGTTTACATCAAATAATCTAGCGCTTAATTCAATGAAAACAAAATGTGTTAAATTCTCTTTACCAAATGTAAAACAAGTAACGACAACTGTTAGTATGAATCATCATGTTTTGGACTTTGTTGATGAGACTTTGTTTCTTGGTATTGTAATAGATAATAAATTGCAGTGGGGACCACATATATTCACACTAGCCAAAAGACTAAGCTCGGCTGCTTTTGCTATCAGAAAAATTAGACAATTGACTGATACTGCAACAGCGAAACTAGTGTATTTTAGTTAATAGACATAGAATAATAGATATAGAATTTGAATAGACAAATAAATCGGAAGAAGGAAGGTCAAGGTGAAAAATCATAGTTAATATGAAACAGAGAACATATACAAATTATACAGAGTAGGTTGCTACTTTTACAGACTAAAATATTTTAACAGGACATGTGACATAAGTAACAAGTGACTTAAATAAATATACATAGAGAAGACCTGACCGATACAAACAATCATACTCATGAATACAAATGTTTGTATCATGCGGAGAAACGAACCTGCGACTATCGAAAGCAAACCGGTGACATAAATACATATACATGTAGGGCGGAGTTCCAAACCGAGGCCGTCAATAAAATTATAATAAAATTAATATAGTTCAATTAGAAATTAAATTAAATTAGTCAAGTTAAATTAGAAGATAATTTAAAATACTTATTATAAAAAAAAACTTTAACAAAATTGTTTTTCAAACGAATACATTGTAAAAAAGGCGCCATCTTGCCTTACTACCAATGAAACCAAACGTAACTTCGTTTGGTTTCATTGGTAGTAAGGCAAGAACGTTGTGTAATTTCTACGAAGTCTGAAAACGGGTGTTTCTTGAGCAATTTTACCTGAACTTGCTCAGAAGTTACACGAAATTGTAACAGATGGCGCTGTACACATTTTTTATCTATTCACTGAAAACTTTACATCAGTCTCGGTGATGTAGGTTTAGCGGATAGCTTTACTTATGATGCTCACGGGTTCGATTCTCGTAAGGTACAAATATTTGTTTTCAGAAGACTAATTGTGTATGACAGTTGTACATGGGTGTTTTCTATTTGGATTATTTATGTACAAACTATATTTTAATATTATGTCAAAGTGGACTAATTTTGTTAATTTTTAGCCATATTTCAAGATAATAAGTATATTAAATTTAGTCTTGGTCTAAGCAGAGCTTGTGTTATGAGTAGGTACTAAAGTACTGATACATACATAATATTTTTAATAAATACATACTTATACACCCAGATTGATACAAAGAGTCCTTCTCATACATTTTTCTATAGTGCAAGGAATCAAACTTGCGACCATCGGAAGTAAAGCTGTATACTCAACCGCTAGACAACCGAGGCCGTCGTTTTATCTATCTATCTATGTAGCTATCGAAAAATCTTGACTATTAATAATTTTTCTACAGTGCGAGGAATCAAATCTGCGAACATCGGAAGTAAACCTGTATGCTCAACCGCTACACTACCGAGGCCGTTGTTTTCTCTGTCTATCTATGTAGGTATCGAAAAATGTTGACTATTAATAATTTTTCTACAGTGCGAGGAATCAAATCCACGACCATCAGAAGTAAAGCTATATGCTAACCGCTAGACCACCGACGCCGTCGTTTTATCTGTTTATCTATGTAGCTATTGAAAAATATGTACTATCAATCATTTTTCTACAGTGTGAGGAATCAAACCAGCGACCATTGGAAGTAAAGCTATATGCTCAACCGCTACACTACCGAGGCCGTTGTTTTATCTGGCTACCGCAAAATGTTGAACATCAACTTAAAAAGCGATCATTTTGTTCTCTTTATTAAATGCTATAATTGTACCAACAAACGATTCTACAGCACAAGAAATCATTAATTTACTTAAACAGCGCACTTTTTTAAAGAGACCCCAATAAAAAAGGAATGAAATGAGGGTCGAAACGTCCTGGATCGGGTCCAAGTCTTTAAACGGGTAATTTAACATAAAAAACAAACAAACAATGGCACAATGAGCAGTAATGTATACGTAAATAATGTTCGGATTTTAATTAAATGTTTAATGATTGAGAGGGTAGCTGCCCGGTGATTTACTGCCACGGTACAGACCCGAAAGGTTGCGAGTTCAATTCTGACTAACCACAAAAATCTTGTATTTTTTTTGTAATTATATAACCTATACTGGAACAGATGGCCGACTATTTTTTAGTAATAAATGGATGTTTATAAGAAACATAGCAATCCTAAGCAATATTACACTTATATTATAGCTGTACACGCGACTTCGTTCGCGTGGAATTTAACTTTATTTTTCTAATATAAAAGTAGTCAGTCCGTATTACATCAGCTACCTGCCAAAAATAGTCCCGTCAAAATCGATCCAGCTACTTCAGAGATTACCCGGAACAAACAGACAGACAGACAGACAGACAAAAATTGTAAAAAATGTTAATAATGTTATTTTAGTGCATGTACCGTATTTATATTCATATGCATGTAGTAAAGACGGTTATTTCAATATTACAAACAGACACTCCAATTATATTTATATGTATAGATGTATTATTTATATCCGAATGAGAGAGAGGGGACTAGCAGGTGGATGAGTAAAATAGAATAGAAAAAATAGAAAATAATTTATTCAAATAAACTTTTGAATAGTCATCACATTTTTTTTAATCAATTTCTGTCTCATCACAAGAAGAACGAGCAAGAAACTTGCGTGTTGCTCTTTTAAATAATTTTATTGTTACTTTACATTTTTAAGTTGTAAAGTGTCTGAATACAAACTACCAACTAGCACTAATTGATTAGAGTTAATAACACATATGTATATGGTACCTGGGAATCTTTCCTTCGATGATGAGTTCCTGATTAGAGTGAATTACACATATATAGTGCCTGTGAATCTTTCCTTCGATGAACAGTTCTGTACATATTCTATTATTTTAATAAATTCACACATGTCTATAGACAGCAGTCTTTGATTTTCATAAATAATAATGTATAACAAATAAATCAATGAGAGAGGACGCGAGGTTGGATGGGTGACCGCTTAGTCATTCATTCAATGAAGACATTCATCATGTAATCTATTGTTTTATCGACGACCTCGGCGGTCTAGTGGTTTAGCACACCGCTTTACGTCTGATGGTCGCGGGTTCGATTCTTCGCACGGCACAAACATTTGTATTCATGAGTATGATTATTTGTACCACTCTGGGTGTTTTCTATGTATAATATGTATGTATGTATTTATACAAAAAAAATATATCTATGTATTTGTATCAGTTATCTAGTACCCATAACACAAGCTAGCTTACCTTGCGTCTAGATGGCGCTGTGTGAATTGTCCTGAGATTATTATTATTATTATTATTATCTCTCATTCTATCAGCTTTTGCTGGTTTTTATTATTATTATATTACGGTTAAATACTAAACTGTAATATTGATTAATAAATTCGATTTTGGCAATTGTTACAATACAAATTTCATTGAAGAGCACTCAATATCATCGTGGTACACCCGACCAGAGCTTACATTGCAAACACTATCTTTCCGGTGATAGAAACACTTATAAGAAATCAAAATCTAAGGTTGAATTGTAAATCTAAATATACCCAACGAAACGTGGGCACGCAGAGTATTGATTCACAATTATTGCGAAAAAATATTTATTTTAATATATTCAAAAATCATCATCATCATCATCATCATCATCATCATCATCATCATCGCAGCCTGGAAGACGTCCACTGCTGGACATAGGCCTCCCCCAAAGATCTCCACGACGATCGGTCCTGCGCTGCTCGCATCCAATGCCTTCATGCGATCTTGCCCAGATCGTCGGTCCACCTTGCTGGAGCCCTTCCCACGCTGCGTCTTCCGGTCCGTGGTCGCCACTCGAGGACTTTACTGCCCCAACGGCCATCGGTCCTACGAGCTATGTGCCCTTCCCATATTAAAAAATAGGTTATATTAAAAAAAACTAAGGACAACGTTATATCTGGTTTATTATTTCAATTTTCAACTGTATAAATACATGTTACTTATATTAAATTTTTAATACAATATTAGAACATGTACACAATAATGTATAAAAAAAAATTACGTCTGTAAGCACGCTTTATATATTGGATATTAAATTTAATGCTGTTCCCGCGACTTCGTCCGCATGGAATTTAATTTTATACTTTTTTTTTCTAATATAAAAAAAAATCTAAAATAAAAGTAGCCTAAGTTACTCCTTATTACATCAGCTACCTGCCAAAAAAAGTCCCGCCAAAATCGGTCCAGCCATTTCAGAGTTAGCCAACTTTCGACAGAATCATTATGAACAAGTTCTACTAACAATGAGAAAAGTTATTCAGTTATACTAGTATGGTTGCAGTGTGGTGTACTGTATTTATTTTTTTATAATAATCATTTCACATCATTACATATTTTCATTATTTTATTATTTTATTATTTATTACAGACAAGATACGTTTCATAGTTCACCTATAAAACAACCTCACGTGATCCGTCACTCGCCTTATACAGCTCTATTCCATATATACAATTTCTTGTAAATCTTATATACTGACTAGCTTTTGCCCGCGGCCTCCCTCGCGTTAATTTATCCCCTTGGGGATGAAATTTATCAAAATCCTTTCTTAGGGGATGCCTACGTCATAGTAGCTTTATGCATGCAAAGTCTCAGCCCGATCGGTTTAATATTGACAAAGTTTCGTACAATCTTTCATCCCCTATTTTATGCCATTGGGGGTAGAATTAATCAAAATCCTTTCTTAGCGGATGCCTACGTCATAACATCTACCTGCATGCCAAATTTCAGCCCGATCCGTCCAGTGGTTTGGGCTGTGTGTTGATAGATCACTATGTCAGTCACCGTTGAGTTATATATATTTAGATTATTTGTTGAGGGTCTATTTTATTTACAAAACAATTATTCAATTATTTATTTACATTGTGGACTTATGTAGATGTCTATATCTAATCTATACATCTATACATATAAATAAAATTGGAGTGTCTGTTTGTAATATTGAAATAACTGTTTTTACTACATTCATATGAATATATATACGGTACATATAACAAAATCACATTTTTTATAATTTTGTCTCTCTGTCTGTCAGTCTGTTTGTTCCGGCTAATTTCTGAAATGGCTGGACCGATTTTGACGGAACTTTTTATGGCAGGTAGCTGATGTAATAAGGAGTAACTTAGGCTACTTTTAGTTTAGAAAAATAAAGTTAAATTAATGAAAATAAAATAAATGAAAATAAAAATCCGGTGCATGAACACCTATCGCCATGTACGTTAGTAATCGTATAGTGTGTAATAAATAGACTTTCTTCAATTAATATGATTTATCAAAAGTTTTGAATAAACTAAAATTTAATCTGTGTACTTTAATAAATTTATCAAAGAATACAACAAATTAACAAACTACATATAATCTCACAGTTAGTGTATCGGTTACAATATAAATAACCGACATTTTGTATCACAGAACATTATTATATCTGAAATTTTATACATCATATAAAAGTTACGATAAAAATAATAAGTTCTCTATTGAAATACGATATTTGCTACAACTTTATATTCATACAGTAACCAATATGCGTCAGTTATATATATAACTTGCTACATGCCCCGGCTTTGAACGGGTGTACATGTATTATACACATAAACCTTCCTCTATCTATTAAAAAAACCGCTTTAAAATCCGTTGCGTAGTTTTAAAGATTTAAGCATACATAGGGAAGGACAGACAGCGACAGCGACTTTATTTTATAATATGTAATGATATCTTATCTGTGGTTATACCAAGAACAAATATATATAATCTATAGTAATATTATCAAGCTGAAGAGTTTGTTTGTTTGAATGCGCTAATCTCAGGAATTACTGGTTCGAATTGAAAAAATATTTTTGTGTTAGGCTATCAATATTATTCTCACACAACCTTTTCTATTTCTGTTTGAGCTGCATCTGAAAAAAGAAAAAAAAGATAAGCAATAATAATAATAATAATATAGCAGGATAATTCTCACAGCACCATCTAGTCCCACGTTAAAATAGGAAAAAATGTGATAAGAAAAACAGTAGAGAAAAAAATAAATTTAATAAAAAAAAAGTCCCATGCTAAGCAGAGCTTGTATTATGGGTACTAGACAACTGATATAAGTATATTTATCTGTTTTTGTTTTATAAATACATATATAATATACATAAAAAATATCCAGATTGGTAACAAACAGTCTTAGTCATGAATACAAATGTTTGTACCGTGCGAGGAATCGAACCCGCGATCATTGGAAGTAAAGCGGTGTGCTAAACTGCTAGACTCACTCTTTTTTTTTTACTATGATGGTGGCAAATAAGCATACTGCCCATCTGATGGTAAATGGTTACCGTAGTCTATGGACGCCTGAAACACCAGGGGTGTCACATACGCGTTGCCGACACTTAAGAAACCTTAATATATGCTTCTTGAAAAACCCCATGCTGGTCTCGTGGAAAACCTCGGCAGGTTCATTCCGCAATCTAAGTGTACGCGGGAGGAAGCTCCTCTGAATCCGCACTGTCCGAGACCACTAGGGTTCTAGAGTGTGGGAATGAATTCCCTGTCGATGGCGAGCAGTGTGATGGTTCTACCCTATCTTTGGCTCTATGTGAGATTGTAAACTACTGAGCCTACTGTAAACCTTATCTAGGATGTAACTTTAGCAATAACATCCTAAATATTTGTTTATAATATCGATCTCCCATCCAATTCAAACGGGGATCGAAATTGTGACGGCCTGATCTGAGGTTCAAACCTCTAGCGGTGGCCTCAGACTAAAGTCGTATCCGTCAGGCGGGAGTTGGCCTTCAGCAGCTCCATAAGTCCTTCCTTTGGCTTGGAGTGTCATCTGCACTCGCCCCCTATCGTCCGGTGAAGCTGTAAAGGCCAGCTGCGGCCAACAGCATTAGAGTAGTCCGAAAAAAAAACAGAATAGCACAGAGGATTCTTTCCTTCTGAGTTGCAAACCGTTTTGTCTCGATTACTAACTTTTAATTTTATTATAAAGAGAAATTGTAACATTTCATTATAAGAAGTTTATTATTATTATTATAATATATTATTATTTCTATTTCTATATTTATTATAATTCAATTGATAAATAATTTAAATGACGTATAATGAGTGGAGTAACTTGAAACATCATGCTCTCCATAAAGTTCAAACTTGTGGCGGCGTGGTGGGACGGGTCGATGTGCTCCCTCTAATATTAAGCGCAATGATGGCTGGCTCATCCGTCATATTCGTGAACGAGTGCTACTTGTGGGGACTGGTCTATTTGGGTTACGAACACTCATTAGACTGCTTTAGCAATAGCATATGAATATTTATTTAAAAAATAATACGAGCTGAGTTTCTAGTCAGTTCTTCTAATCTCGAAATCATTTCGGTAGATTTGACATATCATCAGAGTCTGTAATAGACCTACATGAATAAAGGTGTTTTGAATTTTGAATTGAATTTACAAGAAACTATTCTCAACTGATCTCCCTCTTTTCTGAAATTTGTATCAGCTTTTGTACTAAAATCTAAATATATATAACTCAAAGGTGACTGACTGACATAGTGATCTATCAACGTACAGCCCAAACCACGGGACGGATCGGACTAAAATTTGGAGATGTTATGACGTAGGCATCCGCTAAGAAAGGATTTTGATTAATTCTACCCCCAAGGGGATAAAATAGGGGATGAAAGTTTGTATGAAACTTTGTAAATTTTAAACCAATCGGGCTGAGTCTCTGCATGCATAAAGCTACTATGACGTAGGCATCCCCTAAGAAAGGATTTTGATAAATTTCACCTCTAAGAGGATAAAATAGGTGATGAAAGTTTGTATAAATCTTAGATTTTCGACTACTGAAATTAAAGATTGAAGCTACTATAATGAAGACGTTCCCTTAAATAGGATTTTGATAAATTCAACCCCCATGGGGAAAATAAGGGATGATGCAGGATGTAAATGTATTACTTTGAACCTATCAGTACCTAATGGAACGAATAAATTAAGACGCAACATAAAAATTTTTAGTTCTTTAGGCTACTTTTATTTTACAAAAATATTTTTTTTATTTAAATTCCACGCGGACGAAGTCGCGGGAACAGCTAGATAAATATAAAATATTTTCATATTGTACATGAGAATTCTATTCAACAATTCCACATAAAATAGGAGCTGTTTACGTAATAATTTGATTACGTTTGTGCTAGTTATAGCAAACCTAATAAAATAATATTAATATTGTATGAGAACATGTCTGTCCCACAAGTTATTAGGACAATCTTTTTACTGTATATATTTCTACTAGCTGACCTATTTGTGCTCTTTTTTGCCTGTGTCGTAAAAGTTTGCTACCTACAACAAAAATGTTTTGTAGTATTATAGGACACAGAACTAAATATTGAATTATTCGAATATTCTAGAGAAATTTCGATCATTCGGACGTTCAATCAAGAGTTTATTACGATCAGAAGATCCTATTACTTGTACGGCTTCGATTTGGGTATAGACATGTTTTATCATATCCACGAAATTTGGGACCAAAACTACACCATCTCATTTCATACCCTTTTCCTATACAGAATACCATACGTTTCGTTATTTATTCTGATATTCAATAAAATCACATATTATATTGGCACAGAAATACGAATATAATATAAACTTATAGTTAACAACATCTTTGATGTTTCCCAAAATGTAGGCATATGAGAAAATGTGACATTCTTGCAGGCTGGTTATACGTTATAAACATCCCAGGCATCAAAGCTCATTTTAATATTATCTCGTAATAAAATTATTATGCTGTGGAATCGACGAGGAATTAAAACATCACGAAGAGACCGATGCCTGTGGAATATTGACCTTCGAAGTACACCAGGTGTCTTACTAACCTGAGAGTTGTTTGTACTAAGAGTTACACTGCTTACCATAATTCGCAGTGAGAACAAGAGACCTATATAGAATATTAAGTATCATAAAGTGAGACAAAGTGATATGAAATCACGAGAAGTGGCACAAAGTGACACAAAGTGCCTTATCGTGACATATAGTGCCGCACAGTGACGCAACGTGCCGCACAGTGTCACAAAGTGCGCCAAAGTGACGCAAATACCAATTTAACGCATAATGACACGAAATGCGCCAAAATAACGCGAAGTGCCGCAGAGTACCGCACAGTGCTGCAAAGTGACACGAAGTGCGCCAAAGTGACGCAAAGTGACGCAGAGTGTTGCACAGTGCCACAAAGTGATACAGAGTGGGCCAAAGTGACGATAAGTGACGCAAAGTGCTGCAGAGTACCGTAAAGTGGCACAAAGAGCTCCAAAGTGACACAAAGTGCTCCAAAGCGACGTAAAGCGCCACAACGAGCCCCACAATACATCAAAGTACCGCACAGTGCCGCACAGTGTCACAAAGTGCGCCAAAGTGACGCAAAGTGCCGCAGAGTGTTGCACAGTGCCACAAAGTGACACAGAGTGGGCCAAAGTGACGAAAAGTGACGCAAAGTGCCGCAGAGTGTTGCACAGTGCCACAAAGTGACACAGAGTGGGCCAAAGTGACGCAATGTGCCGCAAAGTATCGCACAGTGTTGAAGTGATACAAAGTGCTTCAAACACACAGTGCCGCAAAGTGACACAAAGTGCCGTAGAGTACCGCACAGTGCCATAAAGTGACACAAAGTGCATAAAAGTGCCACAGAGTACCACAGAGTACCGTAAAGTGACACAAAGTGCTCCAAAGTGACGTAAAGTGCCGCAAAGAGCCGCACAATGCCGCATAGTGATGTATAAAATGAAGTGACCATTCTTGCAATGAATTTCAGTGAAGTGACGTGAATTGACAATTATCGGAAATTTGTAATATGAAGTACTAGTTATTAATAAATAAGAGTACTAATATAATATGAAGAACAGTATCGCAGCCTTTTCCATGTTGGCTAAGTCTGTCTTATTTACAATGATACCCACTTCAACGCGTGCCTATTAATTTAACAAGATTTGGGTATTACATTACCATATCTAAGGCAGTTACAGCTACCTACAACGCTACAATTTACGATATTCCTATATTTATTCGTTATTTTGGGAGTACCTAATCTATATATCTTAAACACCAATTGACAGTATTTATTCAATGCAGGATATGGGACACAGGTACCTACAAATAATAATTGCATTTAATAATGTCTAGTAAGACAAATCTAATATTGTGTACATTTTCCTATTGTCATTTAGAATATAAGATCAATATTTTTATGTACATACGAGAATAGTCAGACTATTATCTAAATATATATAACTCAAAGGTGACTGACATAGTGATCTATCAACGCACAGCCCAAACCACTGGACGGATCGGGCTGAAATTTGGCATGCAGGTAGATGTTATGACGTAGGCATCTGCTAAGAAAGGATTTTGATTAATTCTACCCCCAAGGGGATAAAATAGGGATGAAAGTTTGTATGAAATATTGTCAATTTTAAACCGATCGGGCTGAGACTTTGCATGCATAAAGCTACTATGACGTAGGCATCCCCTAAGAAATGATTTTGATAAATTCTACCCCTAAGAGGATAAATTAAGTCGCCGCTGTCTGTTAGCTTATATCTTTTAAATTACGCAACCGATTTTAATGCAGTTTTCAGTAATAGATAGAGTGATTCAAGAGGAAGGTTTTTATGTATAATACATATGTGTTATATTGTAGAAAAACAGATAAATTAAAAGTTTTGTAATGCATCCGTACATAGACATTCCAATATTATTTATATGGATGGACCATATAAATAAAATTGGAATGTCTGTTTGTAATACTGAAATAACTGTTTTTACTGCATGCATATGAATATAAATATGGTACATACACCAAAATAACATTGACTATTTTTGTCTATCTGTCTGTTTGTACCCACTAATCTCTGAAATGGAATAAAAACAAAATTATGTACTATGTCACTTCACTGTCTACCATCTTACCATTAAACGCATTTTTCCAGTCACAAATAGTTTTACTACATATTTCTACAACAATTAATAACTGCTCTTACCATTGTCGTCAGGTTTTGGTTTAGGCTCATTCCACTTCTGTGTCTCGCAGCTACCAAATGCGACGTAGAATGTATTGGTAGCGACATAAATGGCTGACGCCATAAAAAATACTTTACGCCATTCCCTTGGCTCGGTCTGAAAGCAAATATATATATATATATATATATATATAAATGAATTGGTGTTCGTTAGTCTCGCTAAAAAAGGGGATTGTTAGTAATGTGGATTGATTATCTTATACCTAGCAATGTACCATGTCAGGTTGACCTCCACGCGGTTCCTCCTGGAAACCATCGTGATATATTCTTGGTGAATGTGTCACTAACTGACCTGACTTCATGTTCATCTTATCATCCTCCACTGGTGCCCCGCCAGCGTAAACCGTTAGCGCAGGCGGGTGCACCGTTCCATTATCATAATAAAAAAACAACAGCTGAAGCGATTTTCCATGAATATTTCAAGACAAAAATTACCTATAATTTTTGTCTTGAAATATTCATGGAAATCCAGGGAAGGTGTAAACGGTGATAAAATATGAAGAAAATGCATTTAAAATAGTAAAAACAACAATTATATTTTCCCATACTGATACCTGTTAAACAGGGTGCGTACAGAAATTTATTGCGTAACTAAACTTCTAAAAACTTTTTACATATTTACTTTTGAGGCGTAACCGAGTTCGCGGGGTAAGCTAGTGAATAATAATAATCTATACATATAAAAAAATTGGAGTGTCTGTTTGTAATATGGAAATAACCGTTCTATACTACATGCATATGAATATAAATACGGTACATACACCAAAATAATATTTTTTACAATTTTGCTTATCTGTCTGTTTGTTCCGGCTGATCTCTGAAATGGCTGGACCGATTTTGACGGGACTTTTTTTGGCTGGTAGCTGATGTGAACTTAGGCTACTTTTTTTTTAGATAGCTAGTACCTAATAAAAGTAAAATATTTTTCATTTACTATATATATATATATATATATATATATATAGAATTAGATGTTTAACAAGAAAGAATTTGCCGAAATATTAATGCTGGTATTGGTAATGCTGGGATACTGGACTTAGATTAACTCTATACATTTACTCTTATTTAGTTACCCAACCATTTGGTTGTTTATTGACTCTAATGAATTTGTTGAAAATTCGAAGTTTCAACTAAATCATTTAAAAGAGCAACACGCAAGTTTCTTTCATCTTCTTCCAGTGAAATTGGAACAACTGTCAGTTCGGAATGATTTCCAGATGAGAAGAACTGACAAGAAACTCTGCTCGTATTCTTTTCAAAAAAATGTTGTACATGTTTACAATAAATACACAGTCATTTCAATTAGGATTATTTATATATATTATACTAGCTTTTGCCCGCGGCTTCGCTCGCGTAGTAGTAAGTATTATTATTAATTAGGTATAGTTTTTGCGGCTTTACTTTTATTTAGCGTGTGTAAAAAATTAGGGCCTACAAAATCTAAGAGGGGATGTAAGTTTGTATAAATCTTTATACAAACTTTCATCCCCTATTTTATCCCCTTAGGGGTGGAATTTATCAGAATTCTTTCTTAGGGGATACCTACGTCATAGTAGCTATATGCATGCAAAGTCTCAGCCCGATCGGTTTAAAATTGACAAAGTTTCATACAAACTTTCATCCCCTATTATATCCCTTTGGGGGTAGAATGAGTCAAAATTCTTTCTTAGCGGATGCCTACGGCATAACATCTACCTGCATGCCAAATTTCAGCCCGATCCGTACCGTGGTTTGGGCTGTGCGTTGATAGATCACTACGTCAGTCAGTCACCTTTAAGTTATATATTAGATTACAGAACTAACCTCATCTTTAAGTAATGAACCAGCAACTTTCGGTGCCATTGTACCCATGTTGCTGGAGATATAGTCCGTGACGCCCATCAGTGTTCCTGCGAAGTTTGGAGCAATGTCCAAATGCGCCAACTGTTAAAAAAAATAACAAAATCAGTTCTTTAATATACTGAAATGACTCCAGAATTTTACTGGCTGACTGTACTATGGGAAAAAAAAAAACAGTTATTAAATATGCTGCAATAGCTCCAGAATTCTATTGGTTGAGCTCACTATACCATGGGAAACAAATATCTTCGCACGGGTGTGCATTATACCTATATATAAACCTTCCAATTCCTTTTAAAAAAATTAAATGCCCAATTTACATAGAGACAGATAAACAGCGACAGCGACTTTATTTTATACTATGTAATGAAGAATGTGAAATAAAAACATATTATGCAGCGCGGAGAGTGTAAACACGAGTAAACACGAATGGAAACACTTCCCATGCCATTGGCGCTGCCACTCGCGCTGCACAGCGATCTCTCGATTGTCGGTTTTTCGTGCGCGAGTCAAAGGACTGGCATCGCGAGTAGCAGCGTGTTTTTGCATTCAACCCTCTCGCTCAGTTGTCGCCCGGCAATACTTCCAGCAGCGCGAGTGGCAGGGGAAGCGGCTGAATGTAAACGTAGCATTATATTATACTATATATATATATATATATAAGGGTATATTAAGGTTTCTTAAGGGTCGGCAACGCGTATGTGACACCCCTGGTGTTTCAGGCGTCCATAGGCTACGGTAACCGTTTACCATCAGATGGGCCGTATGCTTGTTTGCCACCTAAGTGGTATAAAAAAATATATATAAACAAATAGAACAACAATTGAATAGAGTAGCCTTTTTAACACATACAATATTTGGGAATGGATAGAAAAGCAATGGAATCGACTTGATTAATGTTTTTTCGCTTGGTAACTAGAACGTATTTCTAGAACTATCGATTACACATTCCAGAAGCAGTACTGTGAAGGTTTTTGCTTATAAAAAAATATGATTCGGGACGTTTTATTTATAGGTCCGCCGGGATAGCGCCGGCATGGCGGACACGACTTCCTTACTGACGGTTTTATAAGCTTTACATAAAAAATGGAGCTCGGGAGATGAAGTCGACAAGAGAGACGCAACTTTCCGTCGCACAGTTGATCCTTACTAACATTATAAATGAGAAAGTAGGTATGTTTGTTACGCTTTCATGACAAAACTACTGAATCGGTCGTCATGAAATTTTATACACATGTTCTTGGGGGTCTTAGAATTAACATAGGATATTTTTTTATTTAAAAAAAAAACAAATGTTAATATATAAAAAACAATAAATAAAGTATCAACATTTTCAGCAGCAGTCAGTAATGAAGTTATAAATCATATATTTATTATAGACTCAATGCGAGGGAAGCCGCAGGTAATAACTAGTATTATATAAATTTTATACGACTCGTGTTTTAAGCCACAATCGCGGACCGCCCCGTGCGTTTATCTAGAAACTTTGGATCAGGAGGATCATCAGTTTTTTGTCCTTACAAAAATAGAAAAAAATCGTAACTGTGACCTCACCAAAATTCCAGTGTAATGGCCTGCGTTGAGACCCGCTGCTAATGCGAGTAGTAACAGCACTATTTTGACGTCAGCCGGAGCATAAGCTAGTCCAATTAAAATTATAGCAGGACCATACATGCCTGAAATGATATTGAATAACAAATAGAAATATTAGAATAGAATAGAATAAATTCAAATTCAAATTCAAAATATCTTTATTCATGTAGGTCTATTACAGACTCTTATGATATGTCAAATCTACCGTCAGTTCGGAATGATTTCGAGATGAGAAGAACTGACAAGAAACTCAGCTCGTATTTTTTTTTTTTTTAATGTTGTACATATTTATAATAATACTATTTCATTTAAATTCAAATTTGGGAGAATAGAGTGACCACCAGCATATGCTATATAAAAAAAATAAAAAAAAAATCAAAAAATCAAATCAGTGTTCGCAACCTAATAGAAAATCATTTATTCAAATGAACTTACATTGAAGCACTTTTGAATAGTCATCACATTTATTTTAATCTACATTATATATTTAATTACATTCTATCTACGGCTACGTTAGTCGAGAAGTTTTCATGCATAAAGATAATGATTTGATTTATTTAGAAATTTTGAGATATTGATTCGATTAACAATATTTTTTATAATATGTTAAAATATAAAAAAAAATATGAAATAATACGTGCGCTTTCATTGCCTCTTTATATATATTATCCAATAGGTGTATAAATAGAATTATACATAAATATACTTGCCTATAGAACTAGATAGTTTCCTTATTACTGTGATACTAAACCACTTCTTTTTGAGCGCAAAATCAGACAAAAATCCAAACGGGAAGCTCATTATGAATATAACCATGTATGGCAACGCTGACATTAAACCATTCTGTAAAGAAAGAAATAAATATCATCATAATTTCATATATATTACTATTTAAGTAATTCATAATAAATAAATATGATTCTATATACATAAAACCTTAAAAACCTTAAAAAATATAATATAAAAACTAAAATATATATTAAATGGAGACTCCATTTTCAAATATCAAAATATCTTTATTCATGTAGGTCTATTACAGACTCTTATGATATGTCAAATCTACCGTCAGTTCGGAATGATATCGAGATGAGAAGAACTGACAAAATACTCAGCTCGTATTTTTTTTAAATAATAGTGGAACATGTTTATAATAATATACAGTCATTAAAATTCAAATTTGGGAGAATAGAGTGACCACCAGCATATGCACCAGCATATTTAATATATATTTTCAAGGTTCCAATGCATCACGCAGAAATACAGAGATACATATCTAAAAACATAACATCATATATTTTTCCATTATTCCTTACATTAGTGTCTTGTCACGCCTGATTTCTAGTCTGTAACAGTTTTTGCATATAAAAGGCTTCTTGAAGCGTACGAGCCTCGAAGTAATGAAGTTGGTAGCTCCTTCAGCGTGACTGACATAATGATAACCTATTACCGAATTTACACACGACCGCTGAAAGAAGTATATAGATCGAATGTTTTTTATTGTTCCCTCATATTCTTGTTAATGTAATAAACTGAAATAAGTGAATAATTGCAAAGTAAGGGAAGCCTATATATTTATGGACGCCCCCTAACATAAACTCTGCTTACAGTGGGACTAGATGGCGCTGTGTTAATTGTCCAGCATTATTTATTTATTTGTGTGTGTGAAGTGTAATGCGGAAGTGTGATATAATCTTAAGTTTAAATGATATCACAAGCAATCAATTGCATGAATTCAAACAAAAATTACAAATCGACTTTTAGGCAAATTTGCCGCAATGTGCCCGCACGGTGGCAGCGTGTCTCCAGCGCTGCGGTCACGCTACTTTGTGAATCTATATATTCAAATTCAAATTAAAAAATCATTTATTCATGTAGGACATTTTAGCCGCTTATAAACGTCAAATTTTTACATTCTAATTTTAATTTTTTCCCTACCGTCCAGTTCGGTATATAGATCCAATTGAGAAGAACTGGCAAGAAACTCAATTGAATATATTAATGTAAATAAAGAACACGCGGTTGCAGCGCCCCACCCGCGCTGCGGCCACGCATTAGTTCATTGATCGACTAGTGACTACGCGCACGTATTGTTTTGAACTAGTCAGGTTGGAAAGTTTAACGATGCAGTACGTAGTTTCACAATGGATTATGTACATTCGTCATTCATTCATGATTCTCAAACCTAGCGATACCAGTGCGTCTGCAGCGCTGCAGACGCGCTGCCACCGTGCAGGCACTCTGCGGCAAATTTGAAGGCGCCCTAAAAGTCGATTTGTAATTTTTGTTTGAATTCATGCAGTTGATTGCTTGTGATATCATTTAAACTTAAGATTATATCACTATTCCGTTCTATATGTATAAACTAAATCCATTTGTCACACTTTGTCACACCAACACACACAAATAAATAAATAACTCTGGACAATTAACACAGCGCCATCTAGTACCACGGTAAGCAGAGTTTGTGTTAGGGGCGTCCATAAATTACGTGAGGAATTGTTTTTATTTTTCTGTAGGTGAGATGTCGTGAGATTTTATTAAACCCCCTCCCCCAACCCTCAATAACCCTATTTCAAAATGTGGGTTTCTTACGTAAACGCGTTGGATTGTTATTGAAAAAAGAAAAAAAAATGCTTCGTTATTTTATTTACGACTAGTTAAGACTAATAATCAATATTGCTGATAGTTATACATAAGTGTAATAAGCATGTACAATCTGAATTTAATGTACCAAAATAGTATAATTTCTTTTTGTTTCAATCAGAAAAAAAAATTGCGTGATATTTGCTGAGACCCCTCTCTCTCCAATTAGATTAGATGAGATTTGAATCGATACCCTCCCCCCTTAAACACCTCACGTAATTTATGGACGCCCCCTTATGGGCCCTAGACCACTGATAGTAAATACTTTCATACTTTTTTTTTAAATACATACGAGTACATAATATACATAGCAAACACCCAGACCGATATAAACAATCATACTCATGAATACAAAAGTATTGTACGTGTGTATGTAAATCTTCACCATGAAAAGAATGGAACCTAAACCTGGAGAATAGGTTAAGCACACCGCACACCATGTGTTCGGTGTTTTATAACAATGGAGTAATAAAGTTATCAAGTGCTAGCCAAACTTAATTTCACGACATTTCTGTCTCGTGTCTGTGAGACTTAGTAATTCACTAATTACTAAGCCACGAGCTCTCAATAGTAATATTTCAATTCAACTCACCGCTGTAATATCGACTCCTAAAACTTGGGTCATATAAATCGGTATTTGTGTCATCAGAGTCCAGAAACCAAATTCATGACCGCTGTGAACGAGGATCAATGCGTTAAATGGCAATGAGAATATTGAAGCTTTCCACGGAGTCGGCAATATCTGAAAACAAGACAGGGTACTTAGTTAAATTATATACGTCACTGATAAAGTCCTACAAATTGTAAGTAAGGTGTAATTTGCATGAACACAAAGAGTGAAACCGATTGAAATTTGAGTATTTTTAATTTCGTAAAATGTATATTATGAAAATAAAAAAATATATAAAGAGAATAGAAAATTCCTTATTCAAATAATCTTAATATGTTTTTGTCTTCCATTGATTCCTGTTTGGAGTTCATCATTCAAGCAGTCCATTCATCTCTTTTGACAATTACCAACACTATTTACTGAGTGGAAGAAAATATACAATATTAGCATTGCTGTGCTCCAGTCAAGTTGTGATCCAAATTAGTCTAAATGTCGAATGAGTGAACCATATTTACTTTAAAATTATATACATATATCAAGATTTGATTCAATCAATCGATGATTGAGAAGCAGAAAGAGGTCTAAACCATTCTTATTTTTTGATCTCAGTACCTTTTCTTCACCAGTATGTCCCAGTGAGGTTTGTATATAGATTCTCTCTTTATCACTTATAATTGTCGAAGTCTTCGGAGATGATGAGCCTAAGAATAAATAGATGGCAGTCCAGATTAAACCTAACGTGCCGTTTACGTAGAATATAGCAGGCCAACCCCAATTATCTGCTACGAAGCCCGATGCCATTAGTTGTACTGCTGTACCTAAATGGGCTCCTGAAAATGAAAACCATTAAGAATTGGTATCACTTCACACTCACATTGTAGGATCTAAATTAGTGTTTCCCAACGTGGGCCCCACGTCACAATTAAATTTCAAAATAGGGAAGGGGGGGGGGGCAATTTGAAAATATAGTAGATATGACACGTTTAACCCTGGAGACATGGGGCAGGGGCACAAAAAAAGTTGGGAATCACTGATCTAAATGAATGGTTTTGGTTGGTTTCAAAACAACATCCAACTGGTAACTAACGAGATTAGCGAAGTTTTCATCAGAACTTTTAAAAAAATATATAAATTCAAGTTTATCAGGGCCAGGGTTGTCAGGGTTATACATAGATGCTGATTTGGGTTATAAAATGCTTAAATATTTTCTATATCAAAACGATCATTTTGTAACTTTACAAAGTGTACATTTTGTACGACCTAACACTTTGGAAAAGTAATCAAAAGTGAAGAATAAACAAACCTGAGTATATTAAGGTCCCAAGACGATTCCTTTCATCCAAAGGAACCCATTTACTGATAAGGTTATTCACAGAGGGATAGAGAAATCCTTGAGACAAACCTAGAAGTATGCGACAAGTGCGAAGCGATTTCCAATCACCCTGAAATTTAAGACATGTTCATAAATTAAATTAAAAAACAATTCAATCATTCAATCGTAAATGTAAAACCAACGCTTTAGTCGGTGGAGCTCTTGCTACTTTCAGGAAACTGTCACTTTCTTTAAAGAAGAATAAAACTAATTAAATTCACGTTGGAGCCTGGAAGGCAAATTGATTTTGGCGTGCGCTTCAGCGCAGTTCTCCGAAATCTGGTAGTTCCTATGCCCAGAACGTATGGATACACTGCTTCGATGTACCACATTGGATTACAATGATTATTTTTTTTGTGTGTTAATTTTAAGTATTTGCGCGCGGCTCAACGAGGTTACTTGTGACCCAACAGCTGGTAGCTGCTTTGCCCAGAGGCTAAGTATGGCCATTCAAAAAGGTAATGCTGCCAGTATCTTGGGTAGAATGCCTCCATGCATGCAGCCGTATTGGATTATAATGGTTGTTTTTTTATGTTTAAATTACTAATTATTTATTGTTAGCAGATTATATGATATTTAAGAAAAGTAACCTTTTGCTAATTAAATGTAATTCTTTCTGACTTTTTACAGAAACAAAAGGATTCCAAAATTAATTAAAATAATCTAAATGTACGATACTTACGTTGTACGCGCTTGTTGGAAGCAACAGAGTGATTATTGAGTTGATGATAATACATAATATGATGACCACTTTCCCGCCAAATCTGGCAGACACTTCGCCGGCAGGTATTTGTAGGAACCCGTAGCCCCAGAAGAATGACGAGATGATCACATTTTGAATGGACGCACTCCAATCGAAGGACTATTAAATAGAAACGAAAAATTCATTCTTACCAGCTATAATTATAATTTATTTCAATATGTATTAAGTCATATTCTACTTTAATTTATTATTGTTGTTAAAGGACTTATCCCATACCATATTTCATATCTTGTAAATTCCTTCAAACAGCATATCAAGCGAATAAGCGGTCATAACATATTTATATATAATAATATGAATAAGTAATAAGTCATTTTTAGTCAAATAAAATATATTTTGAGATAAATATAATATATGTAGGTAGTCTACACTAGTCATGATTGTGTGCTATAATGTCCTATTATGTTTTGCCTTATTTTTTTCTAAATAATTAACATTTTCCGTCAAATGAATTATAAAAAAAAAAACATTACATTATTAGGTATTTAAAAATTCATTTAAGAAGAACATTTGTGGAGTAACCAATTATTTAATTTCCTGTCCTCCTGAAAGCTCCATTATAGCGTCAGATATTTTTTTATAAACTTGTATCGCCATATGGAATACATTGTTTTTGGACATTTGTTCTTTGACTTGACTTAAATTTGTTCCATGTACAATTTCTAAAATTCTAATTCTACAATTCCTAAAAATAAAAAAGTCAAAGATTTAGTGTAGGGGCTCTAAATCTTTGACTTCTTTATTTTTAGGAAATATATATTAATTTTGAGATATTATTTATTGCAGTGTGCTAAACTGCTAGTTAGCTAACCTTGGTCGTCTAGCAGTTTAGCACACCTTTACACGCGATGGTCGCGGGTACGATTCCTTGCACGGCACTGAGATTTGTATTCATAAGTATGGGTGCTTTCTATGTATAATATGTGTATGTATTTACAAAAAAATATCTATGTATTTGTATCAAGCTTGTGTTATCTAGATAATTTCTAGTGCCCATAACACAAGCTTTAGCTAGCATAACTTGGGTCTAGATGGCGCTGTGTGAATTGTCCTGAGATTATTATTATTATTATTTAAAAAAATATATATTGTACATTCCAGATAATATGTTAATCTGTGTTTTTAAATAGTTGTTGCCGATTGAGTATCGGGGTTTCCTTTATATTATTTAACTGGAAAACCCCTGTATAAATTACTGCGTGCTCCTCTAATCTGAAGAACATATGTTATTCCACTTTATTAGATAATCTTAAATTGATATCTATATTAGATTATCGCGGTTTCCCACGTAACTTTACTACTTTCGCCACTGTTGCTATAGGGTAAATACAGCGGCGAAAGTTTTTATATCGGCATTAATGCCAATTCTCAAGTAACTACAATGCTTTTAGTTTTATTTATCGAGAGTACTCTTACCAGAGTCTCCGATTGGGGGCGACTGAACTTAGTTCAATTCAATCCTACTAAGACACAAGCCTGCGCGTTCACCGCTAAGAAAATCCCTTCTGCTGTGGTTCCGTAATTCCAGAACACGTCCATTACTATCTCTAAGAGTATTGAGATTCTCGGTGTCGACATCTCTATCACAGTTGAGTTCCGTAATCACCTCGAAGAAAAGATAAAGCTGGCGTCCAAAAAGTTCGGTGTGCTCAATAGAGTGAAGCGGTACTTCACTGCGGACCAGAGACTCCTATTATGTAAGTCGCAGGTTCGGTGCACATGGAGTACTGCTCCCATCTTTGGGCAGGAGCACCTGGATACCAGATCGATCCTTTTGACTCGATTCAGAGACGTGCTATGAGAATTGTCGATGATCCCAATCTCTCTAGGGGTATCGAGCCACTTAGCTTGAGGCGAGATTTCGCTTCGCTTTGTATGTTCTACCGATTATACAACGGACTGTGTTCTAAGGAATTGTTCGACATAATGCCTACGGCCACCTTTTACTATCGCACCGCTCGCTGTCAACAGGAATTCAGGGAGACTACAGCATGGGGTCTTTCAAGAAGGGTATATTAAAGTTTCTTAGGTCTCGGCAATGCGCACATGACACCCCTGGTGTTTCAGGCGTCCATAGGCTACGGTAAACGTTTACCATCAGATGGGTCGTATGCATGTTTTCCACCATCGTAATATAAAAAAAAGTTATATATTTAGCCGGTATAAAATAAAATAAAACTAAAATGTAATGTATGGTATGGTATGTTAGACTCCATTCTCCGCAATTAGCCTCACATTCGGGCCTTTGTGAGTTAAATAAATTGTATTTAAAGTAACTTTAATTGCAAAAAGAATCATCGATCTATTCGATATATATAATTTTGAATGTCACACTTATTTATATTTAATCAATAGTCTAAAAAATAAGTTTATAGCTTCTAACATTAAAAATCACGATACCTCCAGACAAATTTTCGTCTCCCCTTTCAACCCCTTACAACTTTTTTATCGCATTAAAAATTAGCCTTTGTCCTTTCCCAGAGTCTAAACTATCAGTGTACAAAATTTAATTTAAATCGGTTCTGTACTTTTGCGGTGAAAGCGAGACAGATAGACACAGTTACTTTCGCATTTATAATATTAGTAAGGAGTAAGGATTATTAGAAATTGATATAATAAAATAAATGAAAAGAAAAGTAACTTATTGCATAGCGTTAAGTGTTACCAATACCTTACATTATCATTGTCTGGATCTATCATAGCGATGAGGGCTGTGCTCATGTTGGCCCTTAGAAATTGATACAATAAAAGAAAAGAAAGGAAACTTATTACATAGTGAAGTGTGTAGTGTTGAGTGTTAGCAATACCTTACATTATCATTGTCTGGATCCGTCATAGCGACGAGGGCTATGCTCATGTTGGCTCTTAGAAATTGATATAATAAAAGAAAAGAAAAGAAACTTATTGCATAGTGTAGTTTGGAGTGATAAGCGACGAGGGCTAGCCTAGTGTTGACCCTTAACAATCGATGTAATAAAAGAAAAGAAAAGAAACACATTGTACAGGGAAGTGTGGAGTGTTACCAATACCTTACATTATCATTGTCTGGATCCGTCATAGCGACGAGGGCTATGCTCATGTTGGCTCTTAGAAATTGATATAATAAAAGAAAAGAAAAGAAACTTATTGCATAGTGTAGTTTGGAGTGATAAGCGACGAGGGCTAGCCTAGTGTTGACCCTTAACAATCGATGTAATAAAAGAAAAGAAAAGAAACACATTGTACAGGGAAGTGTGGAGTGTTACCAATACCTTACATTATCATTGTCTGGATCCGTCATAGCGACGAGGGCTATGCTCATGTTGGCTCTTAGAAATTGATATAATAAAAGAAAAGAAAAGAAACTTATTGCATAGTGTAGTTTGGAGTGATAAGCGACGAGGGCTAGCCTAGTGTTGACCCTTAACAATCGATGTAATAAAAGAAAAGAAAAGAAACACATTGTACAGGGAAGTGTGGAGTGTTACCAATACCTTACATTATCATTGTCTGGATCAGTCATAGCGACGAGGGCTATGCTCTTGTTGGCTATTAGAAATTGATATAATAAAAGAAAAGAAAAGAAACTTATTGCATAGTGTAGTTTGGAGTGATAAGCGACGAGGGCTAGCCTAGTGTTGACCCTTAACAATCGATGTAATAAAAGAAAAGAAAAGAAACACATTGTACAGGGAAATGGAGTGTTACCAATACCTTACATTATCATTGTCTGGATCCGTCATAGCGACGAGGGCTATGCTCATGTTGGCTCTTAGAAATTGATATAATAAAAGAAAAGAAAAGAAACTTATTGCATAGTGTAGTTTGGAGTGATAAGCGACGAAGGCTAGCCTAGTGTTGACCCTTAACAATCGATGTAATAAAAGAAAAGAAAAGAAACACATTGTACAGGAAGTGTGGAGTGTTACCAATACCTTACATTATCATTGTCTGGATCCGTCATAGCTACGAGGGCTATACTCATGTTGGCTCTCATTCCTAGCGCCACCATCATTGCCAAGAACAGCATCAGCACTTGTAAATGTCGTATACCCATAATTGATTCTGGAATGTACATATGTAATTACTGTTTTATCTAAAATAAAAGTAGCCTATGTTACTTTTTATTACATCAGCTATCTGCCAATCCCTAAAGTCCCGTCCAAATCGGTCTAGCCATTTCTGAGATTAGCCGGAACAAATAAACAGACAGACAGACAGACAAAAATTGTAAAAAATGTTATTTTGGTGAATACGGTATGTATTTATATATATTCTTTGCACTTTTAAATACAGTAGTAAACTTAAATATATACAGAGTCATAAAAGATGGACTTGTCTCTAAAAGAGATCTCTACTAGTCAACCCAAGAGTGAGGCATAACAATTAAGCATAACAAACAGAAACTACAATATTATTTCTATGTATATATGTATAGATTAGATGATAACTTACTTGGTTTTTCGACATCCGTAACTTCTTCTACGATAGTCTCCATTATTTTATTTTGTATTTATTGACACGGTCTGATACGGAAAATAAAAAAAAATGACTAGATAAAACAACGCGAGTGCTCCGCGTCCGAGCGCACTGTGTTATTGATAAACAGATGAGTTCTCTATCAAGACTAATCGAGATTAGAGTCTCTATGAAACAACTATTAAATTGATTGATGATAATCTGAGATTTAATTCTCGGATACGAACAAAATGTTACGCGTAAAAAACCCGATTTTTTTCTGGTAAATTTGACAAATATCAATATAGTACTTGAGTTAATAAAATTATTGTTGTTAAAGTAGATTGTAATCCATAAAATAGTATTGTTTGCATGCAGCGCCAATAGATGGCGCTGTACGAACGTTAGCGCGTTTCACAAAATTGAAACGCGCTAACGTTTCGTTTTATAGAAAGTCCATATGTATTTTGCTTAATAACAAATTTTGTTAACGTCCGGTGAAGCTGTAAAGGCCAGCTGCGGGCAACAGCATTAGAGTAGTCCGAAAAAAAAAATCAAACGGGGATCGAAATTACGACGGCCTGAGCCGAGGTTCGAACCCCTAGTGGTGCTCAGACTAAAATCGTATCTGTCAGGCGGGAGGTGGCTTTCAAGTCCTCCCGCGCGTTTGGAATTCCATCTGTATACACTCCCTGTCCTCTGGTGAAGCTGTAAGGCCAGCTGCGGTTAACAGCATTAGAGTAGCATATTTTTATTTATTATTACAATAGGACCGTGTGATTTTAACAATTGTTATCCTATTTAATTGATCTTTCGTATTGAATACTCATTTATATTGAGAGAGAGCTGTTTTGTTAACCTTTATCTATACATAAAATAAAATTGGTGTGTCTGTTTGTAATATTGAAATAACCGTTTTTTACTACATGCATATTAATATAAATACGGTACATACACCAAAATAACATTTTTTACATATTTTGTCTGTCTGTCTATCGGTCTGTTTGTTCCGGCTAATCTTTGAAATGGCTGGACCCATTTTGACGGTACTTCTTTTGGCAGGTAGCTGATGTAATAAGGAGTAACTTAACTACTACTACTACTTTTATTTAAGAAATAAAGCTTAATTCCACACGGACGAAGTCACTAATAAATAATATCATCTGAAATTAACAAAGTACATGCAACAGTTTAACAATTTTAGTTTTAGGAAAATTAAAACGTATAAAATACTAGCTGCGCCCACGGTTTCACCAGCAGCCATTTTGTAGCCTGTATATTACTCTGATGTATAAACTATATGTCTGTATAGTTTCATCAAAATCCGTTTCGCAGTTTTTCCCTAAAAGAATAATCAATAAGTCCACATTCACAAACTTTCGCGTTTATAATTGCCTAAACTACTAAGTTTAATGATATTTGTTTAAAAAAATATGTGTGATATACCGAGTTACTTAAAGGTTAATTGGTAGAATGCTTCTAGTATTAAGTGCCCTGATTTCTTTGTGAAATAAATAGTGTACTTATAGAATAGAATAGAATAGAATAGAAAATCATTTATTCAAATAAACTTAATTTAAGCACTTTTGAATAGTCAACATTTTTTTAAATCTACCGCTTATTCGGAAAGCTGTCTCATCACAAGAAGAATAAGCAAGAAACTTGTGTGTTGCTCTTTTAAACAATCCTTGTAAGTTCACATTTTACAAGTCGAAACGTGTGAATACAAACTACCAACCAGCACTAATTTATTTAGGCTCAAATATAAAAACACAATAAGATTAAATCTGTCGTAGTGATAAGAGCAGACCAGTCCCTACAAGCAGCACTCGTATAAAATTAGAGCTTTTTGATACCTCCTTACCTTCTACTCTCCCACCAATTCATACAAACATATTTAATTTTTAAGTTTATATAGATGGATGTTTGTTGCTCTTTCATGCAAAAACTACTCAACGGATTTTGATGAAACTTTACAGAAATGTAGCTTATAAACCAGAATATATATAGATTATAAAAATTCAATATGTAAATTGGGCGAAATATAAAGTAAGACTGTCGCAGACGAAGTTTCGCAGGTTATAACATATGATTGGTCTATACTGGACCGTAGCTATAGTTATGTATGTATCTGCCGGCCACCCACCGTTTGTGTATATTACAATCAGTCGGCAAAATACAACCGTAAAGACACAACGTAGTTTTATAATATAATATAAATAGTATAAATTACAAAACAAAATTCCACTTCTGCCAAGGCAAACTAAATACAGCTTCAACCCAACCAACAACATATTTCGAAACTTATATTTTAACAAGGTTTCGGAATAAATCCAAGTGTACGCCTTGTGGAACTCCCGGAAACAAAATCGGATGTATGACGTAGCAAATTCATACGCAAAAAACCCAAAATGTCGATAACTTAATATTACACAATATCAAATCAAGGAAACGATACGTGTGATAACACGTACTAGACATCCGTTGTAATGTGAATATTATTCATACATATAAAGATCATAAAACAAGAAAACCGGGCGAGGAGATAGGTAGATAAAATTCAAGATTAGGTAGGTACTTATTAAACCTAAATATTACAGATTGTAGTACTTATCTTGTTTGATAGATCTGAGCCGTAAAACATGTGCATAGGTAAATATAAACATACTTTACAACCAGTGCACGCGGTTTCACTCGCGTTAGATTTCAATAAAAATATAGCCTGTGTTATGCTGATAAATACGTAACGCAACGTAGACAATATGGAGAGACTAATGGTAACAGGCAAGATAGAGGGTAAAAGACCTCGAGGCCGAAGTCCCACTCGATGGTCAGACCAGGTATCCCGTCAGCTAAACATTACTGTCAGCGTCGCACTACACCAGGCGTCTGAGCGCAACCGATGGCGACAGCTGGTCGACAAGATACTGTAGAGTCGCGATCCTCAGCAGTGAGGGAACGATTAAGAAGAAGAAGATGTGTTATTCGGATGCATAAGTTATATTACTGTAAAGTTCCATCAAAATCCGTTCAGTAGTTTTGCGTGAAAGAGTAACAAACATCCTCGTTCGACTTCGTTCGCGCAGCGCACGCAAAATTTTCACCGTTTTTGATGCCGTTTTTTACTGATGCTTCATTTCTATTGGTAGTAGCGTAATGTTATAGTCTAAAACCTTCCTCGACAAATGTACTATCCAACACAAAAATAATTTTTCTATTTGAACCAGTAGTTCCTGAGATTAGCGCGTTCAAACAAACAAAATCTTCAGCTTTATAATATTAGTATAGACTAGCTGACTAGCGCAACTTCGTCTGCGTTTCATTTCCATTATTTTGCAATATTTTTCATTGCAGCTCCGCTCCTATTGGTCGTAACGTAATTTTTTTATATCTACTAGTAGTTCTTGAGATTAGCGCGTTCATACAAACAAACAAAATCTTTAGCTTTATATATTTTTTTTTATATTTAAATACATTTTTCCACAGACATATTAGTCCGTGCCTTTTTTAATTTACTTTAATATTATAATATTTATTTAATTTCCATTTTTGTACAACTCCAGCCGAGATGTTACAATTTGCCTAACAGTGACACCGAGGCAGACCTTATCCGTCTGGCCCAGAACCACCGCTGGCCGGCCGGGTGAGTTGACAACATGCAGTGTCACCCATCTTTATTTGGAGGATTAGATTTATCAATATGCATATACAATTATATAAATCTTACACTACTATATTATAAGTATAGTTTGTGTTTGTATGAACGCAAAGTTCATCTGGCGCTCATCAGACACATTTGATACCTCCGCTTCACTCCTACTTAATACATACCACAACAATATACATTCATTTTTTATTTCTAATCTGTTGTAATTATTTCTTTTTTTTTTTTACTACTATGGTGGCAATCAATCATACGGCCCATCTGATGGTAAATGGTTACCGTAGCCTCTGAACGCCTGAAACACCAGGGGTATCACTTGCGCGTTGCCGACCCTTAAGAAACCTTAATATACCCTTCTTGAAAAACCCCATGCTGTAGTCTCGTGGGAAAACCTCGGCAGGAAGTTCATTCCACAATCTAAGTGTACGCGGGAGGAAACTCCTCTGAAACCGCACTGTCCGAGACCACTTAGGTTCCAGTGTGTGGGGATGAATTCCCTGTCGATGGCGAGCGGTGCGGTGGTAAAAGGTGGCTGTCGGCATCATGTCGAACAATTCCTCAGAACACAGTCCGTTGTATAATCGGTAGAACACACAAAGCGAGGCGAAGTCTCGCCTCAAGCTGAGTGGCTCGATACCGCCAGAGAGATTGGGATCATCGACAATTCTTTCTAAGAAATAAAATCATTTCTTCTATATTTCAGCTACCAGCACCAATTCTGTGTTGGAGTCTGAAACTCCTATATCTAATAATGTACAACTGTTAGAACCTTTGGCTGCTGTCGATGAGATGACACAGCCAGAGGCACAAAGTGACCAAATGTCTAATGATATACCGGCTGATTTCCCACCTGAGATGTCAACAGAAGGCCAAGGTTCTCGTCTGATACGTCGACGACGTGAAAGGATACACTTCACTTTGGATGCAGCTAGAAGTACATTTGTGGATATATATATGTCTTCAACAATAAGAAAGACAACCAGTATTTTGGAGAAAATGTTTCACACATTGAATAGTATAGCAGATGGAATTGACAGGTAAATAATTATATGTATGAACTAGCTGTACCCGCGACTTCGTCCGCGTGGCATTTACTTTATTTTTCTAAAATCAAATAATTTTTCTAAAATAAAAGTAGCCCAAGTTACTTCTTATTACATCAGCTACCTGCCAAAAAAGCTCCCGTCAAAATCGGCCCAGCCATTTCAGAGATTACCCGAAACAAACAGACCGACAGACAAAAATAGTAAAAAGTGTTTTTTTGGTGTATGTACCGTATTTATATTCATATGCATGTAGTAAAAAACGGTTATTTCAATATTACAAACAGACACTCCAATTTTATTTATATATATAGATGAAAAAGGTGCAAAAACTGAATCTTAATTTATTTAATTTATTAGGTATCCTGGAAAAATCTGACACATAGATACACTATACAAAGTGTCTGACTGTTTGTTGTGTAAAGCACAACAAACAGCTTTTCACTAAATGCATATGTAGTATATAAGGTAATATTTGAAACAGGTGGACCGATTTTGACCGTATTTTTCCTCACATATAGGAAATGTTATAATTTAGGTTGCTTTTATTTCAGATATTTTAATAAAAAAACAAATTGTTCCACATGGACGGAGCTAAGTAACAGCTTGGATATAAAAAATACCATGTCCCTTTAACTATAATTATCAATAAAAGACAAACAAATAATGTATATGTATATTATAAAAACAAAATAAACTATGGACCTATTGACAATATTGTAAATATGCTTTAATTTGTAGAATTGCGATAATTCCACAACCGAACAACGAGAGCTCGTTTAGCAGCTAGACCTTCATTTAAGTCTCTATTAGTACTTATACATAGATTGTGAGTATTACTATCCTCACTCAGTTGCATTGCAACCTCTAATGCAGCTTCTTCTTCATGTAGAGGTGGTATTGGGATATCTGACTTAATGCTGATGTTATATAAAATGATACAATCATTTATAATACATCAGGTGCATTATAAATGCTTATCAAGCATTTACAATACATCAGGTGCATTATAAATGCTTGTCAAACATTTATAATACATCAGATGCATTATAAATGCCTGTCGAGCATTTATAATCATTTGCTACATCAGGTGTTTAATGAAGTACCCTATGTATAAGTAGGCATCTAAATCTGGCCTTCAGAAGCCCAATTGTCCTTTCGTTTACATTTCGTGCTCTCATATATGAGGCAGTATAATGTGTTGGTGATCCCGGTAGAGTATTGGTGATTGGAGTCATTATGTACTTTCGTAAATCATATCCAGAGACACCTAATATTAATTATTTATTTACAAAAGTCTATAAAAAAAAACAAAGCACAAGTTGATAACTTCATGTCTATATTGTTGAAGTTTAGAGCTTAGATGTAATGATAGGTGATCCCGGTAGAGTATTGGTGATTGGAGTCATCATGTACTTTCAATTATTGTAATTATGTTATATAAACTGATACAATCATTTATAATACATCAGGTGCATTATAAATGCTTGTCGAGCATTTATAATCATCTGCTACATCAGGTGTATAATGAAGTACCCTATGTATAAGTAGGCATCTAAATCTGGCCTTCAGAAGCCCAATTGTCCTTTCGTTTACATTCCGTGCTCTCATATGTGAGGCAGTAAAATGTGTTGGTGATCCCGGTAGAGTATTGGTGATTGGAGTCATCATGTACTTTCGTAAAGCATATCCAGAGTCACCTGAAAAAGAATGACATTATATATACTATATTAATTATTTATTTACAAAAGTTTATAAAAAAAACCAAAGCACTGTTGATAACTTTATGTCTACATTATTGAAGTTTAGAGTTTAGATGTAATGATAGGTGATCCCGGTAGAGTATTGGTGATTGGAGTCATCATGTACTTTCAATTATTGTAATTATGTTATATAAAATGATACAATCATTTATAATACATCAGGTGCATTATAAATGCTTGTCGAGCATTGATAATCATCTGCTACATCAGGTGTATAATGAAGTACCCTATGTATAAGTAGGCATCTAAATCTGGCCTTCAGAAGCCCAATTGTCCTTTCGTTTACATTCCGTGCTCTCATATGTGAGGCAGTAAAATGTGTTGGTGATCCCGGTAGAGTATTGGTGATTGGAGTAATCATGTACTTTCGTAAAGCATATCCAGAGTCACCTGAAAAAGAATGACATTATATATACTATATTAATTATTTATTTACAAAAGTTTATAAAAAAAAACCAAAGCACTGTTGATAACTTTATGTCTACATTATTGAAGTTTAGAGTTTAGATGTAATGATAGGTGATCCCGGTAGAGTATTGGTGATTGGAGTCATCATGTACTTTCAATTATTGTAATTATGTTATATAAACTGATACAATCATTTATAATACATCAGGTGCATTATAAATGCTTGTCGAGCATTGATAATCATCTGCTACATCAGGTGTATAATGAAGTACCCTATGTATAAGTAGGCATCTAAATCTGGCCTTCAGACGCCCAATTGTCCTTTCAATTACATTCCGTGCTCTCATATGTGAGGCAGTATAATGTGTTAGTGATCCCGGTAGAGTATTGGTGATTGGAGTCATCATGTACTTTCGTAAAGCATGTCCAGAGTCACCTGAAAAAGAATGACAATATATATATTATATTAATTATTGTAATTATGTATATAAAATGATACAATCATTTATAATACACCAGGTGCATTATAAATGCTTGTCGAGCAGATGTAATCATCTGCTACATCATGTGTATAATGAAGTACCCTATGTATAAGTAGGCATCTAAATCTGGCCATCAGAAGCCCGATTGTCCTTTCGTTTACATTCCGTGCTCTCATATGTGAGGCAGTATAATGTGTTGGTGATCCCGGTAGAGTATTGTTTATTGGAGTCATCATGTACTTTCGTAAAGCATATCCAGAGTCACCTGAATAAGAATGACATTATATATATTATATTAATTATTATAATTATGTTATATAAAATGATACAAGCATTTATAATACATCAGGTGCATTATAAATGCTTGTCGAGCATTTATAATCATCTGCTACATCAGGTGTATAATGAAGTACCCTATGTATAAGTAGGCATCTAAATTTGGCCATCAGAAGCCCGATTGTCCTTTCGTTTACATTCCGTGCTCTCATATGTGAGGCAGTATAATGTGTTGGTGATCCCGGTAGAGTATTGTTTATTGGGAGTCATCATGTACTTTCAAAGCATATCCAGAGTCACCTGAAAAAGAATGACATTATATATATTATATTAATTATTATAATTATGTTATATAAAATGATACAAGCATTTATAATACATCAGGTCATTATAAATGCTTGTCGAGCATTTATAATCATCTGCTACATCAGGTGTATAATGAAGTACCCTATGTATAAGTAGGCATCTAAATCTGGCCATCAGAAGCCCAATTGTCCTTTCGTTTATATTCCGTGCTCTCATATGTGAGGCAATATAATGTGTTGGTGATCCCGGTAGAGTATTGTTTATTGGAGTCATCATGTACTTTCGTAAAGCATATCCAGAGTTAAATAAAAGAATGACATTATATATATTATATTAATTATTGTAATTATGTTATATAAAATGATACAAGCATTTATAATACATCAGAAAATATCACTAAAATTGTCGGGACTACAGTAATCATCTGCTAAATAAACGAATCGTTAGTACTATTATGTATAAGTCGGAGGCATCTAAATCTGGCCATATTGTTAAATATTTCCAATTGTCCTTTCGTTTACATTCCGTGCTCTCATATAAAAGGAGTATAAAAAATAGGTATATTGATGACTTATTTTCCTGTAAATAAAACATATCAAGGATTTGTATACCTGAAAAAGAATGACATTATATATATTATATTAATTATTTAATTATGTTATATAAAATGATACAAGCATTTATAATACATCAGGTGTAATGAATATATAAATAAAGGCATCTAAATCTGGTTTATCAAAGTTTTCGAATTTTGTCCTTTCGTTTACAAGATGACAAACGGGCAAGAATGTGACAAATAAATGTGTTGATGATCTTTAACGGTACTGGTATTGTTTATCACTAATTATATTAAATTTTATTAAAATACACGATCCAGAGTTATTAGTAAAATTAAATTAAAATATAAAAATTATATATATTATTTTAATTATTGTTGCACGATATCTCATATATAAAATGATACAATCATTTATAATACATCAGGTGCATTATAAATGCTTGTCGAGCATTTATAATCATCTGCTACATCAGGTGTATAATGAAGTACCCTATGTATAAGTAGGCATCTAAATCTGGCCATCAGAAGCCCAATTGTCCTTTCGTTTACATTCCGTGCTCTCATATGTGAGGCAATATAATGTGTTGGTGATCCCGGTAGAGTATTGTTTATTGGAGTCATCATGTACTTTCGTAAAGCATATCCAGAGTTACCTGAAAAAGAATGACATTATATATATTATATTAATTATTGTAATTATGTTATATAAAATGATACAAGCATTTATAATACATCAGGTGTATAAATGCTTGTGAGCATTTATAATCATCTGCTACATCAGGTGTATAATAGGCTATGTATAAGTAGGCATCTAAATCTGGCCATCAGAAGCCCAATTGTCCTTTCGTTTACATTCCGTGCTCTCATATGTGAGGCAATATAATGTGTTGGTGATCCCGGTAGAGTATTGTTTATTGGAGTCATCATGTACTTTCGTAAAGCATATCCAGAGTTACCTGAAAAAGAATGACATTATATATATTATATTAATTTTGTAATTATGTTATATAAAATGATACAAGCATTTATAATACATCAGGTGCATTATAAATGCTTGTCGAGCATTTATAATCATCTGCTACATCAGGTGTATAATGAAGTACCCTATGTATAAGTAGGCATCTAAATCTGGCCATCAGAAGCCCAATTGTCCGTTCAATTACATTCCGTGCTCAAAAGCATTGTTGATAACTTTATGTCTATATTGTTGAAGTTCAGAGCTTAGATGTAATGATAATAGTATTCATAATAAAATCATTCTTACCAAGCAACCATATGGATTGATTTCTACTTAAGTCCTATAGATGTTGCCTTAATGGAAGGTTTGCCCAAATGAAAGAGTCATGCGTAGCTCCACCATAACTGGCATCCACGATTATATCCATGTCAGTAGTACTAATCTAAAAAGTGTTTATATTACAGATCAACTACATGGATAAATATATAATTAAAACATATGTCTGTCTAAGTGTTGTAATGATTTTAAATATATGTAAGTACATTATTTATTGTTGTAAGTAACTTTTGGAAATATAAGCTTTGTATATCTAATATCTCTCTCTCTCTCTCTGCCTAACCATTTCCCATTTCATTTGGTGTCGGCTCTCCTAGTCTTTCTTCGCCAGGTACATCTGTCCCGGGTCGTCGAGTCGGTTACTGTGTTCTTCAGGTCGTTCATGATAACGGACTGCCAAGTTAACAGTGGTTTTCCTCGTCTCTTTGGTCCGGTATTAAGATGCAGGACTTTTTTGGTCATATGTCCCTCTTCCTTCTCTTCTTTGTATATCTAATATGTTTTCTTTAAATAGTTTATGATGATTAAACTACATATATACTGTATATACACACACAGAAAGTCTAAACATAGTAATTGAACAACATTTATTTATACAGAGAAGTTCTACTTGACTGAATCTGCATTCTGAATGTAACAATAAAATAATAATAAAATGTATTAATAAAGATGTGTTTTATTTTCTATTTCACTTACCAATTGTAAATTTAATTAATGGTATTGTTTTCTACAATAATACCTGTCTTCTTAGCCAAATCAGACCTTCGGCTACAGTATATTATCCTAAGTTATAAGAAGAAATGATTTTTGTATTGTTATAAATACATTTCAGGACAGACCATTAAACTTGGCACCCATTTAGATCTCACCTCTTTTGTCATAGAAGTCAACAACCAAGGCATATATCATAATATTGAATTCGCTATCATTTCACATTTATGTTTTTGATGAGATAACAATTGTTCGTGCTGGTCTTTGCCTCATACAGGGAATCTATAGCCATGCACTTAAAAAAAAAGCCGGTCATTTGAGTCGCATTGCCGCCATTTTCACAAGGTCTCATCAAATAACTAATTCAATATTAAAATACTTCTGTTGTAATTTGCAAATAAAATACAAAAAAGCAAGGAAAGACTATATATGTATTTTTTTTTTTATTGTTGTTTGGGCTATTGTCAGATGTTTGTAGCACCTGTAGCACTGCGACCTACATATATCTATTGTGCTCGCCCTTTTCAAAGTTCGCTACCTAGACCCGTCAGGGACAAGAATTGAAGGATATTCTTAGGAGCGATGGTTTTCATCTCCTCGGGAAAGAGTGTAAACTTTCCAAAGGAGATATTTCGTTTATGCATGAGTGGGCTACAACCACATAGGATGTGTAGTGGCGTTTCCTCTTCAGTTTGGCAGAATCTGCAAATACTTGTCGTGCATAGGCCTAGTTTAACCATATGCTTGTTTAATTTGCAGTGTCCTGTGAGGGCCCTAGTCATTATGCATATGTTGTTTTTACTCAATAGCAGTAGTCTATTGGAGTATTTGTTCGAGTAGCCCGATATTAGGGCTTTTGAATATGTTAATCCTGGCATTTCTTGCCAGTGATACAGTGACTATATGTGTAACATAGCGACTTCACGAAAAGCGGTGCTGTGTGGTAATTCCGTTGAAAGTTTGCATGCATTATTAATGCATTATTAATTCTCAGCGCCTATTGTTGGATATCAAATTTAAAAAATATTATTATTCAAACAACAGTATACACTATATTCTGATGAGATAAAACCATCGCTCCTAAGAATATCCTTCAATTCTTGTCCCTGACGGGTCTAGGTGCCGAAGCGCTGAAAAACGGCGAGCACAATAGATCTATGTACGTCGCAGTGCTACAGGTTATAGCACCTGACAATAGCCCAAAAACTCCCAATAAAAATTACCCTATAACACCTAAAGATGTTCTTTTGATTTCAGATATAATCTCAAACTTTACACCAGTTCCAAATTAAATAATAAAAAAGGAAACTTGCCTAAACTTATATTATTATTAACATACGATAGATGAATTTATAGATGATAGCAATATCTAGCAAGAATAAGTTTATTTGAGGACAATGTTGTAATTTGTTTTTCAAACTGCTTTCTTGATATATGATAGCGTAGCGGCTTTTGTATTGATTGCCGCATGCATCCTCATGTAAAGTGCGAATACTGTAACTACCATATTGTAAATTTAAGTAGCTGTGACGTGGTCGTGTGGAATAAGTCATGCTCACTAAAATGTCCAGACATGTGGCGGCGTGGTGGGCCGGGTCATTGGGCTCCCTAAAATATGGTTGAGCGCAGTGATGGCTGGCTCATCCGTCATACTCATGAACGAGTGCTGCTTGTAGGGACTGGTCTGCTCTTATCACTACGACTGATTTACTCTTATTGTGTTTTTATATTTGAGCCTAAATAAATTAGTGCTGGTTGGTAGTTTGTATTCACACGTTTCGACTTGTAAAATGTGAACTTACAAGGATTGTTTAAAAGAGCAACACACAAGTTTCTCGCTTATTCTTCTTGTGATGAGACAGCTTTCCGAATGAGCGGTACATTAAAAAAAAAAATTTGTGACTATTCAAATGCTTAAATTAAGTTTATTTGAATAAATGATTTTCTACTCTATTCTAGGTGTTAATTTTTATTATGTCTGGTCTGTCTAAAAATTATATTATGTCAGGAAAATAATAATACAAAATAATAACAAATAGTATATTTACAATACATAACAAGTTCATATATTGTACAACTGAGAGCCTAAAATTAAAAGCTTAAAAATATAATATAATGACTAAAATATATTATTAAAAGGGGTCCCTTTAGGCAACGTTCCGAAGATACTGGCAGCGTTCCCTCTTTGAATAGCTAGACTAATTCTTTGTCCAAGGTAGCTGCCAGCTCTTCGGTCTTCTGTGATGTCGACTAACCTTTTCGTTATTTCTTTGAAAAGTCTTACAGCGCTAGGACCCCACGGACCAAGGGTCTCGACACCGAATTGGTTCATATATTATTTACCTATATGTATGTAAGATTTAAATCATTAACTGACAGTATTATTAGAAAAAAATACATATACAATAAATAATAATTAAAAATAAAGAGTTTAATTTAAAATCTTAAATAATTAACTATTAAAAATACAGCGTCCATGATATTCTACAATAAATTGACGGTCTCGGTGGTCTGGCGGTTTACCACGCTACTATACTTCCTATGGTCGCTGGTTCGATTCCTCGGTACAAACATTTGTATCTTATGATTGTTTGTATCGATCTGGGTGTATGTACATTATGTATGTGTTCATATAATGAAAAATCTATGTATTTATATCGATTGCCCAGTACCCATAACACAAGCTCTGCTTACCTTGGGAATAGATGGCATTGTATAAATAGTTTAGAATATTATTACTATTATAATAATTATAATAGCACTAGAAAACAATATTTCTCATAATTATACGCTATCTAAAAAAGGAGTTATCTGATTGCACAAACATTGAGTGCGTATCAATTTCTATGTTGATTATCGCATGCCTAATCCTTATTAATGTGAATTTACTTAGAATAACATTTATTTAAAAGAGCAACTCGCAAGTTTCATTCGTTCTTCTCGTGATGAGTCCGAAAGAGTAGTAGTAAAAAAATATGACTATTCAAAAGTGCTTATATTAAGTTTATTTGAATATAAATTGTTTCATTACTTAAAATATTAAATTTATAGATTTTATTTGGTAAACCTATACACATTGATTTTTATGACAAATCAATGCAAAATACGTTTTTCCATTTTGCATACTAATGTAGTTTCAAGTATTTTTTTTTATTTACATAAAATTATTCGAGACTCGGTACTAGAGACCCGTAAATAATAAATATCAAATACGAAAGTTTAAAAATAACTATACTGTAACCCATTCACATTTATGAAACAAAATTAATTGTAAAATTCGTATTTTCATTTTATAGGCTTCTATCTACTCGCCCTTGCTTCGCCTTGGTGTCCATGTATTACACATATAAACCTTCCTCTTGAATCTCTCTATCTATTAAAAAAACTGGTTCAAAATCCGTTGCGTAGTTTTAAAGATTTTAGCATACATAGGGGACGGACAGACAGCTACTTTGTTTTATACCATGTAATGATGGGAGAAGTGTAACTTACAATGTGTAACATGTATAAGTATATGTTGTCATTGTCACATATTGCGCTGATTGTGAAAATGGAATGTTACTTTCCACTTATGGGTGTAATAAAATGTGTAACACTGTATGAAAGTGTGGATGATATTGTCCACAGATTGCGCTAGTCGTGTTAATGGAATGTCACTTTCCACTTATGGGTGTAATAAAATGTGTAACACTGTGTAAGTGTAGGATAGCATTGTGTCACACGGCGCCGGTCGTGTTAATGGAATGTCATTTTCACTATGGTGTAGTAAAAAATGTGTAACACTGTGTAATTATAGGTTGTCATTGTCACGAATTTTCGTTGATCATTGTTAATGGAATATTAATTTTCACTTAAGTATATAGTGTAAAATGTGTAACACAGTGTCAATAATATAGGTTATTACTGCCGCAAATTGCGCTAGTCGTGTTA